>NC_134576.1:102945010-103285010 GCF_050947875.1 Dermacentor variabilis
CATGCGTTTAAATATCGCGTAAATCGGCTTCTGCGCGCGCGTGGGTAGTGATTTATGAGGATAACAAGCGCTTTAAAGAGGACAAATTCTTCTTGGCTGCGAAGGTATTTCTTTGGGCTTTATAGCCTTACCTATCTTTCATTTTTTTCGATAAAATTATTATGGGCCCTATCGTTTATTTTTCGCGTAAACCGGCGTCTGCGCGCGCGTGGGGAGTGATTTATCCGACACCCATGCCACTATTTCTTGCAGGCACTGCAATGACATCGCTAGCCTAGACCATTTGCTCTGGCGTTGCCCCTCGTTACGAGGCACAGAACAAATAAATGAGGACAAGTGGCTCTCCGCTATCAAGAGCCCCGATACCGGGGCGCAACTATGGGCTGTCCAGAGGGTCCACGATGCGGCGGTTGGGCATGGTCTCACTGTCCCATGGTGGGACGTACCTCAGGACCTTCATTAAAGTTTTACATCCATCCATACATCCATCCATCCATTCCGAAAGCAAACTTTCGACGACTTCGGAGAGGAAGCCGCGACCTCGATCGCTTAGGAGTTCTCGAGGTGCGCCGTGTCGAAGCACGAAGCGATGTAGGGCGAAAAAGGCTACACCCCGCGCGGCAGCCCTTGGTAAAGCAGCAGTTTCAGCATAGCGTGTCAAATGATCAATAGCAACTACGATCCACCGATTGCCGTCTGGCATCATGGGAAGCGGGCCGTATAGGTCGATGCCGACGCGATCGAAGGGTGTGGCAGGGCACGGGAGCGTGTGCAAGGCACCTGACGAGCGTAAAGGTGGCGATTTGCGGCGTTGACAGTCAAGACAGCACCGAACAAACTTTTGTACAAAATTTTACATGCCGCGCCAATAGTAGCGGTGGCGAATTCGTTCGTACGTCTTGAAGACTCCGGCGTGGCCACATTGCGGATTGTTGTGGAAAGAGGCACATATTTGTTACCTTAAGCTGCCGGGATTCACCAGAATGCCGCCGACGGCCTTCAGGAGTGTAATTGTGTCGGTGGAGTAGCTGTTCACGAATGACGAAATGGACTGCTTGGCGTCGGAGGGTTCGGGATACAGGGATGGTCGATGATCCAGATAGATAGTCGAAAAGAAAAGCGATTCACGGGTCACGATGTTGTGCGGCGGCAAAGGAGTCCATGTCGAGAGATGACACGGAGTGTGCGGAAGTTGTTCCGCAGGCCGAGTCTGGAGGTAAAGGTGAACGACACAGGGCGTCTGCGTCGGAGTGTGTGCGTCCGCTGCGGTATACGACGCGAATATCGCACTCCTGCATGCGTAGTGCCCAACGGGCTAGTTGGCCAGTGGGATCTTTCATGTTGGCGAGCCAACAAAGCGCGTGGTGATCTGTGACCAAGTCGAATGGGCGCCCGTACAGGTATGGTCGGAACTTGCCAAGTGCCCATACTAAGGCCAAACACTCTTTTTCGGTCACGCTGTAATTGGCCTCAGGCTTCGTCAGCGTGCGACTCGCATAGGAGACTACGTATTCGGGGTAGCCGGGCTTTCGTTGGGCGAGGACGGCGCCGAGACCGACCCCGCTGGCATCTGTCTACCTCAGTTGCAGCTGACGGGTCGAAATGGCGAAGAATAGGTGGGGAGGTGAGAAGACAACGCAGCATAGCAAAGGCGGAGTCACATGCAGGGGACCAGGAGGAGAGGTTGACGTCTGTGATGTGTGGTGCGCGACATGGTGCGGTGATCGGGACGGCCAGGAGCAGACGACACTGAGTGCACGCGCGCCGAGGCGGAAGAAGGAAAACAACGACGCCGAAGAGCGTCCGGCACGAGAACGCGCGGCGCATGAAAAACAATAAAAAGAAAAGCAAACCAATTAGGAAAGACCACGGGGCGTCAGGCAGCCAATCCGAGAATGCCAAATCGGCCAGACCAGAAGAAAAAGCGTGGTGCGCTGGCAGAACGGAAGGAAACGCAAGGAGACGCAGGGGAGACGCCAGGAGAGTTCCAGGAAGCAACGGCAAGAGGAGGTCAACCACCGGAGCGGGCGTTGAAGACGGGCCGTCGGGTTCCCGACCCGAGCCGCCAGGACTTCACCCGACCGGGGCCTCCTGCTAACCTGTTCCTGTGCGTCACCCGTCTACCAGGACTTCACCCGACCGGGTCCTCCTGCTAACCTGTTCCTGTGCGTCGCCCGTCTACTTGAGCGGGCCGCCAGCTGCTCAAGGCTGGTGAGCTTCTGCGCCCGAGGGCGAGACGAGAACAGTCGGGCTTCGGGCCCGAGTTCTGCGCCAGCTGCCCGGCCAGAACGCCACCCCCGTCTGTCGTGCCGCCTGCTGCCCGAGGCCGGCGTTCGAGCTTCTGCGCCCGTGGACGGGACAAGAGCAGTCGAACTACGGGCCCGAACTCTACACCCAGCTGCCCGGCCAGAACGCCGACGCCGTCTGCTCCTGCCACCAAGCCGCCCGCTTTACCTCGCCTAGCCAGAGCTGGCGTGCTCGGGTCGCCCGGTCGGTCAGCTTACACCGCGACCTATGGTGAGACCGGCGCCACTCCTTTCGCCTGCTTGTCGCCGCGTCACCGCGTCGAGACTTATGCGTCCCTGCCCTCGTGGAAAGCCCGGACTCGCGCACTCGTTAACCGCATGCAAGCCCTATGTGTGTTCCTTGCCGCAATGTCTGCTTGAGTGTTCATTTTTAGGCATGCTTTCTATTTCCTTCTATTTACTTTATGCTTTTTTTAGTTGGATTAGAAGTCTTTGTGTGTGTGTTCCAACCAACGGCTTTGTCCTCAATTTGGGTTCTCGGAGGCTCCGCCTAAGAGAACCGTCATAACCTTTTGAGTGCACGAACCTTTATCCCATATTAGGGTCATCACAGCGTCACCGCATAGAACGTGAGTCAATGGCGCCATGGTCGATGTGAAATTCCGAACGAAGCACAGGAAATATGAGCATAGGCACACAAAGTTTCGAAGTTCTTTGATGGTCTGAGGCATAGGAAACTCAGCGGCTGCTCGAAGTTTTGCAGGATCGGGTAGAACACCGTGCTTGGACACAACGTGGCCTAAAATGCTGAGCTCTCGCGCGGCCAAGCGGCACTTCTTGAGGTTGAGTTGGAGGCCAGAGTTCGTTAGACAGGTCAAAACAAGTCTGAGGCGGAGCAGGTGAGTCGGAAAATTAGGCGAGAAAACCACGACATCGTCGAGGTAACAGAGACATATAGACCACTTTAGGCCACGCAGCGTGCTGTCCATGAGTCGTTCAAAGGTGGCAGGGGCGTTACAAAGCCCCAAAAGGCATCACGTTAAATTCATATAAGCCGTCAGGCGTAATGAATGTGGTTTTCTGGCGATCGGCCGCAACCATCGGGACCTGAGAGTACCCTGAACGCAAGTCGAGGGACGAGAAGAATTCTGCTCCCTGAAGACTGCCGAGGGCGTCGTCGATGCGCGGCAAAGGATAGACGTCTTTGCGCCTTACCCTATTTAACCGACGGTAGTCGATGCAAAAGCGAATAGACCCGTCCTTCTTGCGAATGAAAACGACAGGAGATGCCCAAGGACTGTGCGAAGGTTAAATACCGTCACGACGCAGCACATCTTCGACTTGGGTGGTAATGACACGACGCTCTTCGGCAGAGACGTAGTACGGTCGTTGACCTAACGGCTTATGTGAACGACGCTCTTCGGCAGAGACGTAGTACGGTCGTTGACCTAACGGCTTATGTGAACCGGTGTCAATGTAGTGCTGCACTTCCAACGTGCGCCCCAGGTGAGGTTGTGAAACGTCGAATGAACTTCTAAAGTGGTGCAGGAGATCAAGAAGGTCGGCGCGTTCGGCAGGTGTGAAGGTATCGGCGATGGCACTCAAGAACGCATCCCTGGACGTCTCCTCAAGCGCTGAAATCGAAGATGGTTGGCTGGAGTCGACATCAAAAGAATCTCCGGGGACGTCAACCAAAGAAGAAGAGTCGAGGAGTTCCACGAAGCCAAGGCATTCACCAACGAGCAACGTAACAGGTGCACAGAGGGGATTGTAAAAGTATATATTGCTGCAGCTGCCGGCCATGTCAAGCGTTGCGAAGGGTAGTGGGAGAGATTTACGGCTCATGAAGACGTCGGACGGTGTGAATAGGACCGTTGCATCAGGTATGGCATCGCAAGAGAAGGGTACGAGATCGAAGGAGCCTGGTGGAATATCTGTGTCCTCGCGCACGGTAAGTTTGGAAGGGCGGTCACAATCTTCGTCCAAGGGTGCGTCAGAAAGGGAAAATTCAACTTCGGCGCGTGCGCAGTCGATCACGGCTTTATGACGTCGTGCGAGCAGGTGGGAAAACAATACACTCGACAATGTAAACAATACCGTGAATAAGCACACGTACAGTGCAGGTTGCGTGCGGAGTGACGTGCTGCGCACTTGCCGTACGAAGCTACAGTCCAGAAAGCGGCGTGGTCACCTTGCGCAGCGAACGGCCCAGTTTGGCAGCTATCACAGAAACGGCTGCGCCGGTATCCACAAGAGCAAATGCAGGAACACCTTCTACACAAATTTCGACCACGTTAGCAGAACAGGCGCGAGGACTTGGACAGTTCGAATGGGGCGCAGTTCTTACCTCTTGAACTGCGACGTTCAGTTTTCCTGGTCAGGTGGTGCGGGTCGCCGACGCTTGCTCTCCCCAATGCATTGGGGAGAGCAAGCGTCGGCGAGGGGATGGGGAGCTACGCGAAGAAAATTCTGGGAGGTCAGCACGAGCATACGGCTGGGGGGAAGGAGCGGCGTATTGGCGAAAGGGCTAGCTGCCGTACTGTAAGGACCGAGAGGCGTCGCCGAACGCTTGAGGGCGACGGCGGCAATATCGGGCGAGGTGTCCGGGAGTGCAGCAAGAATAACAGACGGGACGATTGTCAGGCATCCTCCAAGGATTAGCTCTCGGTGTGGTCCACGATGCAGCATGGGCTTCCGGTGGCACCGGTTGGGACTGGGTCACGAAAGACGCCGGCGGAGGCCTGCGTACTGCCTGCGCGTACGTAAGAGGCGCGGCCACAGGCAGCACTGGCTGCGCATAGGTGAGAGGCGTGGTGACAGGCTGCACTGCCAGAGCAGAGTTGAAACTCGTGGATGCAGGCAGCTGATGGTGTGCGGAAGGGACAACTTGGGCGACCTCTGCGGAAATGAGAGTGGGGAGCGTGTTTGGAAGACGGGAGGTGGGGTCCTGAGTGAAGGGGACTAGAGAAAGTTGGCGGGCTACTTTCTCACGCTCGAAGTCCTGGACCCGCTGAAAAAATGAGAATGGGTCGTACATGCTGTCAAGGCTCGCGAATCAGTCGTCGCTTCCCAGAGCACGCCGAGTCGAAGCGCGTTGCTTCATTAACTCCTCGTAACTTTGGCATAGGCTGACGACTTCGGAAACAGTGCGCGGATTCCTGGCTAGGAGCATCTGGAAAGCGCCGTCATCGATGCCTTTCAGTATATGGTGAATTCTCTCAGCTTCGGGCATTGCGACGTTGACTCGTTTACGAAGGTCCACGACGTCTTCAGTGTAGCTCGTGAACGTTTCTGCCGTCTGCTGTGATCGGGCGCGCAAGCGTTGTTCAGCGCGCAGCTTTCGAACAGCGGGTCGGCCGAACACTTCCGTAAAGGTTGTTTCGAAGATTGACCCCGTGGGTACATCGCTTTCGTGGTTGTGAAAGCAGAGTTCGGCAACACCAGCCAGTTAAAAGATGACGTGGGTTAACTTCGCTGGATCATCCCACTTGTGCACTCTACGGCACTTCGGCACCACTGAAGATCTTGGGGTGCCGTTGTCGTGGAACACCGGTGCAGGTGACGGACTGTGGCGTCGGCGCCGTTTGGGATGAGCTGTCGGTCATGGCGGGTGGTAGCGTTCTTGATCGCAGCTCCAGGGTTTCAAGCGACGGGGTTTGTGTCCCCGCACCTCCACCAATTGAGAAGAGGATTATTCGCAGCTCCTAATGCAAAGGAGCAGCGACCGGGAACGGCGAGACAGCCCGAAGCACTGTCCAAAAAGGCGACAGTAATCAACAGTGCGAGCGGAGCCGAGCCGCGCGTTAGCGATGCGGCTGTGCCGCGAGACGCGTCTTCTTCTTCACAGTACGTTTATACCAACTGCACGACTCCCTGTTCGCAAATACACCTGCCCCCGTCCGCTTATGCGCACGTCACCCTCATAGTTGTTATTCCGGTTTCGGTCCCCCCCTTTTCTGTTATATATATTTTTTTGAAGTACCCTCACCAACGCATTCCAAAGTCCCAGACGCCAGTATACCTTTTTCTGCGGCTCATCCACACAGGGTATCGCCATTTCTGTATACCGCCGTAACGACACCTACGTTGAGCTACTTGGGCAAACATCCCTTGAAAGACCATGCCGCTGCCTTCCAGTTATCCCATGCATTGTACTCTAGACTCCTTGTCGCCATCTTAACTCCTTCAAAATTGCTCGATGCATTGCTTCTACGCTACTATAGTCAATCTATCAACTGCAATCTTTTTGGGTCTTTTTTGTTTTCGCGTACTGACCGCTTGACCGGCTCTTCGAAAGCCACAAAAACATGCCGCCAACGACACCCCTGAATGCTTCCTCACCTCTCGCTTTCGCAACACCCTCTCCCCCATGCCCCTCTTTTTCTTTTCTTGTTGTTTCTTTTTTCTCTTTTTTTCGGTTTCCCCCTTTATTTCTCTTCTTTTCTTTCTTTTCTCTTCTCCCCGTCTTCCCACTCTCCCGCTCTTGTCCCCTCTCCTTGCGAACCACGCTCACAGACGTCAGGCGACAGCTCTCATTCCCTTTGAAGTCTCTCCCTCTACAACCAGCCGCCACCGACAACAACCTCACGTGACGTCACTGCACTAACCCTTTAGAACTGTTGCGCTCACCAACGAATATCTTTCCCATATCTACAGCGACTCCATAGCCGCTACCAGAGCTTTACAAAAGGGCACGGTCTGCGCACAGGCTCTCAGAATTGTTTCAAAGAAAGAGATTAAGAACCACTTCATATACTGGTTCCCGGCACACACAGGACCAAAGATCGGCGACGTCCCCAACCTTACCGAGGTGGCACACGAGGCTGCGCGCGCGCTTACAGACCTCGCGGCTTCACCCAACCACTCGGAGAATAAGGACGCGCCCACTACATACAATTAATCACTAAACACTACTACCTACAACGCAGACAGTATAGCACGCCACACCGCACGCTCACTCGAGCTCAAGCGGTTACACTCAGAATGCTACAAACAGACACATAGCCCACGCAAAACAGATTACACCATTACATCCCTGAGCTCTACGACAAGCCTTATTGCACCAATTGCAATACATCCCTTAACGTATATCATTTACTCTGGCCGTGCTCGCAAGCTCACATAAACTCCGAACAGGAAAGCGCAAGTTTGAAAAAGCAATGTGGAGCGAAGAACTCGCTCCCCAACTCTGGTCCGTCCAGCAGGTCCACGACGCCGCCAGGAAACTCAACCTCCCGGTTCCGTCGTGGGAGACGCCCACTCCATGAGAGCCCAAAGCTCTCGTGGCCTGCAGGACCTGAATGAAGTTGATTTCCTTCCTTAGAACTAACATGCCGAGGATGACGAGGCCGCCCTTGACGAAGTTGCTCCTTTAATCGAAACGTTGGCCAGCCTTTCTGAGGTACGTTATCGCTGTTCATAGCCTTTATACCACAGTGTGCTATTCCATCTGTCAGCCCCTTTTTTGGTTTTTGATTCACATCAATGGCCATTGAAGGCGAGCTTCTGAACGAGGGACAGGACTGCTGTTGCCGAAATTGTTGCGAGAAAACAGGGATGCTTCAGAAAACGTTAGGGCTTAAAAACAGAACATCACGTTTTCTGCCGATAACGTGGAAGGCATGCCCCGCTAGGAGTTGTGTGGGTCGCCAGGTACAGTTATTACTCACAGACGCGCTGACCATTGCGGTGCTATTGGGTCCTTGGCTTGCAGCGACGACATTTTGCTGCTTTTCTAAGTGAAGTGATAATGATGACCTAGACGTCACTGGCACCTATTCATCCATGAGAATTGCTTGCTCCCTATTTCATGGCGTGTACCAACCACGCGGCCTTCACTCGGTAGTGGAACAGAGCTGTCTTAATCTTTCTTCTTCTTTTCCCCGGAGTGCAGCAGGAACATAGTCACTATGACACCTTGGCAGCAGTAATTAAGCGTTTTGCCCGAAACGTGGTGGGGAGACCTCCTCGTAAATAACCAATAAATGTAATACCGCAGCAACTATAACAATGACTTCCTGCTGTTTGATTTATTGATATTTTAAGTACAGTATCGCTTGAGAAATTCGAAGGCCCCACACAGCCGCTCCATCGTCGACCTTTTCAACAAGCTGTGCAAGTAGCTATTTAGGGAGTACAGGCATCGTTGATCATTCGTCCAACTAGAAGTTCCTATGCCTCATTGAACATCTGAGTTACTTGCGTTGGACTACTCGTAACCTCCTGTTAGTCAAACAATACATACAGCATACAGCGGTCCGTTGCTTTTCCCGTTTGAACCCTTGTTGCTTACCTGCAGTAGACGCACTGCCTTCAGGACGAGGAGAAAAGAAAGGACAGGACTCAATTGGCTCTGGATAAAGCTTGTTTATTTCGGAGGTCGTGACCGCTTTAGATGCGAGTCGATGGGTTTTCTGGACGTACTGAGGAAGAGCAACATGAAAAAAAGTGAACGATATTTCGTCGCAATGGAAGGTTAGCAGTCACAGTACGAAACATCCCATGCGTTCGCCACAATATCCTTAGAAACGCTAACTCTTTAGCAGACAGTTAAATCGATGCTGTGCTGACCCACCTGTTCTCCAAGCCTAATAAGTTTTTTTTTTGCTTCTATGATTTTCTCTAAACTGCTAGAGGCCTTCGTCCTTCAGTGGGCATAACATAGGCTGATGATGAAACTCTTGTAATTTGGCTATTGCTTCTGCTATTCCGAATCTTGCGATTTCTATGCAGCTATCGAACATGCGCTCAAAGACGCAATGCTGCTGAGCGTAGCAAGTCGCCCTCCCGTGGCCATCATTTGGACAGCGTTGCTGTCTGCCCAGCTGTCTGCCCCACGTATAACCGGTCGCCATATATTGGTATGCTGTAGAATGATGACTTGACATATCTAAACTTCTGATGCGCTGCCTTTTGTTGCACTTTTATCAGCGTACGTGTATCAGGATATGACGCCCATTGACCATAGGATACGATTGGTGCCTCGCGAGACATTGTGATCTGTTTAAAAGTTCGGCAACACCCACTCATACCACCTTATCTTGACAGAGGCCATTGATTTCAGACAGTTTTGTTCGGGGCAGCCAGCACCGAAACTTCGCGGGCCAACAGCAGAGCCGTAACGCGCAGCCTAGCGAGCTGTGCAAACAGTTTGCTGTAGCACATGCTGCGATTTCGTGTCCACAATTTCACCACTCACCTTGAGGCCACATGTGTCCAGGTTCTGGCCTGACTGGGAACCAGCTGCAAGAACGTATGAGCGCATGCGCTTCTCCAACGCCATGGGTACGGCTAGAGCTTGGATGGACGCGTAGAACTAATGCGAACGTGGATTCTGGCGCGCGCCTGTTATCATCCAAAATGTCGTACCATTTACGTAGCCTCCATATATCGGATGGTGTGAGCACAGTTGCGCACTCAAACTTCCCTAGCACCTCATGGTGAGAACTGGTTGCACATAGACAAAGGTACTGTGCTTCGCATCTCGTTCGCCGAGATGAAAATGGTGTTACGAACAGAATCGGTGTCCTGACCGTCATGTCACGGCGTATATGCGCATGCTTCGGGGAGCGATAACAAAGAGAAAAGAAGTTTATCATGAAATTGAGAAGCGCAGCGAACATTTTACACAGCGGAGCTGGTAATGCGACTTGGAGCATTCGAAAACGGTATAGGTGCATTTTCACGGTGAGCTGGGAGAACTAGAGGATTCACGGAGTTTGTATTTAAAGCGAAACACGTCATGTTGGGGCTGATACTCAGCAAAGGTTTGAAGCGTGCGTATTATAAGGGGCTTAATGAATATTGCGCAACGTTCTTTTTTTGTGCGCCTGAAAGTGAAACACATGAAACACTAACAAATCCCTGTGTTCATTGGCTCTAAGGTGGCGCCGATTTTAAGCGACATATTTTTGAGTGTTGTAGATCGGCTGGTATAATGTGACGTGCGTGGTCTAGGAGCGAAGATTTTTCGCTCCGTCGATGACTTTTTGATTCTTTTTAGGACGGATTGTCCCTCGTTTCACCATGTCAACCTGCAGCAAATGTTCAAGGAAAGAGCGTTTGGGGTAAATTTCGCTTGCGAATTGCCAAAAGGTAATTCACCGCAGTTTTTCGACCTATACGCTTGTCTTTTTCAACAAGACCACGTTTGCTGGTCTTTCGCCCCACGTTAAACGAAAGCAATTCTTATACATTCGCCTGGTCACTCAAAGATTATCAATGACTCTATTGGTCTAAATCCTTTAAAGTCAACCCTTAGAAAGTTTTGCCTACGTAAATGTTACGATAGTTGTCAACAGCAGATTGTTCGTTTAAAAAACGCAGGGTACCCAGCGTATTCGCTTGTATCGGCGTCCGAGAGACTCATCGAGAAGCGTAAGTCTCGTCCTGTTGAAACTGAAGACGTGGACATTGAGAGGAGTAGTAAATTTGCTGTCACGCCATATACTCATAAACTATGCCATCGTTTTAAGAAGAAAGCAAAATGTTTTGACGTGGATGTCGTTTTTTCGGCCAACCGTAAAGTAGGTAAGACTTGTGCAGCGATAGAGAGGAAGGCACTTGAATCAGCTGTTGTCGGTAGCTCCGTGAAGTATCGCGAACCCTTCGTTTCCTGCGTTGTAGGCGTAGTTCATCGAATTCCTCTCCCTTGCGGAAAAGCCTATACATTAGGCCAAGCAACTGCCTCAATGAGTACCTGCTCCAGCATAAGAATGCCGTTCATTTTTCAGAGCAGTGCAGATCACGTGGGTACAATCCTTTCTTCGAAAGAACTGACATCATCATCAAGCACAAAGACATAAGGGCTCGTGCACTTGCTTAAGCCTTCCATATAGAAAGGTTGCGCGACGATTGTTTATCTGAGCCATCTGTCGTTCTAGCTTGATTGCGAAGTACACTTGCTTAGTAACTATTTACACGTGACTTGAAATTCCTGTGCACGCAAGTAGTCGGCTTTCTTCGCGTGTTGTCCTTTTCGAGCGCTTTGTTCAATAAATTTCAGTCCTTAGACGGCACTCGTCCTGTGTTCTAACTCGCTTTCACGCTGATAAATAGATACGCATACTTTACAGCACGTCAATCTTTCTACCTTATTACTAAACGCCAATAATTACTAACCCCTTCGTTTTTGTCAACCTTAAAGCTTAATATACGCGAGGGTCGTAAACAGTACCCGTGGTGTTTGCGGTGAAATGAATGAGGCGCCGTGTTCATATTTGGTGAACTTAAGGGGAACCTTATGCGCGATGCGTATGGGAAGTACGAAATGTTAATTACAGCCTTTGCCGAAAGTTACTTCTTCAAGTGCTCGGGAGTGTTTTAAATGTGTTTTACGAAAGGGCGAAGAATTTGGCCGGGTTTCACTTAGCGAACTGTATCCACCACCAAAATCCAGCATTGGTTAAAATGGAGGAAACATTATTTCCAATAATCATGCGAAGGTCGACATGTGCGGATAAATTCCAGCCATTGTAAAAATTTTATTCCGCAAGCGCTTGAAAGTACGTACGCGAATGCAGAGAAAATGTCGGGGCGATTTGTTCTGAAAATTCATTGTTTCTTGCACAATAATTGCCGTTGCAAATAATTAGAGAATGCTAATTTACTGCCTATTATCCCGCGTTCCACGAGTCAATTGGTTCCACCGTGTTCTTGGTGAGTATGGGCATTGCGTAGACAAAAATCCAAATGTGTGGTCACAAACGGCATTCGCCGTAAATTGCGTACGCAAGCACTCTGGATCTTGTACTGCCGAACAGCCAGTTTTTAAGACATATTCCTGCCACTCAGTTTAACTTGGGTAAAATAGAGAGAAAATTAACATTATGGCCAATGAGCAAGCGAAGTTAACTGTCTGTGCATACATTACAGTTTAAAAAAAATCCCTTCCGGAAGTTTTAAAAAGCGTGAGCCGGTTTTTATCCGCACTATGTATCTCACTGTTGTTATGATATACCCTTATGTCTCTTGAAGTTATCATTCAGTGCAAATTAGAGCAATGCGAGGAGGGACGTGTGTAGAAAGTTTAACGTTGCATGCCATATGATTGTTCAAGAGAGTTAGCTCCATAACTTTCTACATTCATTGTTCTTTAATCGTAAGCTATATGAGGCACCCGATGTACCCTTGGCGAACTAAACGAGTTACCTTGTTTGTATGTATTTTGCATAATTAGGGGGAAGAGTATGGGGGACATGCATTAAAAGTTCAAAGAGCGCGATTTAATTGCTGCACTGTATTTAGCCCGTTGTCCTGTTAGGACTCGTAATATAGTTAGTGAGATCACATTTGGGAACCCGCCGTGACGGCATAGTGGTTACGGCATTTCGCAGCTAAGCACGAGGTCGCGGCAGTTCCGCACTTCGATGGGGCGCGAAGTGCAAAACGCCCATGTTCCATGCATTGTGTGCATGTTAATAAGAAAAGACAGCCTCAGCTGGTCAAAATAGTACGGAGTACCCCACTGCGGCCTGCGTTCATGTTCAGGTTGTAGGTTGACACGTAAAGCCGCACAACTCAATTTTATTAAAAGCAGTGTCTGCGAGTAACTTTAAGTGCTCGGAATGTTTACGCAATAATGCGTCAATTCTTGTGAAACCGATTTCAAATTACAGAGAGGACACGAAGAAAATGTGCACAGTGCTAATGTTTTGAAACAGCCTAGCGAATTGTTCGCAAGTTCGAAACACGATCTGCGCGCTGCTTCATCGGAGTTTCGCAGAAATTACGGCGAAATACCGGGATTCGTGCCACTAGTGGAACCGGTGCTCGCAGCTTGGTTGAAAAAGAAAAAAGTTGTTTTTGTGCTTTGCTAGACTAGAATGTGCCATATAGTCGAGAAAGGGCTGTGGCCCTCCGTGTTAGGCGAATCACCTGTGCACGTTATTAGGTAGCAAGTCAATTTTTTTTGTCGTTGGAGAGCGGCACATATCCCGATTCACACACCCAGAGACCAAAGTTGATCACGTGATTTGTTGCGAACCCTGTTCTCCCAGCCCAGCAGCCCGATACTCCAACCTTGGGCCATGGGCTCAACAGTGAGCATCGGCTGCGGGCAGGAGGCCGTTGGTTAGATTCCCACCAATGTGGGCAACCACTGGCTCAAGTGGGCAGATGTGTACCCCGGCCTGGTGCTGGACTTTCTTCAGGAGTGATACGCTTAGGAAAGGAGCCTGCACCCTAAACTTGCGTCGAAACCATCGTGAGCACAAAAAAAAAAAGAAAAAATAAAGGAATGGAGCCTTTCGGTTCCATGCCGCCAGCTTCTCGATTAGCTTGTCCCGTAATGGGGGCATGTTCTTCCAAGCGTCTGGAACGCCCGTAGTGGCCGAGCGCCAGCCCGGGAGTGGTCTTGTGCTTTTTTTTCTTTTGCCTTTTACCGGCAAGTACCCGGCGGCAGCGCCTGTCTGCCTCCTACAGCAACGGAGGATGCTCGACTCTTTCACCGAAACTGTGGGGAGACAAGGGGCGCCCAGAGACCTTCTCGAATCTATATAGGTCCCCCCACCTCCCTTTTCAAGCGTAAAATCCATCTAAACAACCGAGCGCCAGGTCGTGGTACGTCTCAACTATGACAAAAAAGTAGGTGGGTTTCCCGCAGCACCAGGATTACAACCCAGTAATTCCCGCATATGAGGCGGACGCTCTAACATTTCATGGCCTCTTTTTTGTCTCATATTATTGATTACATTGACACGTAGCTCAATAAAACATTCACCACTAGTACGTAGTCATAGGAAATGGTGCACAATGACAGTCACACGCAGAAGAGGTGCAAGCGCAAGCGAGCGAGGACCGCAACGCGGAACCGATTGTAGGTACAAGGGAGCATTTCATACAGATGGCTGTGCACCTAAAACGTGTTTATGATGAATGTGATAGTCAAACAGACCGGTACCCCGATCTCGAGGAGGTGCTCATCCTTACCACCCTTCTAAAGTGGTACCTGCATTTCCACCTAGAATTTCACCACCACTGCGGTTGACGGGAAAGCGGTTGGAGAACCAGCTCGACAAGCATATAGCTGCGTAAACGTGCGTGAGGTTCCGAAATTATGCTAATTGCTGTAAAAATAGAAAATCGTGAGCCATTCCACTCTGTGAAGGTGGCTGACCGACGAAGCCACGTAGCACATGACAAAGAGGTGACACAGAATTTTGAGCAAAGCTACGAACACATTTATTGTCTTGATCGGTGGTCATCGTGACGAAAGGTAGACTCACACATTTATTTTTCTACATCCGCCTTCATTCGTGTTATACATTCGTTGTGTACATTCGTGTTTTCATTTCGCGATATACTGAGGCAAAGAATTTGAAACCGAGATTACCGCATCGACCGGCAGTCAGCGCCTTCGCAGGGGAAGGGGCAGTATGGGAACGCTGGCACGACGAGCCAGCCTTTCCATACGTTCCCAACGGAGTCAGCTGTGGAAGAAGACGACGACGAACGCGCGAGCAGTGGCACGAACCATTGCTGATGATGATAGGTATGGCTCACACAGATTTGTTGACGGATACGAACAATGCACGGCGGCCTAGCCATAAGCAGTTTCACTTGAAGAAAGGAAAGGAAATAGGAAATCCCTGCTGCGGCAGAAACGACCACAGCGCCACACTTCCTCGAGTAACGTTGGCATGAAACTCTGCAGTGGGTGTGTGCCATGAATAGAATTCGCGAGCAGTGAGGAAGACAAAGAGACGCCGGCTGCCTAGTCCCTTCTTGCTGGTATGCCGGCGTTTCTCCTCCGTGAGGAAAATGACATTAGAAATTACAGTGCGACAGCTTGGCCTGCCATTGAACACTCCGGTACTACTGTCTTTCGGAGCGTCTGTGCTTGGGCACTCACACAGGAATGTGTGCTTCGCCTTAGAAAAATTTATTATTGAATCAAACCGATTTCATTGATGGCCATGTTATTCTATTTATTCCTCCTGTATTGCCGCATTGATATATTATAGATAATTTTTTTCCCTCTACGTAGCATGACAGTCTACTGAACCGTTTCGATTTTCTCTCGGCTAAATTCATGTAACAAAATTTTAGGTTGTTACCTCCATTTTCTGCACACTTAAGCAAAGTCTGCCCGACTCTTGGCCAATCCCCGCGAGTGGGTAAGCGCCAAACTCATCAAGGACATCATCATCATCATCATCCCACTGTTCCACAAGCGGATTGCAGCGTCGGTCTACCAACATTATCAGGTGAGACATTTCTCATTTCCCGTCCCCCAGTGCAGGGTAGCAAACCAGAATCTTATCCGGTTAACTTCCCTGCCTTTCCGATCCCGTTTATGTCTCACGGATGTTGGGCCCGGGCGTGGTTTCGCAATGAACGCGCGTCGTCCATCACTACACTCCGCTCAAACAGTCTACTAGAGAGTTTGCAACCGTTTCTGGTCGAAGACTATAGGATGTCTACGGACAGCCTAAAAACATACGATCTTGCAACTTATATAGACTGATATCTGCAGCTATTCCGTAGGGAATCTCGAAAAAATACCCTTCGACAGTCTTGGTATCGAACCCAATCTACTTAATCGATGCACTTCAGACCAACAGTACCGTGGAACCCGTTTCGCGGCATCGCCCTATTGCTCTCGTCAGAGAATTATCAAGTTTATTAAATCACCAGTTGGATACAACCCGTTAGTGCTTCGCCACAAGATAGCTAGTCGATTTTTCCTTCAGATATAATATAGTAATTGTTCAAATCCCACACAGAAAATTATTTACGTTCCCAGCCCGCACACCGCGTGGTTTTTTCAACTCTTAGGCCTTTCAGCAGATTAACGGTTCACGTAACGATTTTAATCAATCATTTTTATGTACTGGCACAGAATAAATAAATAAATATCGATTATTGTCAGGGGAACATTCAGTGATAGAGAGTATGATCGCGACTGAACGAGGACGTAGAAAGAAACAGACACACAGAGACAGCGCTTCACTTTCAACTATAGATTTTATTTTAACCCGCATCGATGTATATATACCGTGCGAGCGAAAACAAGCGTGACAGAAAAAAGAACATCCAGTGGTACATATCGATGAACCGTACACGTGTGCTAGTCATGGTGAAAACACATACTGCAATGGTTACAAAGATGGATGGAATCAGAAGAAAGCCTAGCACAGGACAGGCAGAGCTGTACGTACGCAGTGAAAGATAAGCAGGTATTGACCCGCAATCTCGATGAGATAGTAAAATTAGCAGAATTATGTACTGACCTGTACAGTACCAAGAGCAGTCACGCAACCTTTATTGGAAGCAGTGATGAACAGGATGCAAAGACTGCTTCTATACCTAGCAATGAAGTTAGAAGGGCCTTGCAAGACATGTCCAAGGAATTACCGGCAGAAGAAGATAGAATGACAGTCGATTTAATCTATAATGGAGTAGATATTACGCTTGAAAAGCTTGTGCTTTTCTATACGCAATGCATTACGACTTCAAGTGTGCCATGGATCTGGCAGAATGGAAACATTATACTAATACATAAGAAAGGAGATATTAAGGAATTGGAGAATTATAAGCACATTAGCTTGCTTTCAGTATTGCATAAAATATTCAACAAGATAATTTCCAATAGAATCCGGGCAACACTTGTCTTCAGTCAACCATGAGAACAGCCTGACTTCAGGAAAGGATATTCTACAGTAGATCACGTTCATTTCATCATCAATTCATTGAGAAATCTGCGGAGTATAATATCTCTCTATATGGCTTTCTTAGATTATAAAAAGGCATTTCATTAAGTAGAGATACCAGCAGTCATGGAGGCATAGCGTAATCGAGGAGTACAGGAGGCCTACGTGAATATCTTGGGAGATCTCTACGCAGATTCCATAGCTACCTTGCTTCTCGACAGGAAAAGTAAAAAAAAAAATTGTCTGTCAAGACAGGGGTCAGAGAAGAAGGCGCAATCTTTCCGATGCAATTCACTACATGTTTAGAAGAAGCATTCAAGCTATCAGACTGGGAAGATTTGGGAGTGAGGATCAACAGTGAATTTCTCAACAACCTTCGTTTTGCAGAGGACGTGGTTTTGTTCAGCAGCACTGGGGATCAAATGCAACGAATGATTGAGGATTTTAACCGGCAAAGTGTAAGAATAGGGTTGAAGATTATTATGCGGAAGGCAAAGGTAAATGCTCAACAGCCTGGCAACGGAACAAGAAATGACGATCGCCACTCAGCTTGTAGAGTCTGTACAGGAGTACGTTTATCTGAGTCAATTACTCACAGGGAAACCGGTTAATGAGAAGGAAATTTACATCAGAAAAAAAGCGGGTTGGAGTGCATACGACATGTGTTACCAAATGCCGATTCGGTGCCTATCACTCTCGTTGAAAATAAAAGTCACTGCAGTCTACCGGTGCTAAGATACCGGGCAGAAACTTTGAGGTTAACAATGAAGCTGAACGACAATAAGTTAGAGACCACGCAAAGAGCAATGCAACGAAATATGTTTGGGTAACGTTAACAGACAGGAAGAGAGCATTTTGGATCAGCGAATAGACGGGGTCAGCCGATATTCTAGATGACTCTAGGAGAAGAGAAATGGCTGCGCAAGTCACGTAAGGTGTAGGGCAGACGGACAAGTGGACCATTAGGATTACAGCATGGGCGCCGAGGGAAGGGATGTGCAGACAAGTACGCAGAAAATTAGGTGGGTAGATGAAATCAGGAACTTGGCAGGCGCAAGTTGGAATCAGCTAACGCAAGATATGGCTAATCGCTGGGCGATGCCGTCATCCTGTTGTGGACACAAAAATAGGCTGATAATGATTAATGTAAAAGAACTACGCCACGGGCTCACTCGTGCCGTGATAACGTACCCAACGATGCCCGAAGCGTCTGGCTTTAACTGACTTGCTCTTGCGCTTTTGCTGACTTAAGAATTCGACAATCATCGTACACAAATGTAAACATAGTTAGGTGGGACTACGGATCATATTAGCTATGACTGTCTTCATTGATTTCTTCTAATATTTTGTTTCCATCAGTTTATTATGTCCGCTTTGTTTAAAAAAAAAGCTGCGGGGCGCACTGCCACCGTCGTTGCAATAAACGTAAGGATTTTGATAGTGTTCTGGTTCTGGACGGGCGTGTCTGGTCTATTGTAAAAATCTAGGAACTTCTGATACCTATATTCTCAGAACATGTTAGACAGACAGACAGGTAGACAAAGACAGACACAGACACGACTTTCGCAGAATTCTTTGCGAAAGTCGTGCGAGACATTCAGCACTGGCCGTGAAGTCAAATCTTTCTTTTCACGACAATCCACATAACCCGAATCGTCCACTTTTGTGCAACTGATGCACTACCATTTTGTTTCTCTCGTCCACAAACGACCCACACTATAAAAATAACGAAAAAAAGTAATCCTGCGTAATTTACGCGCTCGAAACTACGTGAAGATTCGAGTTTGAGCTTATTTTTACGTAAATTCGCGCGCACTCTATGCGATACTAAAACGCTGCCATCTTCTGAATACACGTCCGAGTCACGCACCAACGCTTTGCTTCTGTGTCCGAGCAAGACGTGCCTTAACCAAACGGTACAAACATTTCCTAAAATTGTGCGGTTAAACAACGGCTCCGCCAAAGAACGTGTTTCGCTTTCAAAAAAAAAATCTGCCAACCACTTCCGAGAAGTTAATTGATATTCAAGCGCGCCACTACAGGCTTCTAACAAATAACTTATAGGCTTGACGCTGCAAGCGTATAAAAAAAATATATGAGAAAGCCTATCTCCTTAAAAAGGAAGAACGACATATCGAGAAAACAAACTGTCAGAAATTTATGTGTGCGAAAACCATTTCTTTCAGAATATTGCTCAGCTCCTGAAACAAACAATCTAAACGAAGCTCACAGCTTTCTTATCTCAACGATCTCTCGATCTCAAAACGTCTAACCTAACGCTAAAATTAAAGAAACAAAGAAAGAGTTTCCACGAAACATGTATACCGCTTTTCTTTCTGAATAGCCTAAGGTTGCGTCATATCTTTTCAGCCGTACTCGAGGCGGGCGCGGTTTGAAAGCTCTTGGCAACATTGTCAACCAGGGAATAGAAGGTGCACGTAGGCCATTCCCCTCGCTGCAGATCCCCGACACTTTACGTACTGGCAACACGCCTTCTAGACATTGTACTACGTACAAATGCACTGCCTGGTATGACCACTTCGCGTCGCCTCAAAGCCGTGCTCACCCGTGTCATACGGGTTACACCTCGAAGAGAACCCTACGGGGGGGAGGGGGACATGCATGGATGGATGGATACAACTTTCTTGTACGTCCGGCAAGGTTTAACCCGACCCGGGCTCAGGTCTCCCACGGGGGAACGTCAAGGCCCTGCCTCAATGCCGCCTCACGGGCTTGCTGGACTGCCCACGTCTGGATTCAGAGGTCTGAGCTGGGCAGAGCGGCGGCCCACCTCGACGACAGGCTCTTCGGAGTAACTGCCATCCCTCCTATAACTACATTGCACTCCCACAGCATGTGTTTGAGTGTTGCTGGTCCTTCTTAGCACAATTTGCACGTGTCGTCCTGATCCTTATCTGGGAAAATTGCTTCAGACGGAATGGATTAGGGAAGGTGTTCGTCTGGAGTTTTCTCCAGGCGACGGCCTGCCTCCTGTTCAATTTGGGACTCGGCGGTGGGTATATCCTTCTGGCGTTCAAATATGCACTGGTTATGTCGTTTTATCTGGTCAGCCTGTCGCATTCTGCTCGATAAGCGTTCGCTATCGTGCGAGAGGTGTTGCCCTGTTCGGCGCGGCGGGTCATGTCTCGCGCCATCCGGTGCGCCGTCTAGTTTAGGTTCGGAAGCGCGTCACCTTTTGTGGTGTCGTGCGCGGGGAACCATATGATCTTCGAGCTCGCGGTTTTGGATCTGCCCGCTTTGGCCAGAATGGACAGGGCTTCCTTGGAAATTCGACCTTTGGCGTAATTCTTTACTGCCGTTTGCGAGTCACTTAGTACGACTTCGCATTCCTGTTCTGTGAGGGCCAGCGCAATCGCTACTTCCTCCGCTATTTCCGGGTGTTCGGTGTATACACTGCATGTGGTTCTGATTTTGGACTCTGCGACTATGACTACGGAGGTGTATTTTTGGCTGTTCGGATATTCGGCTGCGTCGACAAAGCGCGCGTTTCTCTCCCGGCTGAATGAACGGAGCAGAGCCTCGGCCCTTGCCTTTCTTCTACCTCGGTTGTAATCGGGGTGCATGTTCCTTGGGATGGTTGCCACCGTAATGGTGTTTCTGATTTTGCTGGGGCTTTGCATTTTCTGGCCGTGCTGGTTGTGGTACGTTATGCCGAGCGTGTTCATAATGTACCTTCCCGTCGTGGTGGTCGACAGGCGATCGAACTGCGAGATGCGTTGTGCTTCGGCTATTTCTTCTAGGGTGTTGTATATGCCCAGCTGAGCCAGGAACTCGGTGCTCGACGATTCCGGGAGACCCAGGGCTATATTGTACGTTTTCCTTATGAGCGTGTTGATCGCGCTTTTTTGCGCGACGTACCAGTTGTGGTAGGTGGCTACGTAGGCGATGTGGCTGACAACGAATGAGTGGATCAGTCGAATGACGTTTTCTTCCTTCATGCCCGCGTGTCTGTTGGTTGTTCTCTTTACGAGTCTCGTGGCGCTGGTGACTTTGCCCTCGATCTTCCTCACGGTTTCGCCGTTAGCTCCATTGGCCTCAATGATCATTCCGAGGATTTTTATCTTGTTTACTTTGGGGATTGCGTTTCCGTCTTGGGTGTACAGGCCGATTTCCTCGTACTCCCGGGGTCCTGTGTAGTAGCTCTTTGGTGGCATGCCTCTGCGCGTGGGCCGGTAAAGGAGTAGTTCGGACTTGCTCGGGGAGCACTTGAGGCCCGTTCCTTGGAGGCACTCTTCGACTTTGTGAATGGCCGTTTGTAGTGCGTGTTCAATTTGGCCGTCACTGCCGCGGTCCGCCCAAATCGTTATTTTAGAGAGCACAAAATGCAGAAGGCTATGCTCACCGTTAAAGGCTGCGTTGAGCAGAAATTTTAGCTTGGAAATTATGAATGGGGTAACAGGGCTGCGATGCCCAGATTGCATACTTCGGCGGAAGAATGAACCAAGGAGTGAAATCGCAGTTTCATCTGACCTGTTGGCACATGTGTGCCGGTGCAATTTCTTTCTCCGGGATTATGGCAGAGCGTCATGGGGGTGAGAAGAGGGTGCAGACAATGAAGGTTGTAGATATATACGGAACCGGTCCTGCTACCTGGGAGTTCGGGGGCCCACGTTGCGTGTTGCATGCTTTCCATGTTGCTTTCTTGCCTGGAAAACTTTGTTGCCACTATAGAATAGTGACACGTTGTGGTGACCGCACGTCGCTAAGACGTGAACGACCTCTCGTATGCTCCGAAATAACGTTGCAGCAGCTTTTCCCTGAATCTCACGTCGGTGAATTGGTGTTCGAACCCAAACACGGTCACAGGGTCGGTATTACACAAAGCGTCGTCACAGATGGTCGTGTTGAGTACTCGGTCGCGTGCTCATTCGTGATGCGCCAGTCGTCAAGTTGTCAAGCTTCTTCGGTGCCGTAGTTTGGCGAGAACGTTCGGCTAAGTCCCGATACGTGACGACACCTCTTGAGCCAAGCGATATCACTGTAGTTCTTAGCTGGCGAAAAACAACCACTGGAAAAAAAAAGAAAAGCATACGCGGCATGCAGTGCTCTTTTTCGTTACCGTATAGTCATGGTACACAATGACGTCTTGTGTTTTGCCCGTGTACATTACAGATTCGTTGCCTGGGACACTCTTCTTAATTTTGTATCAGGATGAGGCAGCCCGCCCCCGCCTACGGCTTCGCCCCTGGCCCCGGCTTCGCCCCTGGTCCTGGCTTCGCCCCTGGCCCCGGCTTCGCCCCTGGCCCCGGCTGCGCCCCTGGCCCCGGCTTCACCCCTGGCCCCGGCTACGCGCCTGGCCCCGGCTACGCCCCTGGCCCCGGCTACGCCCCTGGCCCCGGCTACGCCCCTGGCCCCGGCTATGCCCCAGGCCCCGGCTACGCCCCTGGCCCCGGCTTCGCCCCTGGCCCCTGCTTCGCCCCGAGTATGGGGAGGCCATCTGATGTCGAGGCGGGCATACCTCCCGCCGAGTCCCCCATGGAAAACCCCTTCGCCGACAAGTACGTGCGAATAAGTGAGTTCATATGAACATCACTCCTCTCACAAGTCGTTCTTAGTTCGACGAATACCCGAAGATTTTTCGTGGGCGGAGAGCTGACGGGTGGAGAAGTGCTCACGCGAAGCCCACGAGAACGTTCGGCCCTCGTCTTGCTCGGCGTAGCGCCCCATTTGCCCATCGCGCATGTCTGTATGCAGCAAGCGAATGGGTGATGCGCTTAACAGGTACGCGTCTACAAGATGTTGCGTAAATAAGAATGAAAGATATATACCGGAGCACTTCGTCATACCGCTGGATCTTTCGGACTAAAATTTTGAGCATTTCGTGGCATATCGTGGCGGATTGACTGCCACGCCACATTCGGGTCCCTTACTTGCCTGTTTACTTGTGGCGATGCCAAGCAGAGAATGAGGAATTGCCACCGACAATTGAGCGCACACCTCCTGCCTTTTCTTTTGTAACGTGACCCAAGGCCAATCTTGGCGGTGGCAGAGAGTCCCTTTGCACGTACCCGAACGAATAGCAAAGGGACGAGGCTCTGCGCTCCAGTGTGAAGCCTGCAGGACCATAATGTTCCTGCATTCCGCCACCGCTTACTGCTACCGTCCCGACTACCTGCCAGCTTAGAGCGCGCTAGACAATCCATGTCCGTTCCAGCTGGTAAGCGAGCTTCTCCTGCTGTATGCCAGCTCTGAAGACGTTAACTGTTCCCCGTTGGATGCACCCGCCTGATATAGATTGCCTGTAGTGCGCGCAAAGCTGGGATGTAGCTGGTCTTGTACCGGTACAGGAATAGAGGTCATACAGTATAACGTAAGTAGCAACGGCTAGAGCATGGTCGCTGTTAAAGGGGCACTGCCGAGAAAAATATGTTGACTTGTATTGGTATGTTGCCCCTCTAGAATATCCCAAAACATCCGTTCTTACCCTACCAGGAGATCTGATAACCACAAGATAATAAAAAAAACTGCAAAAAAGAAAAACACAGGTGGCGACGCCGCCTTGAAGTTTTCCCACCAGACTGCCATGACGTCACAGATTTTCATAGCGTTTGCTCAAGCCTGCCTAATTTATTATCTATAAAAATCGACACGGTTGCATCCTAACGGACCGAAGGATTTAGAGATAGCAAGTATTGACCGCTGTCATGTCGCCACGGCGGCACAATTACAACAATGTAGTTCAAAACTCGTGACGTCACGGCGACGTAATAAAGATGCGGTTTTGGTGCAAAGTAAAAAGAAAAATGTCTTGCCTTTATTTTCCATTTAGCATCCGGTCACAAAATTAACAAACACAAACTGTTGAGAGAATATCTTCTCGGATTAAAATGATTTTGTCTTTTTGTGGACAGCGTGTTTAACCTTCCAAAGCTACCCGCCGTGGTTGCTCAGTGGCTATGGTGTTGGGCTGCTGAGCACGAGGTCGCGGGATCGAATCCCAGCCACGGCGGCCGCATTTCGATGGGGGCGAAATGCGAAAACACCCGTGTGCTTAGATTTAGGTGCACGTTAAAGAACCCCAGGTGGTCAAAATTTCCGGAGTCCTCCACTACGGCGTGCCTCATAATCAGAAAGTGGTTTTGGCACGTAAAACCCCAAATAAAAAAAAAACCCTTCCAAAGCTGTCTTTTAATCGTGATAACGCACTTGGCCACAATATTCTTCACTCTCACCAAGAGGCGAAATCCCTGCAGCGGCCGATGGTTGTGTGAGTGCACGGCACTCTTGAAGACGGAATGTCAATCACAGATGTGTGGAAAGTCTCTGCTAGATAACGTATGAGACAAAACGGTTATTTTTACTGATAAACTTCAACGAAGTTGCGGACAGAAAATTTTGCGCGGTAATTTTCTGGACAATAGCAAATTTAAATGAATGCCAAATTGTTCGATGATGGACATTAGGGACATGTCATAGCAGAGCTGAATTGATACACTGCTCAATGCATAACCACTCGCTATTATGTTCCAATTACGCCACTCTTTACTAATGCTGACAGAGAACGTGCTGTGAAATTCATTTATGTGCCATGTAACAGTTTTGTTCGGTGCACTTCTTTTTCTCAGACTGCGAGAAGATGAATAATAACCAGAACAGCAGTGTGCGCTATGTTTGGCTGTGAATCTCGAGTTCAAAGTTCTCGAAATTTGGGAAAGCCGCATAATCTCTACCAAGGGAGGTTATACGTTCAGTACTGACTGGCTTAAATTATGCAAGGCCAATATGACTTCTAAAATCAATTATTTAGACCCTATGTAGCGAATTTCCAGACTTAAGATTGTATTGATTATCGCAGAAATTGTGATGTCCACCACTCGCTATGAAGCTTGGTCAATAAACGTTATCCTAACGTCTCAAATTCTCGATAATATCGAGCAGTAGACCATCTCAAAAACCACTGTTATATTTCACTCCTTCCTTCCATCCTATTTACCCGCTATGCAATACAGTCAATCCGATTCGCAAGTCAGGGCCGACATGTACCGAACAGCACAAGTGTCATTTGGGCAAATGCTGTAGGTTTATTTGGACGCACGGACTCGAATGCCCAGCACCTGTCCCATAACTTCTTTCATTTTAATTCGTGTCATTATTTGCGCAGAGGTCATAAACGTGATGACTCGCCGGAAACTGATATGACGATATCATAGAATTAACTTAGACATAAGCGACCGCTGCTGCTAAATAAAAAAGAAACAGCTTACAACACTAGGTTGTGTTTGGAACATACCGGCGTCAGGCGAACCATTCCTGTTCCTGAGCTTCATTCTTGTTTCTCTGCGCAGGTTTCATCCGTAAAGTGTACGCGCTTCTCTCCGTGGAACTGCTGATAACAACGGCATTGGTCGCTGCTTTTCTATTCGTGTGAGTAACACAGCTAATACGTTTTCTTGTGTACAGAAGCGTCCGTAAGTAAAGAAGAATCGAATAGAATGACGCATATTAAAAAGAAAAGCTTTGAATTCTATATAAAACAGCAACTATTGTGCATACGTAGAGGTGCTCAGAAAAGACAGCTTCCTATTGAATAATACAAACGATACCTTTATCCTTTGTGAGCGTAACTGGGCAGCCTGCATTAGATTTAGCGAATGAGCGATCGGATCTCGCGAGATCCCGTGAAGGCGACAACAGACAGGGAGTCGCCGGCAGCAAAACCGTTTCTAGAGATTTCAATTAATGATACGGTACCGTAAGGCGTCAACTGGCTGCCGATAAGATAAGAAAAAGAACTCTGGATATGCTGCACTATCCAATTGCAATTTATAGGGATGCTACCATGGTGACCTTCCGGAAGGAGACGAGAACTTGATGAAAATCGAGAAAATGAATCTCAGATTGCCTCGTGGCGGAATCGATAAGTACGATAATCACACGTCCTTCTCAAGGGTCGAAGGAAGATAAGGACAATGCAAGGAGCAATGGAACGGAAAATGATAGGCGCCACGTTGGGAGACCGAAATGCGGTGGTACTTTGAGAAAGCAGACGCAGGCAGCTTACATTTTAGGTAAGATTAGGGGCACGCTTTATCTCATGAGCTCATATCTAATGCGCGGGGACGAACAAATCGTTTAGCTCTGCATCCAATGCGCCGAAATTGAAAAAGAAAAATGGTCTTCTGACTTTATAGAGAGTAGTTCTTTTATTTAGGTCATAGTCTTTTGCAAAATTGAACATTATAAAAAATAGCTACTGACAAAATCAGTTTATAACTTTGTAACCTAACAAAAAGATCGTAGTCGTGTGAGCTTTGGCTATTGAGATACCTATAGTGGTCAAAAAGTTGCGTAACTTACATCGCTCCGAAATATGCCACTAATTCAGGAGTAGACCTTTAGCGAAACACTCGTTAACATTGTTACAACTACACTTAATCTCTGAACTAAACCATTATATTTCTCCTGACAGATTGCTTTAAGAGATGCAGTATGCAGTAATGCTATATGCGCGATTGGTAGGGAGTTGCGAGACTACTCTGTATACTTTTCAAAAACACCAGGAATCTTTCGCTAATAACCAGGGAATAACTGCCATATTGAAGAGAATAAACTTGTGGGGTGCTCTTGGGACAAAGCAACGATAACACAGTATCAAACAATCACAAGGGCATTTATTGCATCTTTCATACACTAATACCTGCTAGCAGAAATGATATCCACAGAACACGCAGATGGGCGCGCGAAAAATCGAGAAAGCCCGACTCACCGCGACTGGATATCGAGCGAATATTTTCGCCCCCGTGCGGGACTCCAACGCCTGATCGTTCGCGTGTACGGTCACGTGGACGCTGGCACGTTCGAACGATCACCAGTAGTTTTTAGCGCAAAGAAACGCGCGACACGGGAGAAGGCAGAGCGGACACAGCGCTACGAACAGCGGATGCTTTATTGCACTTGGCTACAGTATATATAGCACCGTACAATACCAACTAGCCCACCAGTCTGTTTTGTTGAATGATCGCGTTCGTCCATTCCGGTCTCCTGCTCCAAGTCCTTCCGGAGGACGGTCCCGCGAAGCAGCGGCGGGCCCGCGCCCGTACCGTTCGCCGACCCCGAGACAGAAAGGTGCGAGTTGCTTACTTTTGCTTCCGAGTAACCCCGCCGTTAGGTGGCGTTAGCAGCAGCGCAACACTCGCGCCATCTCTCTTACTAATCGAAAACTACACCGACCACCGCCGGTGCTTAATCAAATCGCGGTGTCTGCGGAGAAGCCGCATTACAGAATAGAGCCGTGCTGGGAAAACAACATCGGAAGTGAAGGTGATAATCGGATGGTCAGATGATGATGATAAAAAGTGGTTGGCGTACATATGTGCTAAGGCCTCTTTTTATCAGGTTCAGTTGGTTGTCGTGCGAAAGTATATAGATGCAAGCAATGACAGATAATGAGGATTTGAATGTGTGTAAAGAGCGGTGAGGATAAGACACCAAACGGGGATAGCCAATATTAGAGTGGACATTAAGAGAAAAATAAAAGGGAGCTGAGCAGGCCATGTAATACGTAGGGTAGATAACCGGTGGAGCGTCAGAGTTACGGACTGGGTGCCAAGGGAAGGGTAGCGCTGTCACGGATGGCAGAAAATAAGGTGGCGTGATGAAATTATGAAATTAGCAGGCGCAAGTTGGAAGCAGCTAGCGCAAGACAAGCGTAATTGTAGATCGCTGGGAGAGGCCTTGGTTCTGCCGTGGACATAAATATAGGCTGATGATGAGTTCTCGCGTGCAGGAAATTAAACGGCTTAAGTGGGAGCCATTTTGGTTGTGGCTACGCCTACATCTCTTAGGCTGTCTCGAATATCTCGTGTGTTGATCTGCGGAGATTCGCTAGGGCAAACTGAAGGAGTGCGCACAGGTGTCACGGTAGCAACGTTGACAAGCAGTAACTTATTTGTCATTCGCAGGCCGGAACTCAACAAGTTCACGAAGATGCACTGACTTGCCGTGGGTGTTGTCGGGTAAGTAGAACGAATTTGTCAACTGTCACCGCCACCAAGCAAGAAACTCTTATGCCCCAGCACCTATGCACCGCTGCTACTTTTAAAGTTAGCACCGACCATACAGACACACCGTAAACTTCACAATGCGGTCTCCGAGGTTACGCCGGCACTCATTTGCTCCTTGCGACGAATTTTTATTAGATTGGGCTGTATAATATGAAACTAGAACGTTATGCGTAATCAAAGGAACGAAGCCATTATTTGATGACGATGATGACGATTCAAATTCCCTTTGAAAGGGGGCGGAGACAAGTATTCACCGAGCCTATTCATTTCATTCATGTTTTACTGCTTTTATCACCATCTAGACTTTTGCCTATCTGATCTCGATCTTTCGTATCGGAAGCCTCTATTACTATGTTCTCAAGCACCTACGCTTTGCAATGACTCTTGTTCTATCAACCTTTTCCCTGATTTTTTTTTAATCAATACTCTAAACTACTTACCAGTGAATTCTTCCATCTTCTTTGAATCCCGACGCTTTTGGAAGGTGGACACTTCCTACCGGTCTCGCTCGGTGAATATCTTGGCATTCATTTACGACGTGCTTAGTCCTACCCGAGCTTCGTTATTTTCTTCTTTTTCTTCTTTTTTTCTTTTGTTTTGCAGCACACAGTTTCCTCATGTTGGGCCGCATATTTGTTCCGGTATTGTTTTTTATCCTCATGCAGCTAGCCCGGGTCTCAGATAGCAAGGGACGGCCCTTTGCGTTATAATACAGATGTTTTTCGTCCCGATTTCTTGCCGTCTCCATCTTTCGCATCCACTTGACAGCCTTTGTTTCCCACTTTCTGCTTTACGACTCCTGGTGATTTTAGTTACACTTTCAGTTACACTGTACTTGAGTTCTAATTTTATTGACCTTTTCCTGCATTCCGTGTCGACGGTATTGAGGTACAGATATTTGTGTACTTTATCCGAACATTTCATTTCGTACATGTTCCTTAGTATTCCTCTTAAAGCCATTTTTCTCTGCGCTTCTCTGACTTCAAAAGAAGCCCAGCCCATATCACCTAGCACGGCCTCATTTGTAGTTTCCCCTAGGTCCCCAAAGCCAGTTGGCCCACCGACGTCTGGTTTATCTTCAACCCCGACATGATTTATGATTTAAAGCACAGAATTGCATTTGTGAACGCTAGCGCTGGCACCATTACACTTCCCCAAAATTTTCGCAACACGTCGTATTTATTCTAGCGCCTACTGCTCTATGTTTCATAATTGCTGCATTCCCTTCCCTTTCATTTTTATATTATCTTGGTGGACATTTCACTAAGTCTTTCCTTCACTTATGCATATACCCAGGTATTTATGTTGCTTGAGTATACGTATGACTTCCTCTTGAATGGATACCACGTCATTACTCATTTCTTCATTGAAGATTATGATTTCCCACTTCTCTGTGCTAAACTGAAAGGCCAACTGCAACAAAATTTTCGACCGCGTAGAAAGCCCAGTTTCAGGTAACTTTGACATAAAGTTGTCTTCATGGAAAATCTTACGCTTGAACTTCGAGTGAGCTTGTCAAAAAATCACGCAGTGAAGTGTAGCGTTTTTCGTACCGAAACTCAAAACAAACGCAGCCATTACCACTGGCCGGAAGTGACGTGCGACTTAGATTGTTGAGAACCAGCGCCCGTGTCGTCTGCTTCTCTTGCTTGCGTCGTTCCCTTGTATGAGCGAACAGGTCCCGCACGTCTGCTACATCTCGGCTTCGCGGTAGTGAGCTTGCGGAATTTGTGCGTCCGACAACCAAATAAGCGCTCGCGAAGCGTACTTGTACGCTTGCGCTGCGGCAAAAACTGCGGCTTAAACTGGCACGGGAGCAGTTTAGGCGATCTTAGCGAGAACGATGATCCGAATTCGCCGGCCGCTGCGCTGCACGCTGGAAACGCCGGACTATTTACCCTCTTCGCGGCAATTCTGTGGGCGCTGCCATGTTTGATCACGTGGTGAAGCGTCCATTGCTTGCCTGATCTGCCTCCGTTGCAGTCGCGTTTACAATGGGTGTTTATGGCGCCTGAGCGGCTTAGCAAGCCTCTGTTTCGGGAGTTATCGTAGATGGTGACTGGGTGGACGACACGAAGCTTTGGTAACAGCTTCAGAGAACATGCAAAAGTGCTTTGGAAACTGATTAAGCTATGCCCAAACGTCGCGAGCAGCGTATCTGGTGCTTGTTTTAAAAACGACGCTGAATGTTTTCCACGCTATCAAAACTTACCACTCGTGAACTGATTCAGGATTAGTGTGTTTTGCTCTGCATCCTTTATTTGGCAAGTATTTTGAAGCAGCAGCTTGTCATATTGACACGTGTGCTTATCTTTATCGGGCGACCACGTTTCGCCGCTTAACAACTGTAATCGCACAGCGACGGACGCGCCTGCATGTATCCGACGTTTCTGGAAAGTTATCGATGCTTCTACCCGGCTGTCTGTTGTCGCCGAACCTTGTGTTATCTGATTTCATCGCGTAACGCGAATGGTGTAGAACTTTGTGGAAGGCACGCGGGTCCAAACGATTAGTCTGGAACATTCGGCGACTGCTCTATAAAAGCCGACGCGCTTGACCCGCTGATCAGATTTCCGACGATCGCCGACTCTGTTCGCCGCTTTCGTTGTGCTATAAGTGTAGCCTGTTTTGTGGGCACAGGTTCGCCCAATAAAATCTAGTTTTGCCTTTCACAGTATTGCTACTGTGTTCTTAACGTCACCACCACGTGACATCTGGTGGAGGTGCTTGTGCGTTCATGTACCGAACGCCCCCGCAAAGCCGCGATCCAAGCCCGAAGCCCGAGGACAGAACCAACATCGCCCAAGACCAGCGTGCTAGCCGCAGACTGCAAGGACTGCCCCCAGAGCACGGACTTCTACCTGAGACGACAAAGAAGATCGTGGTCAAGACAACCCCAATGGCTGCCCCAGCGTCCCCCGTTATCCTACAACAACCTCGGGACCCACCAACCTTCCATGGAGCAGCGACTGAAGACCCGGAATCATGGCTGGAGACCTACGAACGAATCGCAACATTCAACAACTGGGACTCCGACGAAAAGCTGCGGCATGTCTACTTCGCCTTAGAAGACACCGCCAGAACTTGGTTTGAGAACAGGGAATCGACCTTGACAACGTGGGACCTTTTCCGTACCGGCTTCCTACGCACCTTTACAAGCGTCGTGCGCAAGGAAAGGGCTGAAGCTATGCTGGACGCCCGAGTGCAGCTACCAAACGAGAACGTCGCCATCTTTACGGAAGAAATGAGCCGTTTGTTCCGCCACGCCGACCCGGATATGGCCGAGATTTTCGCCGGGATTGTAAGAAGCCCACCGGAGACCATCGAAGAGTTTCTTCGTGAGGCGACGAACATTGAGAAGACACTCGAGATCCGGAACCGGCAATTCGATCGCCGCACGAACTATACACACTACGCCGGAATTCAATCACTGGCCACCGACGACCTACGCGAGACTATCCGAGCTGTCGTGCGGGAGGAGCTACAAAAGCTGTTCCCATCATCACAGCCTCAAGTGGCTTCGATTGCCGACGCCGTGCGTGAGGAGCTCCAACAACAGCTTGGAGTAGCCCCTGAATCGCCGCAGCCTGAGCCGCAAGCGATGACCTACGCCGCCGTCGCGCGCCGTCAAGGTCCCCCTCCGCGACCGCGCCAGGGCCCTGTCACGCCGCAGTTCCGTCGTCCGCCGCCGCCGCAGCCAGCACGACCACCCGTCGTCCAGCGCACCTACGCGAGAAAGACGGACATTTGGCGCGCTCCTGACCACCGCCCGCTCTGCTACCACTGCGGAGAAGCGGGTCACGTCTACCGACGATGTCCATACCGGGAGATGGGACTGCGAGGTTTCGCCGTGAACGCTCCGCGCCCGCAGCAAGGTGAACGCCCCCGGGATATCGCCGACTACCTCGCCGCTACTCAGTGGAGCTCTCGACGACCGTCGCGTTCGCCATCACCAGGCCGCTACCTGTCGCCGCAGCGCCGACCATACACTGGCCCAGCCCGGGGCCGGTCAGCGAGCCCATATCCGGAAAACTAAAGGCAGCAACCGATGGAGGTGCGGTTGCTGTTCGTCGAACTGACGAAGATCCTCCGCCGCCGACGAAGACGCCGAAGAAACCATCTCGACGACATAATAACGACACGCCGCCGTCCCGAGGAAGTCAGGAAGCCAAGACTACACCGACGAAAGACGACTTGACGATGCGACGTACCAGCTTCAGTTCAACACGACGCAGCCGTTATCCGACGCCAAGACCCAACTGCAATGCAAGACAAAGAACCACCGACCTCGACGTGCTTCTAGACGGCCACGCAGTCACCGCCTTAGTCGACACAGGCGCCGATTACTCAGTCATGATGGACACATCGCCGTCCAGTTAAAGAAGGTTAAGACTGCATGGGAAGGCCCTCAAATTCGGACCGCTGGAGGACACCTGATTACGCCGACAGGAATGTGCACGGCAAGAATTACCATTCACGACCGCACTTACCCTGTCACCTTCGTTATCCTCCAACAGTGTTCACGAGACGTCATTCTCGGCATGGACTTCCTCAACCAACACGGCGCAGTCATCGACCTGAAGTCGAAGTCCATAACGCTGTCGGAAGATCATGCGACACCGCCGGAGAGCCCTCGTAGTCACCACGCCTTGAGTGTGCTCGAACATCAAGTGAGCATCCCGCCTCGCTCCAGCATTGTCATTTCGGTCGGCACCGAAACACTCGCTGACGTAGAAGGCGTCATCGAAGCTGACCAACGTCTACTGCTAGACCGTGAAATTTGCGTCGCAAGAGGGATCGCTCGACTGCACGGAGGAAACACGAAAGTGTTGCTGACAAACATCAGCCAGGAGTTCAAGCACATCAACAACGGCACGACGATCGCATACATCGAGGAAATTCTGGAAAACAGCAATGCGTTTGTCCTCTCGGATTCCGCCGCATCTACCCCGACGACCTTAGTTCCCGAGCCAGACTTCGACATAGATCCAAGTCTCCCCGCGATTAAGCAACAACAGCTCAGAAGTCTACTTCGACGATACAAAGAGTGCTTTTCGACGTCATCAAGGATTCGACGAACCCCAGTCGCAAAGCATCGCATAATAACCGAAGAGGGCGCTCGACCTCTCCGACAGAGCCCATACCGAGTTTCGAAGCGAGAACGCGAAGCTATAAGGCACCAAGTCGACGAAATGCTGCGCGACGACATCATCCAGCCGTCCAAAAGCCCGTGGGCATCTCCTGTAGTCTTGGTGAAAAAAAAGGACGGAACCCTGCGTTTCTGCGTCGATTATCGTCGTCTGAACAAGATCACGAAGAAGGACGCATACCCCCTCCCACGGATAGACGACGCGCTGGATCGGCTCTGCAACGCTAAATACTTCTCGTCAATGGACCTCTAGTCTGGCTACTGGCAAATAGAAGTCGACGAAAGAGATCGCGAAAAGACGGCCTTCATCACCCCAGACGGCCTCTACGAGTTCAAGGTTATGCCATTCGGACTGTGCTCGGCGCCTGCAACGTTCCAGCGCGTGATGGACACGGTTTTAGCAGGATTGAAGTGGCAGACCTGTCTCGTTTACTTGGATGACGTCGTCGTCTTCGCCGGAAATTTCGACGATCACCTGAGGCGGCTTGCGACAGTACTAGAGGCCATCAAGTCATCAGGGCTCACTCTGAAGGCGGAAAAGTGCCGATTCGCTTACGATGAGCTTTTGTTTCTAGGCCACGTCATCAGCAAATCAGGAGTACGCCCCGACCCACAGAAGACAGCTGCCATCGCAAAGTTCCCGCAGCCAACCGACAAGAAGGCAGTGCGCAGATTCCTTGGCATGTGTGCCTACTATAGGCGCTTTGTCAAGGACTTTTCACGTATCGCGGAGCCGCTAACACATCTAACCAAATGTGATGTCGAGTTCAAGTGGGAAACGCCGCAGGCCAAGGCATTTCAAGAACTCAAACGACGCATGCAGTCGCCGCCGGTACTTGCACACTTCGACGAGGACGCCGATACCGAAATCCACACTGACGCCAGTAGCCTAGGCCTCGGTGCCGTCCTAGTTCAGAGGAAAGAAGGACTTGAACGGGCGATATCGTATGCTAGCCGGTCGCTGTCAAAAGCGGAAAGCAATTATTCTACGACTGAAAAGGAATGCCTCGCCATCATTTGGGCTACAGCTAAATTCCGCCCTTACCTCTATGGCAGGCCATTCAAAGTCGCCAGCGACCACCACGCGTTGTGTTGGCTAGCTAACTTAAAGGACCCTTCAGGACGGCTGGCGCGGTGGAGCCTCAGACTACAAGAATATGACGTCACGGTAATATATAAGTCCGGAAGAAAACACTCCGACGCCGACTGCTTATCACGCGCCCCCATCGATCGCCCGCCGCAAGACGACGAGGACGACGACGCCTTCCTTGGGATAATAAGCGCGGAAGACTTCACTAAACAGCAACGAGCAGACCCGGAGCTAAAAGGCCTCGTCGAGTATTTGGAAGGGAACACCGACGTTGTCCCTAGGGCATTTAAGCGCGGGTTTTCTTCGTTCACGCTACAAAACAACCTGCTCGTGAAGAACTTCTCACCAGTCCGCGCCAGCTACCTTCTTGTTGTACCCTCAGCGCTGCGTCCAGAAATACTGCACGCCCTACACGACGATCCAACCGCTGGGCACCTGGGGTTCTCCCGGACGCTGTCGAGAATACAGGAAAGGTATTACTGGCCGCGTCTGACCGCCGACGTCGCCCGTTACGTCAAGACATGCCGAGACTGTTAACGACGCAAGACACCACCGACAAGGCCAGCAGGATTACTACAGCCGATCGAACCTCCTCGCCGACCATTCCAGCAGATTGGGATGGATTTGTTGGGGCCGTTTCCGATGTCAACATCCGGGAATAAGTGGATCGTCGTGGCGACGGACTATCTCACCCGCTTTGCTGAAACTAAAGCTCTACCAAAAGGTAGCGCAGCCGAAGTGGCGAAATTTTTCGTCGAGAACATCCTGCTGCGACATGGTGCTCCAGAAGTCCTCATCACCGACAGAGGAACGGCTTTTACAGCAGAGCTCACCCAGGCCATTCTGCAGTATAGCCAGACAAGCCACAGGAGGACAACTGCCTACCATCCGCAGACGAATGGTCTCACGGAGCGCCTGAACAAGACCCTCGCCGACATGCTAGCAATGTACGTCGACGTCGAGCACAAGACGTGGGACGCGGTCCTGCCGTATGTAACCTTCGCTTACAACACGGCAGTGCAAGAAACAAGACAGATCACGCCGTTTAAGCTGGTTTACGGCAGGATCCCGACAATGACGCTCGACGCTATGCTGCCCCACGTCACTGACGAAGAGAATGTTGACGTCGCTAGCTATCTGCAGCGCGCCGAAGAAGCCCGACAGCTCGCCCGCCTACTGATCAAGAACCAACAGAGGACCGACAGCCGACACTACAACCTCCGACGACACTTCGTCGAGTACCAGCCCGGCGACCGTGTTTGGGTTTGGACACCGATACGCCGACGAGGTCTGAGTGAGAAACTATTGCGCCGCTATTTCGGACCCTACAAGGTCATTCGACGTATTGGCGCACTGGACTATGAGGTCGTGCCAGACGGAATTTCTCATTCACAGCGGCACCGCGCACGATCTGAAGTGGTCCACGTGGTGCGTCTGAAACCCTTTTACGGACGCTGACGAACTTCCTTATTTTATTGTTTTCTTTGCTACGGGTGTTTTTCTTTATTACTTTCGTTTGTATGCAGCATCGGGTCGATGCTTTTTAAGAGGGGGGTATTGACACGTGTGCTTATCTTTATCGGGCGACCACGTTTCGCCGCTTAACAACTGTGATCGCACAGCGACGGACGCGCCTGCATGTATCCGACGTTTCGGGAAAGTTATATGCTTCTACCCGGCTGTCTCTTGTCGCCGAACCTTGTGTTATCTGATTTCATCGCGTAACGCGAATGGTGTAGGACTTTGTGGAAGTCACGCGGGTCCAAACGATTAGTCTGGAACATTCGACGACTGCTCTATAAAAGCCGACGCGCTTGACCCGCTGATCAGATTTCCGACGATCGCCGACTCTGTTCGCCGCTTTCGTTGTGCTATAAGTATAGCCCATTTTGTGGGCACAGGTTCGCCCAATAAAATCTAGTTTTGCCTTTCACAGTATTGCCACTGTGTTCTTAACGTCACCACCACGTGACAATATTTCTGACTCAGTGAATTTTCTTGGTGGGGTCACTACCTGATCAGTTCTGCTCAATCGCTCGCGGGTGTGCTCAGTTCCGATAGATATTTTTCTAGCTGCGCGCAAGGCTTGGAACGTAGCCAGTTTGTACTTTGTAATACCTTGTAACAAAGATGTATTATCTCTAGTAACTTGATTACTCTTGTTGACCACCACGACACATTCAGCTTCCACCATTCGTGCGCTATTGGGGTAGTCCGTAATGTGCGTATGTGGTGCGCATATATTCAAAAGTGCGCCCATTCACTTATTGACACGTTGGCGATAGAGTGGGCCTAAGATTCCGTGCCAGTTGGGCTAGATGTGTGTATACATACCCTGCGCGAAACGTGCTATAAGAGGAAGTGGCGCTACTACCTTCGTTATTGTTTAACGAGCGATGCTCACTCTTGCCGACGTGCCGGGACTGAAGCACTTTCTTTGAAGGCTGGCGATAATACGCTGGCGGACGTGCAAATTTATGTATCATCGAAAAAAGCCGTACATCTCGGAGTGCCGGTAACACGTACGGACAGTTGCAGCAACGGTGCGCGAACTTGGCTACGCAGATTCATTCCATTTCTTAATATGCGTGTCACTATTTTGCAGCCATCTACTGCACACGACGTCAATCCACGTGAATCAATCCGGCATGACTGGAGAACAGTGCGTTAGCGAAAACTCAGTTGCATTTCCGACAACTTGTCGCAAAGTAGCAAGGTCGAAGTGGCAATGGTTTAGTATCCGTGCGCTGTCGCTGAGGCGGCGTGCGGCGCGCCGCCGAAAGCGCCACCTCGTTTCTCTAGGAGAAACTGCTCCGCGAAAAGGGTGAATATCCGCGCCTTAACACACAGCTATATTATACTGGGTCTACCGAGCAAGAAGCTACTGCCATCTGTAGTAAAGGAAGTTAAGTGGCCGAGGCTCGGCGCTAAGTGCGCTTGAAAGAGCCCTGAACCACGCCTCGGGCTTGGTGAAATAACATATTCCGAGGGCAGCATACGTGGCTATGAACATCTCAGCCAAGTTTTGCTATCGTACGCGGTGCGTGGAGCTCGCAAGCAGATCGTGTAGTCGCCTTTCTTTCAAACGCTCGCTTAGACAGAAGGCCCTGTTCTCACTCTCTTCTGGATGATTTATTTCGTCATCGGACGCACTATTTCGTTATTGCCTTAGACGGCTTATATTGGCCGATAGCTGACGTCAAGCTGCGGTCGGCTACATGGCGTAGATACCGCGGCCGCCGCGGGGTGCCGCCACGAGTCCACTGACTAAGCGCACTGCGGCTCGCCGAGGACAACCGCGTTTGGCTTTAGAGCGCGTCGTAGGCACCAAATGTGGAAGTGGTGGCGTCCACGTTAACATGCAAAATGACATTGGAACTGTGCGCCACGGTGACGTATAGGAGGCGGAGCGCTGTGGGCATGCCCCACTGCGCCGTAGCCTTCGCAGTGCAAGGCACTGAAGAAGGAACGGGAGCACATCGGAGGCAGTGTTTGATTGCCAATAACTCCACTTCTGCTGGTCGCATTGAAGTACTTTTTGCGGCAAGGTATTTCTGTACTAGCCTATTTTCACTTCAAATGCCTTTCTCCACTTCGATAAATAGTGGTTCAGGGCGACTTCAAAACGTGGCGTAAAGTCACGGCCGGACTCCCAGCCAGTGGCGTAGCAACAGGGGGGGCCGGGGGGCCGTGGGCCCCGGGTGCAAGGGTCCATAGGGGGGGGGGGGGGGTGTCATATACGTCTGAAGACACCCCTTTTTCCGCCAGCTACACCCGGAGGGGGGGGGGGGGTGACAGAAGACCTATGGGCCCCGGGTGCCAGACGAGCTAGCTACGCCACTGCTCCCAGCTGTTGCAAAGTTTCGCCCCGCCGTTTCGCTCCGGCGGCATCGCATTCGGGCATGGTTTGCCGCCGCATCTGCACCATATGGCCGCCGGGTCGCGTTCTCGTTCGTGACGAATGCAAAATGCGCCTCCCGCTGACAAGGTTTCTGGCGCTGTGTCAGAAAGGCTTTCGTGTGTCTACGTCAATGCGCCCCATGTAGAGACCCGCAATACGCCTTGAAGATGATGCGCCACCGTTAATCATCGCTAGAGAATATCGCCCCTGCAGACAACTTACCTTTTCTTTCCGTGCGCCATCGCGGCTTATAGTATTTGTAGTCATCCAGAGAAAGCGTTCGGCAAGCAGGTATAGCACGGGTAAGTGACTGTGCTCGCTAAGTGCAGTTTGGGCAGCTCGTCAAGTGCAGGTTGCATGCTTTGTGCGCGTTGGCTGGTCCGCGCCGCACTTGCCTGCTGCGGCGGGGCGCACGCTTGCGCCGTTAAACCTGGGCAACGAAATATGTATCCTGTTTTTCTCTGCGCAGCTTTCGGTACTGCACAGTCATCGCTCGCGCTCGAGTACGTGCGAGAACCTGACGGCCACGCAACCGGTCGGCATTCTTGCAACAGCTCAAATCACGTGCGCAACGAAAATAAAAAAACGCCGAGAAAGGCACCCATCGAATTAAAAATGATGAAGGAGCGATGCACCTGGGTGCCTTGGCGCAAATGACAGTTCAGCAATCGTGCATGGTTCCGGGACTTTCGCCATATCCGCGTCACTACCGCTCACCGCCAGGTGAACGCGTCGTCTGCTTAGACGCCATTGAAAGGGGCTGCTAGAAAGAAAATTAAACAATTACCAGCCCTACGCCTGTGCCAATTTTACTCTGATAGTAAATGATATGCACTTATATCCAGTTTAACTCAAGTGAAGTTTCGTCGCACTTGGGCTTAGCTTCGTCACTGCAATGCCACTTATATTCGCCAGTCTATGTAAATCCCTTGCGTTGTCATTAGTAGCATTGTGCCGTCTGCATTCATGAGCCCAGGGCCATCTTGTGCTGCATCTTGTGCCCATTGCGGATGTAAGATCGATCAAAGCGTAATTTACTGATTTCCAGTCGTTTTTCATGGCCTTAACGTAAGGCGCGAATTTCAGTCTCGAATGAAGGCCTACTGGCGGCGAACGCCGACACTAGCACCAGTCTGCCCTCTAGTGACGCTCGTGTACGAGAACCTAAGTAGTGTATACAAAGTGTGGTTGATTACGCAATTTCTTTAGCTCATTCGTGAGTCGTGCCCATGCTCGCATCCTGTCGTTCAGTAAAGCTAATGCACGGTACCAGAATTTCGGAGACGACGCAAGGTCCGTTATATCCCGGAAGCTGGCAAGTGAGTGAGATAGGGCTGATGATGTGGTGACTTGAAAATGCAGTAAAGGAAAATATTAGGCCTACCGCAGCCTATGTAATATTTTCTTTTAGTCACTCTTTAAGGGACGGCTGACAAGCTAATTGACAGATTCTCCGCCCAGACGTCGGCCGTCGTTTTCTGTCAGCCACTATATGACTTTTCTCGCGTTGAAAATCCGAAGGTTCCGAAAGCCGAAGGTTCCTTTGCTGCACGTCCGTTTAAATAGCACGCGCTAAAACTAACCAGTTGAGGTAATACTCAAGAGACCTCCCTCTCCTCCGCCATGCTTGAATTAGGCAGCGTTGACGTCACATGATAGGTAAGAGAGTCTCAAATAGGTGGCGCCGCTACATGTCTTTATGATTGTCATTTTCTCGCTTACAAAAGGTCTGTTCTCGCTACGAATGAAAAGTTTATCATTGCAGCTGTTTTTTTTCCCCTCAAGCTCGATTGAATAGGAAGCTTTAGCACGGGGGATTAAATGCATGCGAGTGGAGAAATCGTTTTTCTCAGCAACCATGGCACCGAATTCGATTAGATTTGTCGCATTTAAAAGCAACAGCTAAAATCTATCAACTGTTGCCAACGGATTTGTGAATAAGGCTGCCAATTTTCTTCATAACACTTGTTAAGGATCGCTGACTTTCCTTAAACGAAACTGTCAAGTTTACAACTCTGTAACTCAGCAGTCAAAAATGACATCAGAATTACGTCAATTCCATCTATATATGTAGTAGTACGTCTAAAAACGGACAAAAACCGAGGTATTATGCATGTCTCAAATACACCACTAATAGGGGTGCCGCCACGAGTCCACTGGTTTAGCGCACTGCGGCTCCCAGAGTACAACCGCATTCGGCTTACGTTTATCGCGTCGTAGGCACGAAAGCCTTTAAAATGGCATCTGAAGTGCTCTCCACGGTTACGTTTGGAAGGCGGAGCGTTGTGGGCCCACCCCATCCTGGAAAGCATTGAAGAAGGAACGGAAGCACAGCGGAGGCTGTGTTTGATTGCCAATAACTCCGCTTCTGCTGAACGCACTGAAGTATTTTGCGGCGAAGTATTTCTGAAATACCCATTTCAAATTCAAATATGCCTTTCTCCACTTCGATAAACAGCAGCAAGGGGCGCTTTAAGATACGACAAATTTAATTAAAATCGGACCAGGTGTTGTTCATAAAAGCATTTCTACGTTTTAGACGTACTCGAATAGGTGGCATCAGAGCTGGGCCCGAGCTTAATCTCTTGTGTCTAATTTCGTCGCCGAAAACGTCTGTGGAAAGGCTCGACTTCAGCCACCTTTTACTGTTTGCCATGACATTGTATTGCACATTTTCTTGCGCGATCTTTTCCTTTGAGTGCTACAGCACGGTTGATGAGGGAAATTTTTCTGAAGAAACCACCTTCACTCAATGCAGAGCAAATCTATGCGTAACACGGATACATTTTGTAGGGTCTATTGAGGAGTGATACTTCGAAATTTGGGCTAGTTTAACGTTTCTCGTTAATGTAAGACTTCGGAGAAGGGGGGAGACGTGGAAAGGGGGAAAGGAGCGAGGGATACTGCCCACATTCAGTGCGAACACATACAACACGCGTGCTCATATGAAAGGCTGCAAGACAATCAGCTCCACATTTAAATGCGCTATGAGAGAAATGCGGGACACATCAGGCGGACTAATTGAAAGAGGTGGATTTCGACCATCTATCGCAGGCGATATTCGAATGAAAGAAATTCGTCTTGGGAAACCTACAGCATTTGTGAAAAAGAGTGACACTTTTAAGTAATTTTGCGGGCTTCCGTCAATGGAAAATTTCGTCAAACGGTTCACATATTCCGTGGTGAGATCGACGGGCTGCTAATACGACCCGAAGACTTGCCGTGCCACGTCGCCTCGGCACACTCACTTTTCCGGTCTACGATTTCTGATAACTCGAAGGGAAGCTCACTACTTTTCGAAGCGAGATCAGGAAGCCTTAGAACACGCACCTGTAAAGCGAGATATAAGAAGGAAGAAGAAGCACCTGCTTGCTGCGGTAAAGGTATAGGGAAACGATGGAGCATTTTTTATCAGAATGTGAAGACATCTGCCCAGCGGTCCATTTAGGCACCACTAGCCTCCTGAAGCCCTTGGATTCAGCGAGAGCAAGGGGAAAGTAAACATGCCCGCAATAGAGATTAGTAAGAGACAATTGGAAGATTGGTAGAAGAAAAGTAGGCGAACGACAAAAACCGAGACGTACAAAAGCAAAGTTAGCAATAGGCGGTCAGAAAATTTGGTAGTGGAAGTTCATAGCGTTTTTTCTTCTTTTTTTATTGTTTAACCTAGGTAGGACATTAGGCAGTATAATAGCAAGAGCTTGGTGGCGCAACCCACCGCCCCGTTCCAATGGGGACGCTCATAACATCCATCCATCCATCTATCCATGTTTGCAGGGCGGTAGGATACCTGGCGACAGTGATCGTTCTCATGTGCGGCGACGTGGAGCGCATTTTCCCGTGCAACCTCTTGCTGCTCGTTCTGTTAGTAAGTATAAACGGGGTGAGGGGGCGTAATAAATTTGAACGCAAGCCACTTGGCAGGCAACGAACGATGCGATGCAAAAATGGAACGCACAACGGTAAGTGGACACTGAAGAGGGAAATATCATTTTACGCTATGTTAGTACGAACCACAATCCACGCAATTACCACAATCGCCACATAGCGTGGAGCAGACGCCATTCGTGTGGGGAGCTGCCTCTGACAGCAGCGTGCGGACAGCTTGCACCACAAAAGCAAACCGTAGTGTTTGCCGCATCCGTCGCCGCACGCCGAGTCCCTCGAGCTGGTCATCGTCGATCAACAACTGCAGCAGCGTGTCAGCGTGTGCCGGGTTCACGAAGCGCGCGAAATCCCGATAGCGGATGCGGAAGCGAGATGACGCGTCGGTGTTCCTGGGCGCAGTCGCCTAAAATCGCTGTTAAGCTGCATGCTCACCAAAGGTGTCGCTCCCGAGCGCACTCAAAGGCGTGGCCTTGGAGTTCTCCAGCGCGGTAACTTAACACAGCCATTAGAGAATTTTAGTGTTCCGGCAAGCGCGGTCGGTTTGCCGGATGAGCGGGGGCGTAAACCTGAGCGGCCAGATTGGTGGCGCCAGCTGGTGGTGCAAAGCTCAACCACCTAAATACAGAGCCCATTCTATTCTTCTTAGCTGGGGTGTAGGTTTTCAAAAGCGGCGTAATTGTGAACACAATGACGCCGCTGCCGAAGATTTTCACCAGCAGCGAAGCAGAATAAGGTACGTTACTGCACTTTTAGCTCTGTGTTGGCCTGGTTCAGGTCCACAACACCAGGCGGCTGCACCGCTCCGGCCGCTCACGTTTACTCCCACGGCCATCCGGTAATCCGGCCAAACAGCCCCCTTTTGCCGAAATAGCGGGGACACTAAAAGTCTCTATTGCCACGTTGATAACGCGCATGCGCTTCGTACCGGAAGCACCGGGCGCGCACCCTCAGAAGAAAGGTATACGCAAGATGATTATTGTTTGGGGAGAAGAGAAGCCCGAAAGGGGTGCTTTTCTTTTTTACAGTGCGCATACTAAATATTGTGATAACCAACAGTTGGATAAAGTTTGCCTGTATATACCTACTGCTTTAGATAAGATGCTCACAACTTCCGTGCACTGCCAATTTCTTAATGGCGACAAACGAAGTTTCCCTGTTGAGCGACGTTTTGGTGCAGGTAAACACGATGACAGCTACAACAAATGGCCAGATAACTGCGAGGAATACACTGCGGCGTCAATTATTTCAGTTCGCACCTGCCTGCCAGAATTAATGCACATGGTATTGTAAATAATGAAAAGTAACTAATTTTAACGAATGATTAATACGGCGTCTCTCATGGAAAGTGTAGTTTACGTGCCTCCGAGCGCAGTAGTAAAATTTTTGTAGCCTTTAGGATGAAGGGATTAACCGTGGAAGAAAGGCATGACCCTTAACGGGCTAACTGTTGCGAGTTGATTTTATCACCCTAGGTTAAAGTATACCTTCATTGTACCTGATAATACCCGGTTCAAAATCCCTAATCCTGCTCATCTCTCTTCCTTTCTCGCAGACGATCTTCCAATCGGTGTTAATGGCCTACGTGAGCGTGTAAGTGCGCGCTCAAGCTTTTGCGCAGCCCTACTTAAAGATGCTGCAGATACGCGAGCGGCAATGTGGGTTAATCGCCAAAGGCTCGCAAGGTGCATGTGAAAGTGAGATAACGGTTACCAAAGTTTTCCCCCTAATTTCGAAACAGTGATAAGAATAGCGAGCCTAATATAAGATCGCCGCGACACTCGCACTAGTATTTCGCCCGTTATCTCTTGTCCAGTACAGCCGTGGCCTGCTAGAACTCGCCGCCCGTCCGATCGATCTCGGAGGCTGCGCTCAAGCGCACCGAGTTAATTGCCGAAAAGGAATACCGAGATACATTTACGACGTTGCACATTACTACATGCCTTTCGCACACAAAACGATCAAACTTGGCAAGTGCGAAGGTTGCCAAACACTTGTGGTAATATAGTTTGGTGCTCAAATTAGTCTCAGAATGCTGAATTATGAGTAGTCGACGCCATTATGACGTCACGACGTATAGCGAAATTTGCTGACGTCATGTAGCGCGACGCTGTGCGTGTGGTACGACTTCTTACTAAGGCTGTGTTCAAACACTCGCCGTAGATGGCAAAGTAGACGGCTAAAGAAACAGCGGCTACCTTGATCACGGTTCCGATTTTGACGAAAACGTCAAAGAGGACAACTTCGCGAAGACAGTACCTAAGTCAGAAGCGATACAAGCTCCGTTGCTGCCCAAACAACATGACGGCCAAGCACAAGTCTTGGAAATTCGATGACAAGGTCGTCTGCGCGCAAGAAAGCGCAAGTCACGCGTTCCGGTGCGCTTAACGTAACTCGCGCGGTGTTCTTTTTTAGGTCAGCATGCGCTTAAAGACCTATAAAGATGTAGCTCTCATAGCTTCTATGGCGATAGTAATTATACGGGCACTCCTGGCTAATTTCAGCCGTCGCCGTCGCCCTTGCCGTGAGGTTCTGTAGAGAGTCCAAGGTGATAAAGTCGTCGCACGCCGTATGCTGTAGGTGCGAGTGAAAGTGCGCGAGCGTTAGCCGGCAAACGAGGCTCGATCACGTGCCTGCAAGCGAGGAAGGCTAAGGCAACGTTACTAGACTAGGTTCAGTTGTCGAACTCTCCGTAGGCGCCATGTATGGCGGGCGCCTCCATTCCCTGGCTGGCCGCCAGATGGCGGGAGCGCCGCAAGCTGCTCTACGCGGATGGAGGTCTGCCTTGGCAGCGCTCGGTTCCTTCGACTCAGCGACTTACTAATGTGACTACCGATGCCCTTTTTAAATGATTGTATAGCCTTATGTTTAGTGCACAAAATGGAGAAAGTAGTGAAGAAAGTGTAGAAAACGTCCATCTTAGAGGGTAGGGTGCGGAATTTTGTTAACTGGACTGGTCAGCTTGCCTGAAACTCCAACATGGGTCCACATTGATCTATTGTTCCCTGCACCATCACTAAGGACTGCAATAATTGATGCACTGTGCCGTTCAAGCTGCGAGACACATTCTAGAAGTAGCTTAATTAGCAAGCACAAAACCAGCAGCCGCACCTCTTGTGGCAAAACTTGCCACTGGCTGCACCCATTTATGAAACAGAGGGATGAACATAATAACTAATGCATGGTCCGCAGATATGGCTCTGTTTTGTCCTGCTGTAGTCGAAAAGTCGACAAATCCAGCAAACTTATAAGTTGACTTGCTGAAGTCAACTGACTCTTTTAGTTTGATTTCATCTATCACAAGTGTTCCACACCTCTGCACAACAGGCTTGTCCTTAAAGAAACCGCGAAATATTTCAAGGGCAACTGCATTGTAGCCATAATTGCAAGGTACGCCTGAAACTATCTGATTGAGTCGACTGCTTGTGGGAAGTGGGAGAAGCTGGAGAAGCATGCTGCGCAGCAAGCCATATGCTTTCGCACTTGCAGTTGGAAGTAGCAGGCAGTTCATCACCCACATCCTTGTGTACCGCATCCCTTGTGGGCCATTGGCTTGCACTTGCTTCAAAGATGTCTCGAAAGCCAGTTGCTGTACTGGTGGAAGTGATCCAAGTGCTTCTTTGAACTGCACTGAATCCTTAGCTGACAACTTAGCTCTTTCAACTTTTTGATATTGTCCGAAAATGCAATTCTTGCTGCTGCTGCTGCCCTCATTGCCTTCCTCTTGAGATTTTTCATGTTTTTTTGTATCCGTGCTTGTGGTTCCTTCTTTCTAGACGCGTCTCCTTGCATGCGTTTCTTCTGAGTGCGGAAGAACGCGCAAGTTGCCTGCAGCGAAAGGACCTTGCACTTGCGAGACGTGCAGCAGCTGCTTCCATGTGCATCTTGTCCTTGACAAACATGAAGTCTGTCAACGGTGCTTAGTAGGTTTTGCAGGTCGTCAATAGTGGTGATGCTGACACACGAGTACACCTTTGCTGAGCGCCCGCGTGCGCTTGCTGTGGCCAGCTTATCGTCTCCTATGCAAACGCGTTTTTCTATTTGTAAAATCCTGCTAGTCGAGCTGACCGTGAAAAATGCAATGAAGGTACCACTGCTGCTTCTAAGCGAAATTTTCCGCCGTCACTAAGGCGGCAGCTCAACAAGCTCTATGTCACTCAATGAGAGCTCTTGAATAGCGGCAGAACTGATGCCCAGATCGAGCTCAACGTCTTCACTGTTCGACCCATTGTGCTCTCCGATACCACGCACAGTACTTTTAAAGGTAGCCTTCTGAATGTTCTCTCTATTTCCGCTTCCTCTGGGGAGGCTTGGAGAGGTAAGAAGGTAGGTTTGGAAAAAACCTTTCGGGTGGCATCTTCAACGAGGCTCCATTTTTCACGGGGCGATTCAACAACATTTCCATTGATGACATGCACGTAGTATTTCAGGATATCCTGGTCGTGAAAATGGATGTCAGAAACCTTAGACTTTGCCGAGAGCTCTTTGTCGGCTGAATGTTGTTATCGGTCGCATAGCCGCTCGTGCAGCCAGGCACACAGAACGTCGGCATTGTTCACTTGCTGACCGCACTACGCACCTAGGCTACGACCAGTCGCAGAAAGCAGTGACATTGCAGCAAAAGATACCGCCAAGCCACGTGAAGAACAACCGCTGAGAGCTCTGAGAGCAGAGTGCTTCACCGCCGGTGTCGCCAGGTCCGCGCCGGGCCAGCCGCGCTACCCGAGCAAAGTGCGACAGCAGCGCCACGAGATGCGAAAATCGGTGGCGGGTCCGCGCAGTCACAGAAGTTTGAAAACTGAAACTAGTCTAGTAACGTTGGGCTAAGGAAAGTGGGCCGGAAGCGCGCCCTTTCCGGTCGCGCGCGAGACCCAGCGGTGAGGCGAGGGAAAGGGGGGTTATCCCCCAGCGGCTGTAGAATATGGTAGAGTCACTGGAACTAGGCGGCTGTACGGCGGCTGCTGCTTACAGCGCGGCCGTGCGGGCGCCGCATATTGAAAGCGAACTGCGTCGAGGCCAAAGTGCGCGCACGCGCGGACCTCTTGTTCACAGCGATCTGCGATGTTTACAGAACACTTTATGCTCTTCTTAAAGAGCATAAAGCAATTTGTGCTCTTTTTAAAGCCGTAGGGCAATAAGACTCCACGAGCACGCGAAATCGCTTCTAATTGCAGCTGTTCCGCTTCTACATGCGTCAGTCGCGTAATGGGCTCAATATCGGGCTCCTATGATATAGAGATCCTTTGTTCGTATCCTGCTGCCGGTCAACTTTATTAATGTTTATTTAATTATATATAATGCAATACTTGAATAATGATTTGCTTCCAAAGTCACGAAGCCATTTAAAGCCAGAAGGACGAAGTGCAGGCAAATCCATGTACTTCCCATCATTCCCATGCTGGCTGAACTGTCCTGCTAGCAGCTCCCCTTGACACCAGCGCCACACTACCCTCTAATAATTATATGAACTGCCATGCATGGTAAAAAGTAAGGAAGCATAAAAAGTCATGCTGCAAGATAAAGAACGCCTATAATCATGTTAGATGCGAAGCACACAGCTGTTGGCAGAAGTAGTGTTATTTCTCGGTTATATGGTGATAGATGCAGAGCTTTCTTTTATTGCGACATCAATTATAGGAACCACCCAGGCGAATTTCCGCCGCCGTCGGCGTTATGTTCCGTATCAAATCCCGAGTGCGATAACACCATGGCCGTATGCTGTAGTACGAGAGAAAGCATGGGAGAGAGAGCCGAGAAGGATGCTGGCTTGGTGCGGCGGCATCTTCTTGAGCGCGCAAGGAAGGAATTGCGGGGAAGGCACGCGCCGACATTTCGCGCGTGCAAGGAGGCGGAAAGGGAGATCTGCACATGCGTTACGACAACGCCTGCTAGAAAGCAAAAGGCCTATGTACCTCGATCCATGACGTTATGCTACCTGGCCGGATTGCCATATAATTTTAGAATTGAATGGGAATGCTTCCGAGTAGGCCGCAGTGGTTTAGACGTCACCACTCTGGTCACGCCGGGCTTGACAGTGGAAAATCTTGTCCAAGTAGCATGACGTAATAGAGCAGAGTGCACAGGCCTGTTATCTATGAGGCGTTGGTTAAGAGTTGCAGGGGGAGTGTAGTACGCGTCTCAGCTTCCACACTCCAGTCGTGGCTGGGCACGTCCTATCTTGGAGGTAAAACTGCGGTGGGCTCGAATATTAAGTGACCCCAGATAGCTGACGGCATCGTGTGCGCTGTGTTATCGTGCGCCTGCTTCGCGTTGAAGCCAGAGGCAGCACGAAGGGCAATTCGCTCGCACTGCTACTGCTCATTACGTCAGCGTTCTCAGAGCGATTATCCGCGGTCATCGAGTGAGATGTGTTCACATTTGCCTGTTCGCGCGTGACAGCGTGCTTGTTAATGTTTACAGCAGCTTTACAGCTCACAAGCGTACTGATATTGCGGTGTATAACTGATAATTTGCTGTCGCAATTCATGCTTTGGCTTTCGTGTGAAACTGCGTTCATTTTAACGCGACAGAGTTAAGGAGCTCGTGTCGCAGAAAAGCCGATGTCGTCGGCGTCAGAGTCGGCGTCGACCGTGAGCGAAAAATGGCGGCAGGCAATTCATAAATAAAAACAACTTGCAAGATGAGCTGGGTGGGAATCGAACCAGGGTCCCCGGAGTGTGAGACGTAGACACTACCACTCAGCCATGAGTTCGATGGTTCATAGCGGGACAAAATCGCCTCTAGTGAATGCGGTGTTGCCTTAGAAACGTTCCGCATAAAGTTATACTGCGGTGTATATCGGTAATTATGAGCATGTAAATCACAGAAGTCGCAGTTAAACGAGTAGCGAAGTACGTTTCCGCTACATTTCTTCTGCGCTTGGCGCGCACGCAGAGCCATCTTGCGGCAAACACAGAAGACCCCCTCCTCGCAATGTACGGCGCTGCCCCGACAGATGGCGCGCCACTCGCCCAATACCCTTGCGTTTAATAAGTTTTCTCGCTCTCCCCCCTTACAACGTCCAGCGTGCGTCACTCGAACCCTCGTGTTTAGGCGACGCGGCTCCTCTTTCGCTTACAGCGCGATTCTTATGTGAAGCGTACGTTGCGCCGTATCGCTGCGCCGTAGCGCGACTGGTTGGAAAGCGTCCCCTGCGATGTGTGCCGTGCTGCTGGCGAGGAGTCATGCGCCTGCGTGGTGCTCCCGGCGAGATAGAAGACGATCCCATCGAGGCGTCAGCCCCATGATCGCGTCCGCCTACATGGCGCGTCGCGGCCCAACTGTCCGTGCCGATCACGACGTTTGGCTTGCGTAGATTGTTTCTCCCTCCGAGATACCAAGTTCTTTGGCTCGTTCCGCTTGCTCAGGCGCACGTTTCGTTGCAGATCCGAACGCTGCGTTGCTCGGCGCTCACCGCGTGTCTTTGTGTGACTCAAGAGCATGCCGAGCGAATGAGTGGGCGCTGCGAACGAGGTGCGATAACGCTATCGCATTCCACTCTTGAAAGCGAAGCTTAAGCGTCCTCCAATTTTTTTCTTGACCTTTATTTATCGGAATTTTCTTTTTTCGCTTGTGCAAAAATTGCCAAAGAAAATTGAAGCCGGAGTGCATGGGACTCGATACCACGTTTCCTTTTCCAGGATTCACAAGGTCGACGAAGTTCTTATGGCATTAGGAGTAACAACGGTGAGTCATGAAAGGCGTGTTCGAAGTAGCACGGATCATTGTCAGATATACGTTCTGATTGGCGAGCGGGGAATTAGCATAGCAGAGAGGCACTAGCGTAGACGTACACCGGAATACCAGAAAATGTGGATGTGAAAGGGAGCGTTTGTGGTTACTTCTCGGAAAACGGCGTGCGTTTAAAAAAAAGTGCATTAAATATTTATTGCAGTGATCATCCAGACTACCGTTCTTCTAACGTAAACGTACGGGTGAGGCAGTACAGTATTTTAGTGTGTCCGGCATTCCGGCAAGCGCGGCGGTTTGCCGCATGAGCGGGGACGTTAACGTGAGCGGCCAGATTGGTGGCGCCAGCTGTTGGTGCAAAGCTCAAGCACAAAGCCAATTACTATATTCTTCGTAGCTGGTGGTGTAAATTTTCGGTGTAATTGTGTTCGCAATTACACCGCTGCGGAAAGTTTGCAGAAGCAGAATATAGTCGGTTACTGCAATTTTAGCTCTGTGTTTGTCTGGCTGAGTTTTAAGCCACTAGGTGGCTGCACCGCTCCGTCCATTCGCGTTGGCAATCCGCCTAAACCACTCCCGTTTGCCGGAATATCAGACACGCTAAATGTCGCTGATAACGTGGTTTCGGTTGTCCGGTCAACGTATTACCGTTTACGGATTTCCGTGTTAGCAGAGCCATGGCCGGCTGCAACAAAGTTGATAGTCGTATTTTGTAAAACTATGTCATATCAAAGCACGTTAGATTGGCATGCGTTATTAGGTAGCACATATGTTTTCGCCCCTCCCACCACTAAAAATAAATGAACAAATAAATAAGGATCCACGTTAACGTCGCTTAAACACTACACCAGTAGCTAAGTGCAATATGCTTGCACTAACAGGTGTGCATCCTTTCTGGCGGAAATCTGTGCCACCAGGTGACGTCACTAGCCTGGCCAGTTATGTTCACGTCTATTACGCAAAGAACAACGAATTTTCGGACCGAATAAGATTACCTGATTGTAGCGAGTGTATTTCTGTATCATTTCTTTTCGAAGAAGGCACACTATGGCAACCAAATTACGTGCTTATCGCGTTATGGTTCTTCGAAACGTCACGAGACTCAGCCGTAGGAACTGCTTTTCTCAGATATGTCTCAGTGTACCTATATATGTTCCCTTTCTCAGGAGATAAAGGGTGCTTCTTTAGAGTTCCTAGGCGAGGTGGGCATACATTACCACTAATATTGTGAGCTTCAGAATACTAATTAACAACAATTCATTAACTTTTTATGCCTTAAGGACAGTTGTGTAAATGGTGAACTTGAAGCCAGTCACATTTTACGTACCTTAGCTTTTTAATTGCAAGCCGCACCTAATTCGAGATTTTTACGTACATGCACATCGCAGCACAGACGAGGGACAAGGAATGGACGCACGAGCGCGGACTGACAAGTGAACGTTTGCTGCTTGGCAAATCACGATATACACTTAGGGGGATATGCACTTATCAGACGGACACGCACCGTGATGATAAGCGCGAGTAAGCTTGAAATTGAACGTCTCGCCCAGTCGCTGCGGCTATTCCAATAGATAGTTTTCATGTTCCGTCACGGACGCACCTCTCACTGCGCCAGTACCGAAAGATGGCGGCTGCGATGGCGTCTGCGCAAACCATCTATACGGCACGCTTTGCTTGGCAAGCTTGTGCGGCTGTGTTTCGGGTCAGGATTTGCCGCGACGCGCGACCATTGAAACATGGCCCCACATTTTTTTTTTTTTGGGGGGGGGGGCGCTGCATTCAACGGGCAGCAGGTCGCGCTTGTTTCGATATTGGCCCCATTGAGCACTGAAAATGAGCTCATGAATATCTCGAATTATAGGCGCGATTCTGAACGTTCCTGAATCACAGGTGGGCATTAAAATGTGACCACCTTAAAGCATCCCATTTCTACAACTGCCCCTAAGGTATATAAAAAAAGTTAGTATGACTTTTTTTGTCAAATAATCTTCGGAAGCTCACGTTATCGGCGACAAAGTATGTCCACCTCGCCTAGAAACTCGTCTGTAATAACGCTACGTTCGCTGAAGTCAAGTTTTTATATAAAAGATATGTACAGACATTGCACAGGGACAATAATATATCCGCCTGCAGAGCGGCATGCGTGTACATTTATATCTTCCCACCGCTACGCAAAAACTCTCTAGCATGCTTAGTCGTGCACTGACCTTCCATTTGGTTAATCGCTGCCATTTTAACGTCAGTTTCAGACGTCGCTTCAGTTCACATTTTTCCCTTAATTTTTTTTTTGCAAGAAATGTTGTAGAGCAAAACAAGACGCAGTTGTGTGCATCGCAATGAAGAAAATTGCCTTTTTGAACACGGCTGCATTCGCTGCGATAAGCTGCTGCAGTCCTAGCTCAATAAATTTAGAAAACGACGTATTGATAAAATTTGCAGAATTAGCACTTTTTGCCTTTATTGCGCTGTGAGAGCCTAACAGGACCGCGCATTTTTTTTTTCTCTTCACAGGTAGTGTTCATCGTCCTGACGATATTTGCGATGCAAACCACCGTAAGAGCGATTTCGTACTATTCATTGCGGAAATTAATTAGCCCTAAGCCAGTGCGACGCTAGAGAAAGCACGTACAGGTAAAATCTACGCAGTCTACATGACCGCCGTTCTAAGGTAGGCTCCATAGTTACGCTTGAGCGCGTCATCTCGGAGGCCATGATCCCCCCATAAATCACCATTGTTTTGGCGCTCTATTGCCATAGTAGCCTTTGTGCCGTTAAACATAATCATCACACTACAAGCCACGAACGTTGTCTGGATAGCCATTATACGTTTCAGTTTGACACTGAACCTTCCCATATATATATATATATAAGCATAGAAGCACCAGGCAGTCCCTGTGATCGCCCGATTTATTCTAACTTCTCCCTCCTCTGCCTCATGTCTTCAGCATCCCCACACTCGGCCACATTGCGTTCGCTCAGATAAAGTGAAGCAAGCACTGTGATGTCAGTTGTGAAGGAAAACCATTTTCTTTAGGCTAGACACGTGTGCGGCAAATATCTTTTTGTTTTCGGCGCTTGTTGGAGCCACTTTCGTAAGTTGTACAGCTCACACGTCAAGTATTTGGGCCCAGCCGTTCGGTGATCACGAAAGGTCACTCATATTTTGCACATAGTTTCGGATTGGGTGTCTGCGCTGGGCGCTTGACGCATACCTCGTCTCCAACTTCGTACGTTGGCCGCTGGGCGCTTGACGCTTTTAAGAACGGCCCGATGACGTGCAAGTTTTGCCTGCCAGTTGCGCCAACGGGCGTCATCTTTTCCTGGAGCGCCACCGCAAACCTCTAGCCACGGCGTCACCTCGTCGCCATTGTAACTAAACGGCCTCGTAGTGATTGGGACTGAATGAGCTCGACGAAGCAGGCTTTGTGCCGCAACACGACACCGCCAACCGGGTCCGCCGCGAGCGGCTCAGTTGCCGCGGGAACGTCGTCGGGGGACCCTTCGCACGCGCCGACCAAGACGCAGGACAATGGCTACCCGGACGCGTTACCCGGGTCAGCTCCGAGTTCTACGAAAATCCTCTGACGTCGGCTCCGGACCGTGCACCTGTGTGTGTGTGTGTGTGTGTGTGTGTGTGTGTGTGTTTGTGCGTGTCTGCGTGTGTGTGCGTGCGTGTGTGCGTAAGCCGTCCCCGGGAGAGGCGGCGTGTTTACAATGACTGGAGGAACGTTTCCGTCCCCTTGGAATCAAGGGGGGACCGTTTGTTTATAAACCGCTGTTGTGCGGAAGCACGACACTTTCTTAAGCAGTCATGTTAGATTGAGACACTCTCTCAAGCAGTCGTGTTATACTGACGTACTTTATCTCGCAGTTATGCTAGACTAATGAATTGCATGTAAATACTGTAAATAAACCCGTACTCCTCGTTCTCGATGAGAAGCAATCCTTCCCTTCATAAACGTCCTCAGCGTGGATAAGTTGGACGACGGCATGGCCCAGCTACCTTCTAATTCATGCCGGACTCCAATCTTGACAACGGGTTACGAGCGATGGGATTGAGCCCCCAATCCTGACAACGCCGATCGTAATAGCGTTTCTGCAACTGTCGTGCGCAGTAAGTTCTCTTGCGTGCATCGGCTCGTATATTGCGCAACAACGTCTCTGTTGCCACGGAGCAGGCAGCATTTACGAGCGTGTCTAGATTGAGTGATCCTATCAACTTCGGCAGTTGTCCTCACACCATTACGTATGGCGTTGTCCTGGCAGAACTCTGAAATGAAGTCTTGGCGGCATACGCGGCTGTTTGTAGGTGCTCGTCCCAACCAGCTTCACCCGGTTTATTGTTTTAACTGGCCACGAACTTGCGATGTCGCAGTGGCGGTGCTCCGAGGAGGCACATGACGTCACAACGCGCGCCCCGCCGCGGATATTTCTCTCTCTCTCGCTGCCTAGTCACTACTGCGCATGTGCCACTTGTAACACTGAGCCACAGGTGTTCCGCCGCTGCACAGCGCCTTGCCTTGCCGTCACACCGTGTTCCTCGTTGTTGCGCCTGGCTCTGCTAGCTTCGCCAGCTGCGTGGCGTGCCTGATAACATGTCGGATAACATAGATAACATATCGGCCCACATGCGTGCGCCGCAACCACAGTTGAGGCGGCCGTATGGACGGCGACAATTCTGATAAGCAGGAGGAGGCCTGGAATCGACATCGCAAGAAGATGAAGAGGAAATGAACCGCCCAGGATATAGACGAACAGCGCGCCGAACGGCTGGCTAAACGCCGCAACATAGCTAGACAACCAGACAAACCTGAACTTGCAATCAAGATTAACCAAGGCTAACATGCTATGCCGTAGCTTTCGCTACGTATACTCTGGCATAGCCGAGTTAAGCCACTCCCAATTTTTTTATGGTACGGAGACAACCGAGCTTGGACGGTTTGATTTGATCCTTCGGTGAGACCATTGGGTTGCAGATGGTAGACCGATGCAAAGTGGTGCGCAACCCCTGTCGCGGAGGGATAGGCCGGAAGCTTGCGGTTTCGGAAAGTGGTTGCCCTATCCCAGATCAGCTTCCTTGGTAGACCGCGCCTCCATTCAGAATCAGTGCTGCAGGAAACTGACGATGAAGCTCGCAGCGAGGGAAAGCATGGCAGCCACCTCCACAAATGTCGACAGGTAGTCTACGGCAACTAGGATGTACCGGTCGCCAGCTGCTGTGGTAGGAAGAGGGCCGGTTAGGTCGATGCCATTGGTGTCAAAAACGGCCTCTGGCACTGGAATCGGCACGAGGAAAGACCAGGCTGGCACCCTGTTATTCGTTGGTGCTGCGACACCTCGCAACTCGCCACGTGTAAGCGAACACTCGTTTTCATTCTTGGCCACCAGAAGTGTTCTTGATCCTTCCTTAGCGTGGCTCACTGGCTGGCGTGTCCTCCTCCTGGTGTGTCATGGATAGCGCTCAATATTTGGGAGCACATACGGGCGGGAAGGACCAGGGGGTGGTGGTGTTCGTCACATCGATTCTTTTGCCGGTAGAGACGGTATAGCGTGTCCTCCCGCATCCAAAACTTGGAGTTCGTCGGCGTGACTGCCAGTGAAGTCATGATTTTTATTGAGGTTTGTCTTTGCCTTGGACATGTAAATGTCTAGCTGGGAAAATAAAGTGCAGCCATCTTCCCTTCTGTGCGAGGCATCTACTCCCGGGTTTCGAAAAAGAGCATCGGCGACGTGTATTCAGAGCACCGGAGCAATGTCGCACGTGGAAGGTGTACTCTTGAAGGCGAATGATCCACCGTGCGAATTTGTGCTTTAGGCACCGCTTCAAAAACATCCGGGCAATCACTGAATTGTCTTTTACAATTGTGAATTTGCTTACGAACAGATAATGTCTAAACTCGTCGTCGACACTCTACTACCGCTAGACATTCGAGCTGCGCGTGTGCGTGCGTGCGTGCGTGCGTGCGTGCGTGCGTGCGTGCGTGCGTGCGTGCGCGCGCGCGCGTGTGTGTGTGTGTGTGTGTGTGTGTGTGTGTGTGTGTGTGTGTGTGTGTGTGTGTGTGTGTGTGTGTGTGTGTGTGTGTGTGTGTGCCAGTTGCTTATTTTTCATCCTGTTTCATTTCCATAAATCTATCATTTCTTTAATTTGGTAAAGTTAGTACAGGTAATTTCCTCTATGTTCTTGGCGTTTTTGTTTGTTGGGCGCTTATGATATTGTCACGTGGTGGTGACGTTGAATAACACAGTAGCATTACTGTGAACGACGAAACTAACTTTTATTGGGCGAACCTGTGCCCACAAAACAGGCTACACTTATAGCACAACGATAGCGGCGAACACGGTCGGCAATCGTCGAAAATCTGGTCAGCGGGTCAAGCGCGTCGGCTTTTATACAGCAGTCGTCGTATGTTCTAGACTAATCGTTAGGACCCGCGTGCTTTCCACAAAGTTCTACACCATTCGCGTCACGCGATGAAAACCAGTTACCACAAGGTTCGGCGACAACAGACAGCCGGTTAGAAGCATCGATAACTTTCCAGAAACTTCGGATACATATAGGCACGTCCAGCGCTGCGCGATTACATATGTTAGGCGGCGAAACGTGGTCGCCCGATAAAGATAAGTACACGTGTCAATACCCCCTCTTAAAGAGCATCGACCCGACGCTGCATACAAACGAAAGTAATAAAGAAAAACGCCCGAGCAAAGAAAACAACAAAATAAGGAAGTTCGTCAGCGTCCGTAAAAGGGTTTCAGACGCACCACGTGGACAACTTCAGATTGTGCGCGGCGCCGCTGTGAATGCGAAATTCCGTCTAGCACGACCTCATAGTCCAGTGCGCCGATACGTCGAATGACCTTGTAGGGTCCGAAATAGCGGTGCAATAGTTTCTCACTCAGTCCTCGTCGGCGTATCGGTGTCCAAACCCAAACACGGTCGCCGGGCTGGTATTCGATGAAGCGTCGTCGGAGGTTGTAGTGTCGGCTGTCGGTCTTCTGTTGGTTCTTGATCCGTAGGCGGGCGAGCTGTCGGGCTTCTTCGGCGCGCTGGAGATAGGTACCGATGTCAAGATTGTCTTCGTCAGTTACGTGCGGCAGCATGGCGTCGAGCGTCGTCGTCGGGTTCCAGCCGTAAACCAACTTGAACGGCGTGATCTGTGTTGTTTCTTGCACCGCCGTGTTGTAAGCGAATGTTACGTACGGCAGGACGGCATCCCAGGTCTTGTGTTCGACGTCGGCGTACATTGCTAGCATGTCGGCGAGGGTCTTATTCAGCCGCTCCGTAAGACGATTCGTCTGTGGGTGGTAGGCAGTTGTCCTCCTGTGCCTTGTCTGACTGTATTGCAGAATGGCCTGGGTGAGCTCCGCTGTAAAGGCCGTTCCTCTGTCGGTGATGAGGACTTCTGGGGCGCCATGTCGCAGCAGGATGTTTTCGACAAACAATTTCGCCACTTCGGCGGCGCTACCTTTCGGCAGTGCTTTAGTTTCAGCGAAGCGGGTGAGGTAGTCCGTCGCCACGACGATCCACTTATTTCCGGTTGTTGACGTCGGAGAGGGTCCCAACAAGTCCATCCCGATCTACTGGAATGGTCGGCAAGGAGGCTCGATTGGCTGTAGTAATCCTGCTGGCCTTGTCGGTGGTGTATTGCGTCGCTGACAGTCTAACATGTTCTGATATAAAGGGCGACGTCGGCGGTCAGGCGCGGCCAATAATACCTTTCCTGTATCCTCGATAGTGTCCGGGAAAATCCGAGGTGTCCAGCGGTCGGATCGTCATGTAGGGCGTGCAATACTTCTGGACGCAGTCCTGACGGGACAACAAGAAGGTAGTTGGCGCGCACTGGTGAGAAGTTCTTCTTTACGAGTAGGTTGTTTTGAAGCGAGAACGAAGATAATCCTCGCTTAAATGCCCTAGGGACAACGTCGCGGTGTGCCCTTCCAAATACGCGATGAGGTTTTTCAACTCCGGGTCTGCTCGCTGCTGTTCAGCGAAGTCTTCTGCGCTTAAAATGCCAAGGAAGGCGTCGTCATCTTCGTCATCTTGCGGCGGCGAGTCAATGGCGGCGTGTGATAGGCAATCGGCATCAGAGTGTTTTCGTCCGGACTTATAGGTTACAGTGATATCATATTCTTGCAGTCTTAGGCTCCACCGCGCCAGCCGTCCTGAAGGATCCTTTAAATTCGCTAGCCAACACAAAGCGTGATGGTCGCTGACGACTTTGAATGGCCTGCCATATAGGTACGGGCGAAATTTCGCTGTAGCCCAAACGATGGCGAGGCATTCCTTTTCGGTTGTAGAATAATTGCCTTCCGCTTTACAACGACCGGCTAGCGTAAGCTATCACGTGTTCATGACCATCTTTTCTCTGGACTAGCACGGCACCGATGCCTAGGCTACTGGCGTAAGTGTGGATTTCGGTATCGGCGTGCTCGTCGAAGTGCGCAAGTACGGGCGGCGACTGCATGCGTCGTTTGAGTTCTTGAAATGCGTCGGCCTGCGGCGTTTCCCACTTGAACTCGACGTCACATTTAGTTAGCTGTGTCAGCGGTTCAGCGATACGTGAAAAGTCCTTGACAAATCGCCTGTAGTAGGCACACATGCCAAGAAATCTACGCACTGCCTTCTTGTCGATGGGCTGCGGGAACTTTGCCATGGCAGCTGTCTTCAACGGGTCGGGGCGAACTCCAGACTTGCTGATGACGTGGCCTAGGAACAGAAGCTCATCGTAAGCGAAGCGGAACTTTTCTGGCTTCAGAGTGAGCCTTGATGTCTTGATGGCCTCTAGTACTGTCGCAAGCCGCCTAAGGTGATCGTCGAAATTTTCGGCGAAGACGACGACGTCATCCAAGTAAACAAGACAGGTCTGCCACTTCAATCCTTCTAACACCGTGTCCATGACGCGCTGGAATGTTGCAGGCGCCGAGCAGAGTTCGAATGGCATGACCTTGAACTCGTAGAGGCCGTCTGGCATGATGAAGGCGGTCTTTTCGCGATCTCTCTCGTTCACTTCTATTTGCCAGTAGCCACACTTGAGATCCATCGACGAGAACTATTTTGCGTTGCAGAGCCAATCTAATGCGTCGTCTATTCGTGGTAGGGGGTATACATCCTTCTTTGTGATTTTGTTCAGTCGACGATAATCGACGCAGAAACGTAAGGTGCCGTCCTTTTTCTTCACCAAACCCGCCGTGGTTGCTCAGTGGCTATGGTGTTGGGCTGCTGAGCACGAGGTCGCGGGATCGAATCCCGGCCACGGCGGCCGCATTTCGATGGGGGCGAAATGCGAAAACACCTGTGTGCTTAGATTTAGGTGCACGTTAAAGAACCCCAGGTGGTCAAAATTTCCGGAGTCCTCCACTACGGCGTGCCTCATAATCAGAAAGTGGTTTTGGCACGTAAAACCCCAAATATTATTATTATTATTTTTCTTCACCAAGGCAACAGGGGATGCCCACGGGCTTTTCGACGACTGGATGATGTCGTCGCGCAGCATTTCGCCGACTTGTTGTCTTATTGCTTCACGCTCTCGCGGCGAAACGCGGTAAGGGCTCTGGCGGAGTGGTCGAGCGCACTCCTCGGTTATTATGCGATGCTTCGCGACTGGTGTTTGTTGAATCCTCGATGACGTCGAAAAGCATGCAGCCTTTGTATCGTTGGAGCAGACTTCTCAGCTGCTGTTGCTTAATCACGGGGAGACTTGGATTAATGTCGTAGTCTGGTTCGGAAACCATGGTCGTCGGGGTAGGTGCGGCGGAATCTGAGAGGACAAACGCATTACTGGTTTCCAGAATTTCCTCGATGTACGCGATCGTCGTGCCCTTGTTGATGTGCTTGAATTCCTGGCTGAAGTTTGTCAGCAACACTTCAGTTTTCCCTCCATGCAGTCGAGCGATCCCCCTTGCGACGCAAATTTCACGGTCTAGCAGTAGACGTTGGTCACCCTCGATGACGCCTTCTACGTCGGCAGGCGTTTTGGTGCCTACGGAAATGACAATGCTGGAGCGAGGCGGGATGCTGACTTGACTTTCGAGCACACTTAAGGCATGGTGACTACTAGAGCTCTCCGGCGGTATCGCACGATCTTCCGACAGCGTTATGGACTTCGACTTCAGGTCGATGATTGCGCCGTGTTGGTTCAGAAATTCCATGCCGAGAATGACGTCTCGCAAACACCGTTGGAGGATAACGAAGGTGGCAGGGTAAGTCCGGTCATGAACGGTAATTCTTGCCGTGCAGATTCCAGTCGGCGTAATGAGGTGTCCTCCAGCAGTCCGAATTTGGTGACCCTCCCATGCAGTCTTAAACTTCTTCAACTGGGCGGCGATGTGTCCACTCATCACGGAGTAATCGGCCCCTGTGTCGACTAAGGCAGTGACTGCGTGGCCGTCGAAAAGCACGTCGAGGTCGGTGGTTCTTTGTCTGGCTTTGCAGTTGGGTCTTGGCGTCGGATCACGGCTGCGTCGTGTTGAACTGAAGCTGGGACGTCGCGTTGTTAAGTCGTCTTTCGTCGGTGTAGTCTTGGCTTCCCGACTTCTTCGGGACGGCGGCGTGTCGTCATTAGGTCGTCGAGATGGTTCCTTCGTCGTCTTCGTCGGCGGCGGAGGATCTTCGTCAGTTCGACGAACAGCAACCGCACCTCCATCGGTTGCTGCTTTTAGTTTTCCGGATATGGGCTCGCAGAGCGGCCCCGTGCTGGGCCAGTGTATGGTCGGCGCTGCGGCGACAGGTAGCGGCCTGGTGACGGCGAACGGGAGGGTCATCGAGGGCTCCATTGAGTAGCGGCGATGTAGTCGGCGATGTCACGTGGGCGCTCTCCAAGCTGTGGACGCGGCGCGTTGACGGCGAACCCTCTCAGTCCCAAGTCGCGGTATGGGCATCGGCGATACACATGGCCGGCTTCTCCGCAGTGATAGCAGAGCGGGCGGTGGTCGAGGGCTCGCCAAATGTCTGTCTTCCTTGGGTAGCTGCTCTGGGCGACGGGTGGGCGTGCTGGCGGCGGCGGCGGTGGTTGACGGAATTGCGGCGTTGCAGGGCCCTGGCGCGGTCGTGGAGGGGGACCTTGACGGCGGGCGACGGCGGTGTAGGTCATCGCTTCTGGCTGGGGCTGCGATGATTGTGGTTGCAACTCGGGAACTCCGAGCGAGCACTGAACTTCTTTGATAATTTCGGTGACTGTGGCCAATTGAGGTTGCGATGAAGGGAAGATCCTTTGAAGCTCCTCTCGTACGACTGCCCTGATGGTCTCGCGCAGGTCGTTGGTGGCCAGTGACTGAACTCCGGCGTAGTTTGTCTAGCTCGTGCGGCGGTTGAATTGCCGGTTCCGCATTTCGAGTCTCTTCTCAATGCTGGTGACCTCGCGAAGGAACTCTTCTACTGTCGTCGGTGGGCTTCGTATCATTGCGCCGAAAAGTTCCTCCTTTACACCACGCATAAGCAGGCGGACTTTCTTCTCCTCGGACATTTCCGGGTCGGCGTGGCGGAACAGACGGTTCATTTCCTCAGTGAAGATCGCGATCGTCTCATTCGGCAGCTGCGCTCTGGTCTCCAGTAGAGCTTGGGCTTGCTCTTTTCGCACGACGCTTGTAAATGTTTGCAGAAAGCCGCTTCGGAACAGGTCCCAGGTCGTCAAGGTGGCTTCTCGATTCTCGAACCACGTCCTGGCGGCGTCCTCCAATGCGAAATAAACATGTCGCAGCTTGTCGTCGCTTGCCCAGCTGTTAAACGTAGCGACCCTCTCATACGTTTCCAGCCAGCTTTCCGGGTCCTCAAATGTGGAACCGCGGAACGTCGGTGGTTCTCTGGGCTGCTGCAGCACGATGGGGGACGCTGGGGCTGCCATTGGAGTTGCCTTGGACACAATCTTCTTGGTCTCAGGTAGAAGTCCGTGCTCCGGGGGCAGCTGTTGAAGACGGCGGCTTGCTCGATGTTCCGGGACGGCGCTGGTGTTGTCTTTGCGGTCCGGGCTCGAATTACGGCTTGTCGGGGGCGTCGTGTACATGAACGTAAAGCACCTCCACCAGATGTCACGTGGTGGTGACGTTGAATAACACAGTAGCAATACCGTGAACGACAAAACTAACTTTTATTGGGCGAACCTGTGCCCACAAAACAGGCTACACTTATAGCACAACGATAGCGGCGAACACGGTCGGCAATCGTCGAAAATCTGATCAGCGGGTCAAGCGCGTCGGCTTTTATACAGCAGTCGTCGAACGTTCTAGACTAATCGTTCGGACCCGCGTGCTTTCCACAAAGTTCTACACCATTCGCGTCACGCGATGGAAACCAGTTACCACAAGGTTCGGCGATAACAGACAGCCGGTTAGAAGCATCGATAACTTTCCAGAAACTTCGGATACATATAGGCACGTCCAGCGCTGCGCGATTACATTTGTTAGGCGGCGAAACGTGGTCGCCCGATAAAGATAAGTACACGTGTCAATACTCCCCTCTTAAAGAGCATCGACCCGACGCTGCATACAAACGAAAGTAATAAAGAAAAACGCCCGAGCAAAGAAAACAACAAAATAAGGAAGTTCGTCAGCGTCCGTAAAAGGGTTTCAGACGCACCACGTGGACAACTTCAGATTGTGCGCGGCGCCGCTGTGAATGCGAAATTCCTTCTAGCACGACCTCATAGTCCAGTGCGCCGATACGTCGAATGACCTTGTAGGGTCCGAAATAGCGGTGCAATAGTTTCTCACTCAGTCCTCGTCGGCGTATCGGTGTCCAAACCCAAACACGGTCGCCGGGCTGGTATTCGATGAAGAGTCGTCGGAGGTTGTAGTGTCGGCTGTCGGTCTTCTGTTGGTTCTTGATCCGTAGGCGGGCGAGCTGTCGGGCTTCTTCGGCGCGCTGGAGATAGGTACCGATGTCAAGATTGTCTTCGTCAGTTACGTGCGGCAGCATGGCGCCGAGCGTCGTCGTCGGGTTCCAGCCGTAAACCAACTTGAACGGCGTGATCTGTGTTGTTTCTTGCACCGCCGTGTTGTAAGCGAATGTTACGTACGGCAGGACGGCATCCCAGGTCTTGTGTTCGACGTCGGCGTACATTGCTAGCATGTCGGCGAGGGTCTTATTCAGCCGCTCCGTAAGACGATTCGTCTGTGGGTGGTAGGCAGTTGTCCTCCTGTGCCTTGTCTGACAGTATTGCAGAATGGCCTGGGTGAGCTCCGCTGTAAAGGCCGTTCCTCTGTCGGTGATGAGGACTTCTGGGGCGCCATGTCGCAGCAGGATGTTTTCGACAAACAATTTCGCCACTTCGGCGGCGCTACCTTTCGGCAGTGCTTTAGTTTCAGCGAAGCGGGTGAGGTAGTCCGTCGCCACGACGATCCACTTATTTCCGGTTGTTGACGTCGGAGAGGGTCCCAACAAGTCCATCCCGATCTACTGGAATGGTCGGCAAGGAGGCTCGATTGGCTGTAGTAATCCTGCTGGCCTTGTCGGTGGTGTATTGCGTCGCTGACAGTCTAACATGTTCTGATATAAAGGGCGACGTCGGCGGTCAGGCGCGGCCAATAATACCTTTCCTGTATCCTCGATAGTGTCCGGGAAATTCCGAGGTGTCCAGCGGTCGGATCCTCATGTAGGGCGTGCAATACTTCTGGACGCATTCCTGACGGGACAACAAGAAGGTAGTTGGCGCGCACTGGTGAGAAGTTCTTCTTTACGAGTAGGTTGTTTTGAAGCGAGAACGAAGATAATCCTCGCTTAAATGCCCTAGGGACAACGTCGGTGTGCCCTTCCAAATACGCGATGAGGTTTTTCAACTCCGGGTCTGCTCGCTGCTGTTCAGCGAAGTCTTCTGCGCTTAAAATGCCAAGGAAGGCGTCGTCATCTTCGTCATCTTGCGGCGGCGAGTCAATGGGGGCGTGTGATAGGCAATCGGCATCAGAGTGTTTTCGTCCGGACTTATAGGTTACAGCGATATCATATTCTTGCAGTCTTAGGCTCCACCGCGCCAGCCGTCCTGAAGGATCCTTTAAATTCGCTAGCCAACACAAAGCGTGATGGTCGCTGACGACTTTGAATGGCCTGCCATATAGTTACGGGCGAAATTTCGCTGTAGCCCAAACGATGGCGAGGCATTCCTTTTCGGTTGTAGAATAATTGCCTTCCGCTTTACAACGACCGGCTAGCGTAAGCTATCACGTGTTCATGACCATCTTTTCTCTGGACTAGCACGGCACCGATGCCTAGGCTACTGGCGTAAGTGTGGATTTCGGTATCGGCGTTCTCGTCGAAGTGAGCAAGTACGGGCGGCGACTGCATGCGTCGTTTGAGTTCTTGAAATGCGTCGGCCTGCGGCGTTTCCCACTTGAACTCGACGTCACATTTAGTTAGCTGTGTCAGCGGCTCAGCGATACGTGAAAAGTCCTTGACAAATCGCCTGTAGTAGGCACACATGCCAAGAAATCTACGCACTGCCTTCTTGTCGATGGGCTGCGGGAACTTTGCCATGGCAGCTGTCTTCTACGGGTCGGGGCGAACTCTAGACTTGCTGATGACGTGGCCTAGGAACAGAAGCTCATCGTAAGCGAAGCGGAACTTTTCTGGCTTCAGAGTGAGCCCTGATGTCTTGATGGCCTCTAGTACTGTCGCAAGCCGCCTAAGGTGATCGTCGAAATTTTCGGCGAAGACGACGACGTCATCCAAGTAAACAAGACAGGTCTGCCATTTCAATCCTTCTAACACCGTGTCCATGACGCGCTGGAATGTTGCAGGCGCCGAGCAGAGTCCGAATGGCATGGCCTTGAACTCGTAGAGGCCGTCTGGCATGATGAAGGCGGTCTTTTCGCGATCTCTCTCGTCGACTTCTATTTGCCAGTAGCCACACTTGAGATCCATCGACGAGAACTATTTTGCGTTGCAGAGCCAATCTAATGCGTTGTCTATCCGTGGTAGGGGGTATACATCCTTCTTTGTGATTTTGTTGAGTCGACGATAATCGACGCAGAAACGTAAGGTGCCGTCCTTTTTCTTCACCAAGGCAACAGGGGATGCCCACGGGCTTTTCGACGACTGGATGATGTCGTCGCGCAGCATTTCGCCGACTTGTTATCTTATTGCTTCACGCTCTCGCGGCGAAACGCGGTAAGGGCTCTGGCGGAGTGGTCGAGCGCACTCCTCGGTTATTATGCGATGCTTGGCGACTGGTGTTTGTTGAATCCTCGATGACGTCGAAAAGCATGCAGCCTTTGTATCGTTGGAGCAGACTTCTCAGCTGCTGTTGCTTAATCACGGGGAGACTTGGATTAATGTCGTAGTCTGGTTCGGAAACCATGGTCGTCGGGGTAGGTGCGGCGGAATCTGAGAGGACAAACGCATTACTGGTTTCCAGAATTTCCTCGATGTACGCGATCGTCGTGCCCTTGTTGATGTGCTTGAACTCCTGGCTGAAGTTTGTCAGCAACACTTCAGTTTTCCCTCCATGCAGTCGAGCGATCCCCCTTGCGACGCAAATTTCACGGTCTAGCAGTAGACGTTGGTCACCCTCGATGACGCCTTCTACGTCGGCAGGCGTTTTGGTGCCTACGGAAATGACAATGCTGGAGCGAGGCGGGATGCTGACTTGACTTTCGAGCACACTTAAGGCATGGTGACTACTAGAGCTCTCCGGCGGTATCGCACGATCTTCCGACAGCGTTATGGACTTCGACTTCAGGTCGATGATTGCGCCGTGTTGGTTCAGAAATTCCATGCCGAGAATGACGTCTCGCAAACACCGTTGGAGGATAACGAAGGTGGCAGGGTAAGTCCGGTCATGAACGGTAATTCTTGCCGTGCAGATTCCAGTCGGCGTAATGAGGTGTCCTCCAGCAGTCCGAATTTGGTGACCCTCCCATGCAGTCTTAAACTTCTTCAACTGGGCGGCGATGTGTCCACTCATCACGGAGTAATCGGCCCCTGTGTCGACTAAGGCAGTGACTGCGTGGCCGTCGAAAAGCACGTCGAGGTCGGTGGTTCTTTGTCTGGCTTTGCAGTTGGGTCTTGGCGTCGGATCACGGCTGCGTCGTGTTGAACTGAAGCTGGGACGCCGCGTTGTCAAGTCGTTTTTCGTCGGTGTAGTCTTGGCTTCCCCACTTCTTCGGGACGGCGGCGTGTCGTCATTAGGTCGTCGAGATGGTTCCTTCGTCGTCTTCGTCGGCGGCGGAGGATCTTCGTCAGTTCGACGAACAGCAACCGCACCTCCATCGGTTGCTGCTTTTAGTTTTCCGGATATGGGCTCGCAGAGCGGCCCCGTGCTGGGCCAGTGTATGGTCGGCGCTGCGGCGACAGGTAGCGGCTTGGTGACGGCGAACGGGAGGGTCATCGAGGGCTCCATTGAGTAGCGGCGATGTAGTCGGCGATGTCACGTGGGCGCTCTCCAAGCTGTGGACGCGGCGCGTTGACGGCGAACCCTCTCAGTCCCAAGTCGCGGTATGGGCATCGGCGATACACATGGCCGGCTTCTCCGCAGTGATAGCAGAGCGGGCGGTGGTCGAGGGCTCGCCAAATGTCTGTCTTCCTTGGGTAGCTGCTCTGGGCGACGGGTGGGCGTGCTGGCGGCGGCGGCGGTGGTTGACGGAATTGCGGCGTTGCAGGGCCCTGGCGCGGTCGTGGAGGGGGACCTTGACGGCGGGCGACGGCGGTGTAGGTCATCGCTTCTGGCTGGGGCTGCGATGATTGTGGTTGCAACTCGGGAACTCCGAGCGAGCACTGAACTTCTTTGATAATTTCGGTGACTGTGGCCAATTGAGGTTGCGATGAAGGGAAGATCCTTTGAAGCTCCTCTCGTACGACTGCCCTGATGGTCTCGCGCAGGTCGTTGGTGGCCAGTGACTGAACTCCGGCGTAGTTTGTCTAGCTCGTGCGGCGGTTGAATTGCCGGTTCCGCATTTCGAGTCTCTTCTCAATGCTGGTGACCTCGCGAAGGAACTCTTCTACTGTCGTCGGTGGGCTTCGTATCATTGCGCCGAAAAGTTCCTCCTTTACACCACGCATAAGCAGGCGGACTTTCTTCTCCTCGGACATTTCCGGGTCGGCGTGGCGGAACAGACGGTTCATTTCCTCAGTGAAGATCGCGATCGTCTCATTCGGCAGCTGCGCTCTGGTCTCCAGTAGAGCTTGGGCTTGCTCTTTTCGCACGACGCTTGTAAATGTTTGCAGAAAGCCGCTTCGGAACAGGTCCCAGGTCGTCAAGGTGGCTTCTCGATTCTCGAACCACGTCCTGGCGGCGTCCTCCAATGCGAAATAAACATGTCGCAGCTTGTCGTCGCTTGCCCAGCTGTTAAACGTAGCGACCCTCTCATACGTTTCCAGCCAGCTTTCCGGGTCCTCAAATGTGGAACCGCGGAACGTCGGTGGTTCTCTGGGCTGCTGCAGCACGATGGGGGACGCTGGGGCTGCCATTGGAGTTGCCTTGGACACAATCTTCTTGGTCTCAGGTAGAAGTCCGTGCTCCGGGGGCAGCTGTTGAAGACGGCGGCTTGCTCGATGTTCCGGGACGGCGCTGGTGTTGTCTTTGCGGTCCGGGCTCGAATTACGGCTTGTCGGGGGCGTCGTGTACATGAACGTAAAGCACCTCCACCAGATGTCACGTGGTGGTGACGTTGAATAACACAGTAGCAATACTGTGAACGACAAAACTAACTTTTATTGGGCGAACCTGTGCCCACAAAACAGGCTACACTTATAGCACAACGATAGCGGCGAACACGGTCGGCAATCGTCGAAAATCTGATCAGCGGGTCAAGCGCGTCGGCTTTTATACAGCAGTCGTCGAATGTTCTAGACTAATCGTTCGGACCCGCGTGCTTTCCACAAAGTTCTACACCATTCGCGTCACGCGATGAAAACCAGATAACACAAGGTTCCGCGACAACAGACAGCCAGTTAGAAGCATAGATAACTTTCCAGATACTTCGGATACATGCAGGTGCGTCCCGCGCTGCGCGATTACATTTGCTAGGCGGCGAAACGTGGTCGCCCGATAAAGATAAGTACACGTGTCAATATGATTATTAAAAACCGGCCCCCTTAGTTCCATATATGTTGTGATACCAGCAATACACGCCGCGACGAGGACCATAACGGGAGCTGGACCCAGAAGGCGGCAATCGCTGTCGCGCTGACGACGGTGGGGCGATGACCGTAATGCAGTAAGGGTCTCAGCAAGTTCGCTAATCATTTGCTCAAGGCGAGAATGCCGATCTTCGAGGTGCGACAGGGAAACAGTCGTTGTTGTCACCGTACCTCGTATGCGGTCCGCCAGCTCTGCAAGATTGTCGAGGGACATGCCTTCTCGAGCCAAGGCAGACACAAGATTCTGTGGCAGACGCTGAAGGAACAATTCGCGCAGCAGCGGGTTGTTTGCGTCCAGCCTACATTCCCTGAGGAGCCGCCGCGTACGACGCCGAAGTTCCGACGGTCGACGGTCACCGAATTGCTCTTCGTTGAGACGCTGCTGGAGGCGCCTGCGCACAGACAAGGCTTGCGCTGCAGCGCCTTAGTTTTGAAGTGGTCAAATAGGCGTGGTCTCGTGGGGTGCGTACTCAACGTATCAGCGCTCCTCAACCACCTCTGTAGGGGTGCCGAGACAGCGTGGAGGAACCTCGCGCGCTGCGAGGTAATGCGCCGAAGGTCAAAGATGGCCTCCACCTGGATAAACCAGGCTGCAGGATTTTGTGACGCGAATGGCGACACGGGAATCTGCATCATGGCGAGGCCACGGTGTGGAAGAGGCTGCCTCGAGCTTTCGGCTAACGACACTAGTTAGGTTGTCAGGCGGAATTGGCTGGCGGGGATGGTCCGCACAAGTCGACATAGCAGCGGTATTGGGGAGGTGCACGATGTCGGGTGTGACACGCAGTCTCTTCGCTTGTGCGAAGCGGTGGCATGTTATTTGATGATGGCATGAATTGTAGGAGACGTTGCCGAAAGCGAGCAAGTTGAAGGCGTCGTCTGCGATACCCTTTAATATATGCGCCGCTTCGTCTGTTTGAGACATCTTGTCCTCAGCTTCGCGGCAAAGCGCCAGGACGTCTACTATGTATGAAACCTCTTTAGGCTCTGAACACGCGTAGCAAGGACTTTTTTTGGCTGAGACTGTGCGCCCGAAGGCGTCGCCGAACTGTTCAGGAAGTTTCTTTTTGAAAATGCCCCAGCTTGTTAATCAGCTTTCGTGGGCTCCGTACCAGACGCGTGGGGTAACAAACGACGTTAGCGAACATGATCGTTGGATCCCACCTCTTATGAGAGCTGACGCTTTCGTAGAGGATGATTCACTCTTTGACGTCGGTGCCGTCGAAGCCGGAAAACAGGCCAGGGTCGTGAGCCTGTGGAAGCGTCACGACATGGTGCAGTCTGCCAAGTCGTAGCCGACGCTGGTGGGGTCTCATCGCCGGGAGGTATGGTAGCCAGCTCGATGTCGCGACCGCTGCGGAGCTCCGTGCCGAGGACGAGGATCGCAAACCTCCACCAAAATGTTACTTGTGGGAACGCACAGACGAAAGACTGTTTACACTGTGTTTACAAGAGCAGCGCAGCCAGAGACCAAGGTGGAAACCGATTCGTGCCAAACCCTGATGTTCGTCTTCATTTGTACTGTCTCTCTAAAGCGCCTGTTGTATCGCAACTGTATATGTATAATTCGACGCTGGTTTGTGTCGAATCCGCAGCTGCGCCAAAATGTTTCCGTATCTTCAACTTACCCCGTAAGTTTCCGGCGTTAGTGGTATGGTGAAAAATAGTATATTGCTTCATTTTGTTTTAGCTAATTGCTCAGTCATTATAACTGACATTAATATATTTAAAGTCTTTATACTATAGTACTACCCCCGCGCATTTCTTTTTTTTTATTCCTCGAAAGGCTTCTGGATGAATCGAATAGACACAAATGACTGGGTCTCACAGCCGTTAAGGCTGATTTATACTCTCTTTCTCTCCTTCTTCTCTCTTTCTCTGTTTGCAGATCGATTTTACTGCATACTTTGGTGTCGCCTGCGTCCTCATCGTAATGCTGTTTAGCTTGGGAATCGTGGCCGCGATTTTCCCGTTAAAGGTACGTGCCCTGCACCAAGAATTCTAACGCCTCTTACCATCCTCTCCATGTTCCTTTAAAAGAAAGAAGAAAAAGAACCCCGCAAGGGTGACGCGAGAGGTGGTGCGGTGTTTTATTACTATCGCCTCCGATATTTCCATATTGTGTGGTTTACTCTTTTCATGATGAAGTCAGGCGGTAGAACTGGTTTGCTCGGGGTGGCTGTCACTGAAAACACAGCGTCAAAAACAACCTTGGTGATCTATACACACGTTAGTGCCGAAACAGCCGCATGCGCTTCAAGTAGAGTCACGGGTGACGGAGACCAAATTGGTGAAACAAATAAAACAAAAGTGACTGCGTGAAAAAAAGAAGAGACCCATACGGAACACAAGCCAGCGCGCGATTTATTAGAGACTTTTAGCGTGTCCGCTATTCCGGCAAACGAGGGTGGTTTGGCCGGATTGCCAGATGGGCGGGGACCTAAGTGTGAGCCGCCGGAGAGGTGCAGCCACCCGGTGGCATAGAGCTCAACCTGACCAGCACACAGCTAAAATCGCAGTAACCTACTATATTCTACTTCGCTGCTGATGCAAATTTTCGGCAGCGGCGTAATTGTGAACACGATTACGCCGCTGTCAAAAATTTACACCAGCAGCTAAGCAGAATATAGTATTTGGCTGTGTTTATGTGGTTGAGCTTTGCACCACCTGGTGGCACCAATTTGGCCGCTCACGTTTACGCTCCCGCGCATCCGGCAAACAGTCCATGGTTGCCGGAATACTGGACGCACTAAAATTCTCTATTGAGAAGGGACACTAGTTAGCCGCCGCGGTGGCGTAATGCGCTGCTAAATTCGGTTGTCGGATCGAATCCCTGCCGCGGCGGCCGCATTTTGCTGGGTGCTTAATGCAAAATACGCCCGTGTACCGTGCATTGGGTGGACGTTAAAGAGCCCTAGGTGGTCTAAATTAATCTCGATTCCCCCACTTCGGCGTGCCACGCCGCATGATCGTATCAAAATTTTGCACGTAAGCCCTACAACAATATGACAATATTCTTGGGCGACTAGTTATGCAGTGGCCTGAATGAATCTACAAGTACAAATAGTAATTGGATGACGACTTTGTCTGTATAACGACGCATTCGAATACGTAATTTTTTTCGATGCTTGTAACATTACTTCGAATTGATAAATATTTGATTTTTTTTGAGGCATTCATATTTCTTTGCTTGTGTGTTGGCATGCGTAATAGTTGATTTAATAATGGATATCTCTTCCCTCCATCACCTCTAAGTTAAACAAGTGGAAGCTGCTCGCGTTTGAGAAAACTTCGTATAACTAGCTTCTTTTTAGTTTCCTGCCACGCGTGCAAATTTATTATTATAAGAATGAACATTTAAATCGATGTACAAAGGATCGCTAGTAATAGCCGCCCTAGTAGATGCACTGTGACTCAACGTTGTTACGTAGTTTTGTTGAGCCGTATTTGGGAAAGGTATGTCAGCCTTATTGTGCCCTCCCTAGCCTGACCTAATTCTCGGGCCTGAGTAGTTTACACTGAATAAGGTTTGAACGAAAGCTCAAAACGAGACACTCAGAACAGGGCGCACGTAACGAAAACATTGGCTTGAAGCAATGCTTACTACAATGCAGACTGAGATTGTATGACAGTCCTCATTATTTCGCCAGCCCGGATTAGCAACGTTGAAATATATCAAAGTCGTTCCCGCAAATATGTTTCCCTTTTTCGCGCCAAACAAATGCTTTTGAGAAGTTGTGGTAGAATAGCACTACTGTGGTAGAAGCGGGGGTGTGTTTGTGCCTTGTGCGTGCATCATATACATACTCAATTAGTGCTTCCTGTCGCCTGCCCGTGTGTTCTCTTTCAGACGCTTAAGATGATCTACGCCTGTGCCGGAGCTGCAGTATTATGCTTTGTAAGTTGACTATCTCACTTTGTAGATGCACATTGACAGTCTATCGTTAGAAACCGCGACAATACGAAAAAAAAAGAATCAACTTAATTTGCTTGGCTTCCGACAGCAAAGTATGACATGGCGGGAACTATGTATATTCACTAAGTGAAAAGACAACTAACCCTATCGTTGCAATTAAAAAAATAAGTACAGCTGATTAATGTAGTTAGTGACAACCTAAGAATAAAATGTTACATGTACGCTGTCTAACTCATACAGAACCTGCATAGATACGACAGCCAATTAGGTTCGCTTATATGATGACGTAAGGCGATGTTGTGCGTTTAAAGCGACTGTTCTCTCCGCACAAATCTATCTTTGTGTCACCCGTTTCAGGAGGAAAACTGACCATCTCGGTAAATTTTATGGGCAATCCTGAAAGTTATCGGCTAGCTTGAAACAACGAGCTTTTATTTCATTAGCATCTACATTTATTTATTTGTTTATTTATTTATTCATTTATTTATTCGGTCAAAAATACACGACCGACATGACGCTTGGGGGAAATGGTGACATTAGCTACATAGACCCCTTTTGCCCCTATTGACAGCAATGAAAAGTCAATAAGCTCTGAGGGGACGCCAGCTGGCTCGACTGTTTCACTCGGTCGCCGCGTCGCGTGAATGATCGCGGCCACTTCCAAGGGATAGAGGAGAGGTAAGAAGTGAGAAGGGGCCAGGAGTAGGAGTGATAGATGGGCATTGTGACACAAGCAGTGGAATCTTGAGTTTGGTAATACGCTGCGTCAACGTAGCACCCGACAGTGTCCAGTGGGAAAGGGTCGAAGTGAGCGCGGGCTTGTCGTCGTCTCTCATAAAGATGTGGCGTCATGTTAGAGAGAAAAGGGGCACAGCGGAGATTGCTGGGAAGGGGCCGCTGAAGGGTGTGCAGAGCAATTCGACAGGCCGAATGCCAGCCCGCTGCAGTAGCCAACGGTCCTGCGCAGAGCTGGGCACGCGGCCCAGTTGCCGATTGGCTCTGCATTCGTCGAGGCGCCGCTTGGCTAGTCGTCGGACTACGTGAGTTACTTGGTGGCGTGTGGTGATCATGAACTGTATTGCTCGGGTAAAAGAGCGGTCTTGGAGGGGAGAGCCTAAAACCTGGCAGAATGACGTGCGGGGGAAGGAAGTACCGGCACGAGTAAGAGAAAGGAGGGGGTTCACAGAGAGTTGGTACTTAGCAGTGGAAAGGAGCAGCAACTCATATTTTCTCTGGAGCAGCTTGCATACCGCAGTGGGAAAGGAATTCAGAAATGAGGTTGAAGCGGGAGCACTGTGTGAGTTCCACCTTCCCAGGTGACCCTTGAGTAGGCCAAACGATTATATTATCAGCATAGAGATTGTAGTCGGGGAATCTCAGAAAAGGCTTTGCGAGAGGGGCTAGGCCGAGATTCAAAAGCGTTGGAGAGAGGACGGTTTCTTGAGGCTTTGCGTGGGTCAGTGAGATGACCGGGGATAACGTGGTCCCGAGTCGGATCTGAGCTTGTCGGGAGTGGAGAAAATGAGAAACGTAAGAGTAGAGTAGGGACCCAGAGCTTCGAGATGGGAGAGGATAGCGCCATGAAGTAGGTGAACTTATTACTTTGTTTACATTTTTATTTATTTGGTTAACAACACATGACTGCCATGACGCCTGGGGCAAAAGGTGCAATTAGCAAGTCACCTCTTACCCCTTTTGACAGCAGAGAAAAGTAAGTAAGCTGTTAGGGTGCTACAGTTTGTCACGATCGACGACACGCCACACGTGGTCGCGAACTATCGCTTTATTTCCCGAAAGCCAACCTTCCGTACCACACAACCACACACCGAGTTCTCCCGTTCGCCACTGTCTCCCCGCACACTCGCACGCTCGCGCCGCTGTCTTCTCCGCACTCACGCCACCTGTTCACCGCTCAGTCAACTACCGTTGATCCCGCGCCTGGCCTCCGAGAACTGTGGCTCCTCGTCGCGGGTCTTGGGCTCGCTTGTCCCGGCCCTTGCCTCGAATCGTGAAGCCGTGCTGATAGGGAGGAGCCATGGCTCATGGTAGAGCATCAACTGATCAGCATGGGCGGTAGTTCGATGACGTCCTGTAGCAGGATCGCTCAAAACAGTTATTGTCACCTAATTGTTTGATTACACAATAAGGTCCACTTGGCCGCGGTGCCAATTTCGCCGAAACGCCCTTGGCCGCATCACTCAAGGTATGGGAATCCAGCAGCACAAGGTGACCCTCTTTGATGGTTGTTGGCTGACGATGACGGTCGTAACAGGATTTCTGCACCTTCCAAGCAGCTGCCTGATGTGACCCAGCATACTGGAGGGCCTCTCCAAGGCACCGCTGGAGTTTTGCAGTAAGTGCATGGTGTGCTGCTTTCGGAGGCTCTGTGTCCTCCTTGTCGCTTGTAGGTAGCTGGCAGCCCTGGCAGCTCCAGGTTCCCGTGGGGTGCCCAACTCGCGGCCGTAACACAACAATGCTGGAGTATATCCGGTGACAACACTCTCGGCAGTACGCATGGCAAGGGCGAACTCAGGTATATGCCGGTCCCAGTCTTTGTGGTTGGAGCAGTATGCCCGTAGACACTGCTTAATTGTGCCACTGTGACGCTCCACCATTTGGCCAGCCGGCCTGTAAGGCACTGTGTGACGATATTTGATGCCCCAGTGTTTCAAGTGGTTGCGCCATAGTGTGCTAACAGAGGGCTTGCCATTGTCACTGGTGATGGCCACAGGTGTGCCATGGCGGCAGAAGACCTGCACCATGCACTCCAGTATTTTTGCACTTGTTGCTGCTCGTAAAGGGAAAAGCTCTGGGAACTTCGTAAATTTGTCAATAACTACCAGCAAGTATTTGTAGCCCCGGGGTGTAGATGGCAAGGGCCCGATAATGTCAACACTGAGCTCTTCCATGGCTGAAGACGGCGAAGGAATGGGCGCATGTCAATAAATTCCGCTTCGCATGGTACCGTAATGGCAAAGTCCTCGTGAGGAAAGAAGAGGGTCAGAATGCTTGCCTAATAAAGTGCGCGGCAGACCTTGATAGGCTGGTCTTTTAGGTCCAAGCAACACACTTTTTCCTTCTTTCATATCATAATGGCATCCTTATGTGAACCTTATGTTTTTCCTTCCGAATTAAAGGCGTTCATAGGACCTGGGCACAAAGGATCTGTTCGTTGTATTCATGTAAACTGTCAGTCGGCGAAAAACAAAACAGCTGAACTTGACGCTATGTTTAGCAGCCTGGATCTGAAGTTTGATTTTATTATGCTGTCAGAGACGTGGTACCACCATAGCTCGTTTCCCTGGCAGCTCCCGAACTATGATTGTTTTATTCGATCCAGAACTGCTTCACGTGGCGGTGGTGTCTGCATGCTAGTGCGAAACAGCCTCAACGTGAAGTGTGTTGAGGAATTTTCTTGCGTCACTAATGATTATGAAGTGCTGTCAATCCTTCACACGTGTACAATTTACTCTGTATTTTATCGTCCACCGAATGGTAATTCCGATTGTTTTTTGCTATTCCTTCAAAGGCTTCTTGAACACACTTCCGATTTCCAGTATAATATCATCATTGGTGGTGACTTTAATATTGATCTTTGTGTTAACACTGTCTTGAGGCGTGACTTTGAGCTATTGTTGCACTCTTTTGCCTGCCGTAATGTCATACGTTCCCCTACTAGAGTCGCTTCTGATACTTCAACATGCCTTGATTTGTTCATCACGAATTGCGGTCAGGCTGATATCAAATCTGGTGTTCTTTCATATCACATCAGCGACCACATGCCAATTTTTCTTAGCTGGAAACGTAAATCAAAAAATAAAAATAAATGTATTCCTATATTTCAAACCATCACCAGCGATAACCTTGACCGTTTTCGAGAAGAACTGTGTAAAGTTGACTGGAGTTGTGTTTATTATTCTCAATGTGCTGACACCGCGTATGAGCTGTTCATTGACACCTTTAGCATGTGCTATCAGAAACATTTTCCGTTCCGTCCACGAAAGCCTCGCGCTTCCCGAATTCGCAAACCGTGGGTCACGAATGACCTATTTATAAAAATTAAAGAGAAAAATAGGCTCTTTAACAAGTTTATTATTTCCAAAGATCCTGGTGATTTGAAAACATTTAGGTCCTTCCGTAACCGGCTTACAAAACAGCTACGTACTGCTCGTACCTCATATTTTGAACATAACTTTTTAAGATGCCAAAATGATGGCCGTAAGATCTGGCATAAGTTAAACATATTAACAAACAGAGAACCGTATCATACACCCGAGATGCACATTGTCATTAACGGTGAGGAAATCTGTAGTGATGCGCTTCCTGGTTGTTTTAATGATCATTTCACCAGTACATGTCACCAAACTGCCAGCCTGAGTGCCTGTCAATTTATAGATACTCATTGCACGGAATCAATATTTTTGAACCCTACTAATGAACATGAAATAACACTGCTTTTCCGTAACCTGAGTAATAGTAGTGCCTGTGATGCTGATGGCCTGCAAATCAGGCCTGTCAGCTACGTGCTTGATATTATTTCACCTGTTCTTGCTCATATCTACAATATCTGTCTCTCACAAGGCCAATTCCCAAAAAGAATGCAGGTGGCAAAGGTGCTTCCGATTTTTAAAAAAGGTGATAAAACACTTATTTCGAACTACAGACCCATCTCCATACTTCCAATTTTTTCCAAAGGACTAGAGAAGATAATATTTTGTAGGTTATCCTGTTTTCTTGACAAACATAACTTATTAACCCCACATCAACACGCTTTCCGCAGGTTCATGTCGACTGAACTAGCACTCCTTAAGCAGAAAGAACTAATCCTTGGAAATTTTGAGGCACGTTTATTAACGTTAGGCGTTTTTGTCGACCTATCTAAAGCCTTCGATTCTATTGATCATAAACTTCTGGTTCATAAACTAACTTATTATGGCATCCGTGGCATTGCTCTCAGCTTACTTGAATCTTACTTGAATCACAGAAAGCAATTTGTGCATGTAAATGGATTATCATCCAGTGTCCTTCCTGTTCATGTGGGTGTCCCACAAGGAAGCATCTTAGGCCCTCTCTTGTTCAATATTTTCGTAAATGACTTTATTAACATTGATTCCGCCACAACGTACATTATGTATGCCGATGACACCACACTTCTTTTTTCATCCAAATGTCTGGATGACCTGGTCTTACGTGCTAACAGCGTGCTCTCGAAAGTACACCAGTGGTCCCTTGAAAATGGTCTCACAATCAACTCCGCAAAAACCAAAGCCTTGCTCTTTCATCCAAGAAATATGAATGTCGTGCTACCTGGAGATATTTTCCTTAACTCCAATACTATTGAAGTTGTCCAATCAATCAAATGTCTGGGTGTTCACTTTGATCATGATATGACATGGCGCTCTCATGTAGATTTTCTCATAGGCAAACTGTCACAGGTTTTGGGTGTTGTATATTCCTTTAGATACCTCCCGCAATCCGTTAAATTGCTGATTTACAACTCACTTTTTTTCAGTCATCTAAATTACGGCTGCCTCGTATGGGGGACAACTTCAGCCACAAATATTCAAAAGCTGTTTGTTATCCAGAAGAAATTTCTTCGTGTCATTTGTAATAAGCCTCGTGATTTTCATTCCGCTCCTCTTTTCAGCGCGCTTAGAACCCTTAAATTGCCTGCCCTAATAAACCTGCGCTTGTTGACAACCTACAGAAGATATGAGAAAAATATTGGTGCCCTCAGCTCTCTCGCTAATCTCACAAAACGAGAAACCCCCTACACAACTCGAGCTCCTGAGACTTGGTGTGTTCCTCAACTTCGGACTAATTATGGCCAGCAAATGTTATGCTACTGGCTGCCCAGTCTACTCAATGATCTTACCAGATGCAATATCGATGTGTTGACTTGTTCCGCGAAAAATCTGCGTGATATGTTCCTCCAATCTTGACTGTGTACCGTTGTACTTAGTGATCTTTTGCCCTTAGTGCTTTTGCTCTTCTCTCTTTTCTTTCCTTCTTTTCTTCTCTTTTTTTTCCCCTTACCGTTTCCCACCTGCCCTGCTGCTGCCATTGTAAACGGAACCTGGGGCCAGTCAAGCTGCTTCTCCGCAGCTTTTTTCCCCTTGTTTTTCCGCCACAACCATGTACCTCCTTGCTTGTGGAAACAAACAAATAAATAAAAATAAATAAATAAATGTTGCCCACTGACTGCTCATGAGGCCCTCTGGTTTCTTGCGCCGAGCTTTTGTGCGCTGACAGACAGTACAGCATTGCACATACTTTGATATGTCTGCTCGCATGCCCAGCCAGACGAATCGTGCAGCAACACGCCTCAGAGTTTTGAAAAATCCAGCATGGCCTGCAGTGGCATGGTCGTGGGCCACCTTCAGTGCTAGCTGCCGCAAGTGATTAGGTAACCACGCTACCTTCTGGTTGCCTCTTTGCTGAACCAGCAATCCGCTTGGCTGCAGTTCCGTTGTTTCGGCCAGATCGCGAAAGAGGCGATGATCAGGGTCCGAACTTGGGAGCTGAGTCCCTTGGACCACTGCCTTCAGCTTTAAGAGGCGGTCATCACGAGCCTGTTCTTGTACCAGCTGTGTTGTGTCACTCAGCAGCGAAGAGTCAACCTCCGAGGCCACAGCTACTTCATCAAATGTAATTTTGCCTTCAGGTTCTGGAGCAGCAATGGGGAACAGCATCTCATGTAGGTTGTCACTTGGGTTGTCTTCACACTGGAGAGGGGTTCTAATCAAGGCATCAGCGGGTATGTTTGCCAGCCCTCGTCTGTGCTTGATTCGGCAGTTGAAGCCCTGCAGCCGAAGAACCGAACGCTTGACCCTGGGGAAAGCTTGGTCGGTATTAAACATCCATGCCAGGGAGGAGTGGTCACAGCCCAGTTAGCACACAAAGTCTTGAAAACGTCGTATTAAGGGATTCAACGTCTGAAACGGATTTTTGACCAAAATCGACGCATCAAAGACGTTCCAAACAAGATAGCTTAAAAACGAGGGGTGAATACGTTTTGATAACGTTGGAAGCCAGACAGCTTAAAAACGAGGGGTGAATACGTTTTGCAAACGACTCAAAACGCCACCGCCACGCCACGGCGCGTCAGCCTCTTTAGCGGCTTCTACAATATTGAACAACCCATCAACGCGATCCAACCTTGCGCAAGGTGGCGATACCGTCGTCAAATCATGTGACCAAGGTGGCCACGTGATTCGTGATGCCGGGCAGCCGGGCGAGCCGGGGCATAGTCGCGTCGTCTTGGCGTCGTCACGTCACCGCACTCGCATTGCGCTGTGGTGTGTTTGCGGCTGTTCTGAACGTGCTGCCGCTGCCCTTTGCTATGTAAGTGTTGCAGTGTTTTGCTGTCAAGAAAACGATATTCTGTGATCAGTTTGGGTTGTGCGATATGTTTGTGTGGTTTTAATTTGGAAATCAGTAGTGTTTTCAATTGTTATGTGATCAAGGCGGCCACGTTATTCGTGAAGCCGGGCATAGTTACGTTATCGCACTCGCATGGCACTATGGTCTGTTTGCGACTGTTCTGAATGTGCTGCCGCTGCCCTTTGTCATGTAAGTGTTGCAGTTCTTTGCTGTCAAGAAAAAGACATTCTGTGATTACTTTGGGTTGTGCGATCTGTTTGAGCCGGGCATAATAACGTTATCGCACTTGCATTGCGCTGTGGTATGATAGCGGCTGTTCTGAATGTGCTGCCGCTGCCCTTTGTCATGTAAGTGTTGCAGGGTTTTGCCGTCAAGAAAACGACGTTCTGTGATTAGTTTGGGTTGCGCGATCTGTTTGTGTAGTTTAATTTGGAAATCAGTAGTGTTTTCAATTTGAGGGCGCGGAGTGGAGGGCACTAATCACCTCTTCAAGTTCATTGTCATGTTATGTGAGGCGCCTTTTTCACTGACGCTGTAATTAAGGCGTTGAGGGCAGTATAAGGACGAAAGTTAGAGGGACGAAATCGTGCCTGTGGGTCCCTAGCGTCGGGGTCGGCCGCTATGCGTGATCCTAACAAGAAAGCATTTTGCAGAATGCGAAGAAAGGCGGCAAAATTTCTGTCTGTGCGCACCTTGCCGATCTCCGCAATAGAGCCATCATCGTGGTATTTTAGTCTCCCGTTTAGCAAGAGTGTTGCAGACAAGGGAACTGGTTCAAACAGGCTTTTTTAAATGATTCACTACTAGTGCGGTATCCCAAAAGGTGAGGTCAAGTGCTCACCCAATTTTCTTCCCTCGCGCTACAGCGCACTGACAGAATTTTTCGTGCACCATACCGTGCTTTTATCGTTTGCGCTTCAGGTTCTCGATTGTGTTTTCGCCCCCCTTTACCCACGTGATGGGTATTTCATGGTATTACCGTGTACCACATGTGTCCATATATTGTGTCCAATATATGAAACGGCCAAATTCGATTTTATTTGACGCCTCAAATGGTAGTAATGTATTGAGTCCCTTGTAGCTTTGTGCTTGTTATCAATTTTACTATTTGGCGAATGGATACAGCATGTACGCTGCATAACTCGCTTGTGCATACTGCATACGTGAGTCGAGTATGCCCTTGGTATAAAATTAATTGCATGCTTTAGGTAGTACCATTGTTTGCAGTTTGGGACATGTGTCGGAATGTACGCTGTGCGCCCTTCGCGCTTTACGGCGGCCTGCCGAGTTCGTGCGGGTGCCATGTGTGCGCATGGAGTTCGCGAAGCGCTCTCGCATTTTTTTTGTATATATATACATGTGTTCTGTTGGCGCGCTTCGCACAACAGGACATGTCGCAGTTCTTTGTCCTTGTGCAACACATTTTCCTAGCGTACGTCTGTGCATTATTTGGTACCGGTTTCACACGGGGCTCTTTTAGCCGCTATCCAGTCCGTTACAAATCGAATTTCTCGGTCGTGATGGCTCCTCTGCGCAAGCTACGAGAGTGAGCCAGTCGCATCGATAATTTCGATCCGGATCGGGCTTGATCGCGATCGAGAGTGGTCGTGTGACACCGGTTTTACACATGGCTCCCACATAGGGAACACTTTAAGTTCAATGCTACTGAGTGAAGAGCAAGTGCATATATATGCCAGTGGTGGTATGTGGGCAAGTCTTTCTGGTGAAGCCAATACTTGTGCATTCAAAACATTTCAATTACCAGCGTAGTGCATCAATGTGTCTACTTCGACAAAATAGAGCACCAGTGCAGATATCTGAACATACCTGTCCACGGCAGCAAGTGTGTCTAGATTGAAACCCCTACCAGCATGTGCGGCAGTTCTATTTCCAGCAGCGGGACTGCACAATAATCAGTAGGGTGCTCGCAAGCTGTTTATCTATGAAGCTCTGCCTGGACTGTGTGCCAAATATTTTTGGACGTGAAAGTGGGGGTGAATTGGTAAACATCAGTGGAACTGTGCCTGGACTTTGTGGCAAATGTTTTTGGATGTGAAAGTGTGAGTGAACTGGCAAAGAATTTGCTCTGGGCTACATGTGTTAAACGTTTTTCTCATTCTGAGTGCTTTTTTTCACTTTAGGAGACTGGAGATGTGCGCAAAGTGTGACATGTCAGTGTGCTAAATAATGTATTTGCTGGTTTGCAAATTATTCGTTGCAACTTTATTTTTGCCAGAGAGGTACAACTTTGCCTCTTGTAAAGGGCTTTTTAGATAAAACACTTACTATTTATTATGACCATTGCTTCCTTTGTTACACAAACGCAGCTTCCAGTGCATTCCAGTTTATTTCCATGTTTATGTAAGTTTCTAATATGAGGCTTGCATATTCATTTCTCACGTTCTGGAGTGTCAAGATGCAGCATTACTGTCTCATCGTTCGCTGTACTACAGTAGTGTTCACTTGTTACACTGAATCCCCCGTTTAAGTATTCTGTACTAATTTCACTTTATTGCTTTTTTGTTGTATGGTTATTTTTTCTCGCCATTACCTTCTTTCATATATCCTAAAGGCAATATTTCCAATTTTGCATTGTTCCCATTTTTTTTTATTTCTGTCACAGGATTGCTTTATGATGGTATGCGGTGGTATTTCTTTTTGTGCTCTTTTCAAGCTTCTAGATGATTGGTAACATTGCTTGGAGGCAGTTACTATCCAATTCATACTCTTGCATTTTTCAGTCTACTTCTTCCATTCGCTCCGATGTCACTTCTGCATAACTCTAGTCCATCTAATAGCACGTGCACTTTACTATGATAAATTAGACACTTTAGTGCACTCCAGGTTTTTCTGTTCATTTTTGTATGTGTACTTGGAATTTTGTTTATGTACTAGTGAATGTTCACTTTCGAGTTCATTACGAATCCTTTCTGCGACTTTCGTCATTGTTGATGTACTTTTATTTCTATTTGCATTTCTCACACAGTTTGTTCGAACCTTGCATAAGCATTACATTTGAATAAAGTGTTTTTGCTTTGTCACAATGTTCTCATTTCATGCACTCTTGGCATGAAGGGCTTGGTCTGGCCACCTGCCAAGACGTGGCCATTTGTTCTTTGCAGGATGTCATTCCCATTGTGGTTGTAAGCATCGTAGCTTACTAAAGGCGGTATTAAGGATTTATTCCTAACAGGCTCATTTTTGTGCGACTTGGTAGAGGATGCGCCGGCCATGCGGGGAACAGTGCTTGGCACTGCGCCATGACTCTTACAGTCGACACCGACGCTTCTACTCATCTGGGGCGCGATTGGAGATCGTTGTTCGAAACGCCCGATCAGTTTCACCTCACGCGATTGGCCTAGGCCGTGCCAACTGGTGCGGCTGACGACGTCTGTGCGGTATAGGCCAGTCGCGTGAGGCGAAACTAAACGCGTGTTTTGAACAACGATGTCTGATTGCGCCCGTCACCCGCGAAAATTAGCTTCAGATGATCGTAAACCTTTCAAGACCGCTTCTAGACCAGCTTTTTGATAACGTCCTAAAAACGTTTAGAAATTGGTTACGAATAGTTTTGGCAAAGGGATTACTTGTGTCTTTCCCAATCCTATTTCTAGACCAGCTTTTCGAATACGTCTTGCAGACCTGTTCTAGATCGTCTCAAGAAAGTAATTAAGCCGGACATTAGCAGAGATATTCGACGTTTTCCCGCCGAAGTTCTCTCATTCGTGTCTTCTTTAACCCGTTTTTATCGTCTTGGATAAACGCTACGAAAACGTTACGTATCTCTTTTGTGCTACCTGGGAGTGTATCTCAAACTCCGTAAATTCAAGATATGCCCTGAACTTGTCCACTGCCCAGACTACTGTCAGGCATTCCCACTCCTGGACAGTATAATGGCTCTCGGCTGCTGTAAGGACTCTGCTAATGAAGGAAACAGGCTGCAGACCATCAGGGCCAGCCTGCAGTAGCACAGCTGCAATGCCAATGCCACTTGCATCTGTCTCCACCACAAAGGGTCGATTTAGATCTGGGAGGCTTATAACAGCATCCTGAGCCAAGGCCTGCTTGAGTGCAGTGAAAGCCTGTTCTTGGCGCTCCTCCCACTGCCATGGCTCGTTCTTCTTCAAAAGGTTGGTCAGTGAATGTGCCGTCAGTGAAAAGTGAGGGATGAAGCTTCTATAGTAGCCGGAAAGTCCCAGGAAGGCTTGCAGCTGCTTAACTGTACTGGGTCTTGGTTAATCCAGCACTGCACGCACCTTGTCCTCATCTGGTCTGCACTGCCCAGGGGAGATGATGTGACCTAAAAACTTGAGGGACTGACGGCAGATCTACCTGTACTTTATCTGGATTAATCGTAAGGCCAGCACCCTCAATGCGTTGTAGCACTTCCCTTACATGTTCAACATGGTTCTCCAGTGTCTCTGAGTATACGAGGACATCATCTAAAAATGCCATAGCAAAGTGGTGATTGATTCCCTGCAGCACCTGGTCCATTAGGGTTTGAAAAGTTACTGGACCGCCTGCCACCCCGACGGGCATCCTCGTAAATTCAAATGGACCTTGATGGCAAATGAAGGCCGTTTTAGCTATGTCAGCCTTGCAAACAGGAATTTGGAAAAACCCTTGGGAGAGATCAAAGCTGGAAAACCACATTGCTCGGCGCAACTGCGCTAGCAGCCAGTCTGTTCGAGGCATTGGGTAGGCAGGTACTCGGGTGCGTGCATTTAACGGACGGTAGTCCACAGCGAGCCGGTAGACTCCAGACTTCTTTGCAACGAGCACTGGGGCGCTAGTCCACGGGCTGCTGCTTCGTCTTATAAGGCCCTGTTCTAGAAGGTCATCCACACAGCCCTCGACGATCTTCTGCTTCTTCGCATTCACTGGACGTACTTGCATCTCACGGGCGCACTGTCCCCCGTGTCAATGCGGTGCTGAGCCAGGGTGGTACATCCCGCAACTGTAGTAAACAGATGGCTAAAGTCATCGAGAACTTTACTCATGCTTGGGTGTAGTTCCCTGGTGCCAGCCTGATGCATGTTCTCTATGCCTGGAACTACAAGCACTTTTTCAAAGAGGCTGTGCAAGTGGTACGACTCTCTATCTCCTATTGCAAGTGCTGTCGCTGGGTCGTTCTCGCGCTTAGCAAATGGCACCATGCACTGTGGATCGGTTCCAATCGTCCACCCGATCTGCACTTCCAGGAGAGGCTCCTTGTTGCCGGCCAAGGCCGCTACTTGCAGCGCAGTCTCGTAGGTGCTTGCCGGTGTAGCACATACCGTCCCCCGTTTCTCGTACACTGAGAGCGGATATGTCCGATCCCGTTGCATTGGTAGCAGCGGGGTGGGCCGCCACGCCGACCTGTAGGGCACTCGCGGGCCATGTGACCGACGCCTCCGCAGCGATGGTAGTTGAATCCTCTGTGGTCACGCGGCTGGTACCTTTGCTGCTGTGACGGCGTTCAGAGATGTGGCGTCCTTGTGGCGAATGCGGCCAATCCGTGCAATTGGTCTCGGTGGTAGGAGGGCTGTATCGCCGTGGGGTGCAACGGCCAGGGGGATGCCGCCGGCGGATACTGGAACGGCGCGGCAGCCGCTGTGATCAACCCTCCGGGTTGTGTTCCCGGCACGCCGGCCACGTTTATAGCCGATTGGAAGGCCAAGTCTCTCGCGACTTGGTCAGTCGGGGGTGGTGGTGGCTTGTACTGCATGCGCCTCCAGAAACGCTCCATGAGACCGCCAGCGGCCTTCGCCAACTCCGCGAGACTGCTGAACTGTCTTCCCTCCACCAAATCCTGGAGTTGCGGGTGCATCTGCCGCAGCACGCGGTAACCTTTTCCGACTCGGGCACTTCGCCGCCAATCGGGTCGTAGTAGGCCGCGATGGTCTATATGAATTCCTTTAAATTTTCTTGGGGATGTTGCGTCCGGTGCTCCAGCTCTTGTTTCAAGCGGCGCTTCGCGTCAATGGAGGAGAATTCCGCAATAAACGCCGCAGTGAACTCCTCCCACGACGCAAACGAGTTCACGAATCGCCACCACAACTTCGCGCTACCTTCCAGCGCAGCAGGCACAATGTGCGTAAGCCTCTTGTCAGCTGCGACACCGCTGACCAAACAAAACGTTTCAAGCCGGTACAAAAATTCCTCGGGGGACTGATGGTCGTTGAACCCCTTAAACCTTGGAGGCTGACCTGGCTGACCTCCTGTGGAGCGCGGAGCGCAGTCGCTCGCCGGTTGAACCGCCGCCGCCGTTGTCGTAGAACCCCCATAGGCACTGCCTCGGCCGCCATCAGTCTGTCTGACAGCTGCCGCGATTTGCTCGCGTTCCATGGTGGATCCGCTCGTCTGCCCCAGCAGATGCTGTACCAATTGCTCGGGAACGTCCACTGTCTCCATGTCCACGTAGATCCCGGACGAACCCCCACTTGCCACGATCGACGACACGCCACACGTGGTCCCGAACTACCGCTTTATTTTCCGAATGCCAACCTTCCGCACCACACAACCGCACTCCCGAGTTCTCCCGTTCGCCACTCTCTCCCCGCACACTCGCGCCGCTGTCCTCTCCGCACTCACGCCACCTGTTCACCGCTCAGTCAACTACCGTCGATCCCTCGCCTGGCCTCCGAGAAACTCCTCGTCGCGGGTCTTGGGCTCGCTTGTCCCGGCCCTTACGCGTCACAAGTTGGTGCAGTTCTCACTCGGAGGCCAATGGTAGGTGCACTGCGTGTTTTATGCTTAAAGCTTGCATTGCGTTATTAGGTTGTCGCCAACTATAATGCCACATTATTATCGAAATGTCTACGAGCGCTCATTTTCGAGAAGAGTCAAGTAATTGAACCTTTAACTACCCGAAATGCTGGAGCGCAGAAATGCGCATAATTGTTCTGTGGCACGCCCGTTTTGCAGAAGAGTTATTTATTTACATGAGCGCTTGTTCGTAAATATTGCGGGCTGAACAAATGAGTTAGTGCAATAAAAGACACAGGCACGACAAAGGGAGGGCAGGACAAGCGCTTTTACTGCGCTAATTTGTTTGTTCAGCTGGCAAAACTAACTAGCCCAAGAAGGAATTCTTCTAGAATACGCAAATACTGCTGATTCGTCCACTTCTAGGTTAAAGCGGACATCGGCTTTTATGAAAAACCTTGCTCTATTACAGGGCTTGTTCAACTGAATAATACACCTCTTCGTATAATTCTCAAGGTGCTTTTCAGTTATCTGTAACATGACACTATATTATGCTTTTGTGCTCCCACGTACGTGCATGCCTCGCACGGAAGATCGCGTGTACAACTAAAGAAATAGCTTAATGCACATATAATAGTGTAAAGTGAGCTGCATTCGAGTAGCTGCGGCATGTCAATATGCAAATACATGAATGAATAAATAAATCAATAAATGAATGAATGAATGAATGAATGAATGAATGAATGAATGAATGAATGAATGAGAAATACCTTAATGCGCATACAAATTTAAAATAACCTGCATTCGAGTAGCTGCGGTATGTCAATATGCAAATAGACGAATGAATGAAGGAATGAATGATATTATTACTGTACCCAGTACGTCGTCATCGACACGCAACTCATCGTGGGCGGTAAAAACCGGGCGTTCGTCTTAGCGCCCGACGACTACATCCTGGGAGCGCTGATGCTGTACATCCACGCCACCAGCTTGTTCTACTACATCCTGAAAATGATCAGCCAGTCTAAAGGCGACGATTGAACTTGAAGGGGGCGCTGCGGTCTTTGTCGCCGCCTCCACCTGCGTGCGCTTTGCGGCAGGCAGGACTCACTGCAGTGGCCAACGGAGGGGCGAAGCGTTCTTGACGCCCGGTCATCGTCAGCGCCGCCTACGATAAAGAAAATTTTGGAACTGCTTTGGTGTAGGAGACGCCCGTGATTTTAGTGAATAATTAGAGATCCCCGTTTAAGCCCACCGCCAACTGAGGTTTCACTCTAAGCACGCGATCGGTGCTCACCTGATCCACCCACGTTCTTCCTGCGTAAATATTGTACGCGATACATTGATGCGGAGTTTACGCGGTTCTGCGGTTTCCGCGAAGGTCGCACGCTAAGCGGTAATCCTCTCCTCTGCGCCAGCTTGGTCGCGGCGGAAGGAAAGGCTTACCGCAAGGCAATTTTGCCTTTGCGTGTAGCTAAAATTATCCGATTCGATGTCATTCCCGCTTTTTTCAGTCGTAGATGATGTTGAACTGATACAGTCCACGCGATCTGCCCGAGAAGTTTTATGCGAGCAGCATTTGGAAATAATAGGGTGCAAGTAAACTAGTATGCGTCTGAATCTGTGCCGTCGTAATCCCGAATATAAATTTCTGGATTGATACCACAAGTGGAAGCAGGGTTCGCTGCTTCATCAAAACGCTTGTTAGTGTGACTCAGCTTGACTGGAAAATGTCATAGTGAGCAGTGAGTGTTGTGGCACTTATTATACAGGAGGGATGAGATAAGCACGTTGGCAGGCAGGAAGGCATCAGGCCGTTTGCATAAATGACTACAGAATCGGCAAAGCTTTATTGTGCGCCGCCCAACTTTCTTTAGGCATCAGGAACAGCTGAATGGTGGAAGTCAAAGCTCTAGACGTCGTATTGTAAAAATGTATCATGTAGCATTGTCGGTGGCATGCGTACATCCAGTACTAGTTAGTGCTCTGAAGGAGCGGTGGTTTTTTCGGAATAGATTTGCGTACCAAAAATTCATGCACATCGTATCCTTAAAGATACCCTGAAACACTTCTCGAGCATAGTGAGAAAATGTTGCCGATCGGTCGCAGAGGCTACATACAGCACGGCATTTACAATCCACTGTCAAACAGAGCGAGAAATCGCTTGCTCTCGCTTCCTCATCGTGGTCACGTGGCGTCATCTAAAGCACCAGTGATATCGCCTTATCTCGTGATCGCGAGAGAATCATCATCATCATCATCATCATCATCATCAGCCTAGTTACGCCCACTGCAGGGCAAAGGCCTCTCCCATACTTCTCCAACTACCCCGGTCATGTACTAATTGTGGCCATGTTGTCCCTGCAAACGTCTTAATTTCATCCGCCCACCTAACTTTCTGCCGCCCCCTGCTACGCTTCCCTTCCCTTGGAATCCAGTCCGTAACCCTTAATGACCATCGGTTATCTTCCCTCCTCATTACATGTCCTGCCCATGCCCATTTCTTTTTCTTGATTTCAACTAAGATGTCGTTTACCCGCGTTTGTTGCCTCACCCAATCTGCTCTTTTCTTATCCCTTAACGTTACACCCATCAGTCTTCTTTCCATAGCTCGTTGCGTCGTCCTCAATTTCAGCAGAACCCTTTTCGTAAGCCTCCAGGTTTCTGCCCCATATGTGAGTACTGGTAACACACAGCTGTTATACACTTTCCTTTTGAGGGATAGTGGCAATCTGCTGTTCATGATTTGAGAATGTCTGCCAAACGCACCCCAGCCCATTCTAATTCTTCTGGTTATTTCAGTCTCATGATCCGGATCCGTGATCACTACCTGCCCTAAGTAGATGTATTCCCTTACCACTTCCAGTGCTTCGCTACCTATTGTAAACTGCTGTTCTCTTCCGAGACCGTTAAACAATACTTTAGTTTTCTGCAGATTAATTTTCAGACCCACCCTTCTGCTTTGCCTCTCCAGGTCAGTGAGCATGCATTGCAATTGGTCTCCTGAGTTACTAAGCAAGGCAATATCATCAGCGAATCGCAAGTTGCTAAGGTATTCTCCATCAACTTTTATCCCCAATTCTTCCCACTCCAGGCCACTAAATATCTCCTGTAAACATGCTGTGAATAGCATTGGAGATATCGTATCTCCCTGTCTGACGCCTTTCTTTATAGGGATTTTGTTGCTTTCTTTGTGGAGGACTACGGTGGCTGTGGAGCCGCTATAGATATCTTCCAGTATCTTTACATATGGCTCATCTACACCCTGATTCCGTAATGCCTCCATGACTGCTGAGGTTTCGACTGAATCAAACGCTTTCTCGTAATCAATGAAAGCTATATATAAGGTTTGGTTATATTCTGCACATTTCTCTATCACTTGATTGACAGTGTGAATATGGTCTATTGTTGAGTAGCCTTTACGGAATCCTGCCTGGTCCTTTGGTTGACAGAAGTCTAAAATGTTCCTGATTCTATTTGCGATTACCTTAGTAAACACTTTGTAGGCAACGGACAATAAGCTGATCGGTCTATAATTTTTCAAGTCTTTGGCGTCCCCTTTCTTATGGATTAGGATTATGTTAGCGTTCTTCCAAGATTCCGGTACGCTCGAGGTTATGAGGCATTGCGTATACAGGGTGGCCAGTTTCTCTAGAACAGTCTGACCACCATCCTTCAACAAATCTGCTGTTACCTGATCCTCCCCAGCTGCCTTCCCGCTTTGCATAGCTCCTAAGGCTTTCTTTACTTCTTCTGGCGTTACCTGTGGGGTTTCGAATTCCTCTAGGCTATTCTCTCTTCCACTATCGTCGTGGGTGCCACTGGTACTGTATAAATCTCTATAGAACTCCTCAGCCACTTGAACTATCTCATCCATATTAGTAACGATATTGCCGGCTTTGTCTCTTAACGCACACATCTGATTCTTGCCTATTCCTAGTTTCTTCTTCACTGTTTTTAGGCTTCCTCCGTTCCTGAGAGCCTGTTCAATTCTATCCATATTATAGTTTCTGATGTCCGCTGTCTTACGCTTGTTGATTAACTTAGAAAGTTCTGCCAGTTCTATTCTAGCTGTAGGGTTAGAGGCTTTCATACATTGGCGTTTCTTGATCAGATCTTTCGTCTCCTGCGATAGCTTACTGGTTTCCTGTATAACGGCGTTACCACTGACTTCTATTGCGCACTCCTTAGTGATGCCCATGAGATTGTCGTTCATTGCTGCAACACTAAGGTCCTCTTCCTGAGTTAAAGCCGAGTACCTGTTCTGTAGCTTGATCCGGAATTCCTCTAGTTTCCCTCTTACCGCTAACTCATTGATTGGCTTCTTGTGTACCAGTTTCTTCCGTTCCCTCCTCAAGTCTAGGCTAATTCGAGTTCTTACCATTCTATGGTCACTGCAGCGTACCTTGCCGAGCACGTCTACATCTTGTATTATGTCAGGGTTCGCGCAGAGTATGAAGTCGATTTCATTTCTAGTCTCACCATTCGGGCTCCTCCACGTCCACTTTCGACTAACCCGCTTGCGGAAAAAGGTGTTCATTATCCGCATATTATTCTGTTCTGCAAGCTCTACTAATAATTCTCCTCTGCTATTCCTAGAGCCTATGCCATATTCCCCCACTGACTTGTCTCCAGCCTGCTTCTTGCCTACCCTGGCATTGAAGTCGCCCATCAGTATAGTGTATTTTGTTTTGACTTTACCCATCGCCGATTCCACGTCTTCATAAAAGCTTTCGACTTCCTGGTCATCATCACTGCATGTAGGGGCATAGACTTGTACCACCTTCAATTTGTACCTCTTATTAAGCTTCACAACAAGACCTGCCACCCTCTCGTTAATGCTATAGAATTCCTGTATGATCGCGAGAGCATTCCCTATTAATGTATAATCACTAATTTGTGGATTAAATAAATGAAAAATGTTGACGTGTGCAATCACACAAATCTAGGAATATCGTTTCGTCTTTGCATAGTGCGCACAGCTGCGTCGGATGTGTGCGGCCTCCGAGATGGCCGCCGCGCATAAGTCTACAGCGGCCGCCACGGGGTGTCGCGACGAGCCCTTTCGCTGCCGCGACACTCAACTTTCGGCCGGGGCTTTGGCCTCTCTTGGCTTCTCCGCTTCCAGCGCACTATAGCGGAGACGAAGAGAAAGCTGGGCATCGGTGCGATAAGATTACTTATAGCGGAGGGATTCGAAAAAATTTTTGCGGCATGAGGTTCGTGATATGTATCCTTTATTAGTGGGTTCATTCTATATTTAGAAAACTATTTGAGGGCCTTTTTTAGAGAAATCTTTATCTGGCGGGCTCATATCTTGATACATGGAACCAGAGAAATCATTTTTCGTGGCACCCACTGCACTGATTTTAGAGGTTTGTCGCATTTAAAAGAACAACGTTAAAATGTAGTGATGGTAGGAAGCCGAATTTTGATTTAAGCGGGTATATATTTAGCGAAAATTGTTGAAAATTGCAATATTTTCGGAGAACTATGTAGTGTAAACAATGCAGCTCTGCAATTAAAACTACTAAGTGCTTCTAATAGGTCATATTAATCGGGAAAAAAATATTGGTGTAATATACATAGCTCTCACAAATGGCCATGATAGGCGAGTAAAACTTCTGGATGACCCTCGTTAGCATTGCAACATATTCACATAAACTGTAAAATTTATGTGCTGAATTTGACCCGGCGTGGTGGCCAGGTGACTATGTCGTTGCACTACTACGCCCATTAATGGCGCGGGAATGTCGGCCGCATTTCGATGAGGCCGAAATGCAGAGACGGCCGTATACCGTGCATTGGTTGCACGTTAATTATGCACGTTAAGGAACCCCAGGTGGTCAAAAGTGAAGAGGCGTGCTTCACTGCGGCGTGTATCACTACGGCGTGCCTCACAATCTAATCGTGGTCTTGGCACGAAAAACCCCAGAATTAAATTTTCTTTGATTGCCCTCAATTAGTACGCTTTAGGTGCCATAACGCTTGGACTTTACACAGAAGCGGTACCTGTTTTCTTGTTCTAGAGTTGCGGCCTTGTAAACTTTGTGCTGCCATTTTTTTGTTAACTTACACCTAAAAAAAAAAGGACGCTGTCCAATATTTTCAAGCTGTAAATTAAAATTACACTTCAAGAGGTACGAAAATTTTACTTTGCTTCTTAAATGCAACAAACTTTATTCATATCGGTGCCGAGGTCCTGCATGAGTGTCCATTAAGCTGCCCTGTCTCTCTCTAAAATAAATAAATAAATAAGTAAATAAATAAATAAATAAATAAATAAACTGTTTTTTCAGAGTACGCATGCGCGTTGAGTAGGTGTGTTTTCTTCGAGTGTATCTCGGAACGTTGCTGTTGTTCAGCACTGCTGGATTCTGTTTACAGTAAAATTGTTTATAACGCCAACTCCATCAATGCCTGTGTTCCCGTTTTAACGCTGTACATACATCTTTTACACGCCTTTCACATCTATTTGAGTAGGCGGCATCGGAGGTGGATCCGAGCTAAAGCTTCGTCTTAATTTGACGAAGACGACCTCTATTGCGATATCAAGCCATATTGTATGTTATTTGAACACCCGTGTAGTTAGATTTAGGTGCACGTTAAAGAACCACGGGTCGTTCAAATTTCCGTAGTCACCCACTACGAAGTTCCTCATAATCAGATAGCGGTTATGGCACGCCACCCCTCATGGTTTAATTTAATATTACTGCAGATTTTTCGAGTGTGCATAAATATTCAACAGTGTACACGGGATTGGTGAGTATCTTTTAAAGAAAACGAAATGTTCATGCTGCCTTCTACGCTAAAAAAAGAGTTGAACCTACACGATAGTCCATTAGGCTGCCCGGTCTCTCTCTAAAATAAATAAATAAATAAACAAATAAATAAATAAATAAATCAATAAATAAATAATTACGTCAGGGTACGCTTGCGCGTTGAGGGTGTGTGTTTCGTTTGAGTGTATTTCGGAACGTTGCTGTTCAGCATTGCTGGATTCTGTTTACAGTAAAATTGTTTATAACGCCGATCCTGTCTATCAATGCGTCTGTTCCCGCTTTATCGCTCTAAAGTCAGAAGAAGTGAACGGAACCTACGTCTGGAATGAAATGGTAAACAAAAATAATGCGAACTTTTTCTCCCTAAAGGTTGGGGCTATTCATTACATTTACTCAAGACGTCCAAGTTGTAATTATTATTCATTATAAGTTAAAAATTAAGCATTTGTATAAAGCAATGTGTACTGCTTTTTCAAGGTATGCTTACGTAATACTGCACCACCATGACGTATACAATAAAAGAAAATCAATTAATGCTGTGTAATTAGCAATTATGTTTTTCCTGTAACCGACCACTTTCTACCGGGTGTTCAAAATTAAGCTTTATAGTTTTCTTAAGATTAGGTACCGGGAGGCACGTGAAAACCACCTGTACACAGAAGATATGTGGCCAGGAGGACACAAAGTGAGATGATAATTATCGCTATCAGACGCCCAATTAATTAAAATGGAATAACTAACTTTTAATTGACTGCAGTAAGTGTGTAGGTTTGTATTCAAAGGTTAGGGGCAGCCGCATTTCTACACGGTTTCACTTGGAATAATTCTTTTAGCATGTTGTGTGCTCCGATCCTACTCCAAATTTTAATTCTCGTTCGCATGATTGCGCATGAAAGAGAGCGAGCATCGGCACAACCTGATGTGACGCGGCTGTTGCGTGCGGCGTTTAGTCTGGCAACATGGCAGAGGAACAGGCTAAGATAACTGTTCCCTTTCCCCTCCCGGCTGGCGAAATCAAGATATGATAGCGCGGTGTACCGTGAAGCGGTTGCTCTTGATTTCAATAAAACTTACAGTACTCGAAAATCATCAGTCACTTTACTTGCGTAGCCCAGGCAAGGACGATGCCAGCTCGTCTCGTCGCCATTACGCACGCGCACTGCCCTCCGGCTTCTCCTCTCGCGCCATTATCTCGGCCTGGCAGCTGCTGCCATGGTTACAGGCTGCGCGGTCACGTGTTCCGACAGCAGTTCCGGGTTCTTCGATCTTTTATCTCGCCAGCCGAGAGGGGAAGTTATTTGTGTGATCTGCCGCTTCAGTAGAGTTTGGAGAAATAATAAAACTTGCAAAGCGAATGCCCCTGCGTGCCTTTGTTTAGCTTCGTACCGTAGCAGGAGAGTTGCGCTTCCACTTCGTCTGCTTCTTTCCGTGTCGCGCAGTGGCCCGCGCAGAGAGCGAAATTATGTAATTCTCTACCGTGTACCAGCGCGCCACAATGCCACGTGATTCGCTTGCGTCTGTCTCAGTGTTCCTGTAATAAAGACTTATCGCGTGTTCTGGCGCAGGTATAGTCACGTGTTCTTGTGCCTAGTCAGCACCTCCGAGAGCGCAGACCAGTAAACCCTGCTTCTTTACGCGTCGCGCTACTTGGACCGAAATTTGCATTGCCAAGCCCGGCGTAACGAAAGCGGTGACGTGAAAATCACGGTGGCTTACTCGGGAGCGCCGTCTCCATTCGATTCTATGGCAGTCGGGCAAAGTAGCGTGACGTCACGGATCGAAGTGCACCGGCCTTTTGCTATCTTAGGAGGCGTTGGCACAGCACGTAAAATCATGCGCTGCGTTAAACGAGACAAACGCGACAGATCGCGCTCGAGACGGTCAGCGTAAGTGCGCCGCACAGCAATAAAGCGAGAAAAGAAAGAAAGAAAGAAAGAAAGAAAGAAAGAAAGAAGGCGGGACCCGCGACGCAGGCGTGACGTCATCCGGTATTGGATGACGTCACGCCTACGCTCTGGTATTGGAGAACGCAGGCGAGGACTTTCGTTTGCGGAGATTAAACGGTGGCAGGTGGACAGATTGTCAATGTTGACGGTGACGCCCGCCTCCTGAAATCATGGGTTCGCAACACTCAGCTATATCTCGGCTAACACGGAACCAATTTGAAAAAAATCTTGAGGTAGAACACTTCCTAAAGGGCAAGTAACGACTTCCAGCGTATAACCAAAGCTTGATATGTGGCCTGGTGAGGCGCGCCTTATAAGTACACGTTGCCCTTAAAGGGCACCTCGATAGGCCACATAGGCACCAGGCACGTAGCGAGGCTCACTGGTGGGGCGCAGTTTATGTAAACAAACAGACAAACAAACAAACAAACAAACAAACAAACAAACAAACAAATAAATAAATAAATAGATAGAGAGATAGATAAATAAACAAATAAATAAATAAATAACCGCTCCTACGAAGGCCGGTGCCGCGGCTGAAACGTAAGTAATGCCTGGTTATTTTTCCCTACGTGCTTGTATTCTTTGAACTCTACATGTATAAGTAAGTATTCGGATCCGGTGCTATAAAAGCACCAACAAAGGTATATATATATATATATACGAATTCATTCGCAAGTACTTCAAGCTATGTATCTGGGGTAGCATAATGTTCGGTACGCCACACCATAGCGGCGCGTTGAATTCAATACCGTCGTTAACAAAAGCTTCCCCCTGTATGCTTTGCGGGCTTTGCGACAACTTATACGCTTGCCGATTTAGGGGCATTGGGATATTGAATGAGAGGACGACACGATGATTCTATAACACCAAGCCGTCTGCTACCTACGTGCTTTTAACAGTATGACTGCAATAATGGCACTGCCTTTAATGCAGTTCCTTTTAAAAGCTTCGCTTTTAAAAGGAACCAGATGGCGCTTGTTTCTTTTTTTTTTAGCTTAGGTAGGACCTAAGGCAGTAAATAGCAAGAGCTTGGTGGCGCAACCCACCGAGCGTTCCAAAGGGGCGCTCATAACATCCATCCATCCATGTTAATAATAACAGGTTAGCAATGCAGGCAATTAAATTAAGTGTCCTAGGTATGGGCAGAACAAAATGGCATATTTGGAGAATTTCGAATGGCTTCAGAATCGGTAGGCGTCTGGCCGATAACTTATTTATGCTCTCTCATTGTTTAGGAATATCCAAATTAAAATGGAGACCGTTAGATGTGGCCTTTTTAGACATTACAGGAGCATATGACAATGGAGACCTCAACATTTTGCGGGATATTCTGGAAGGGAAAGGTATAGGCAACGACTGCACACAGCTCTTGAAGGAGATTTACCTCGAAAAAAGCGTTTGTGTTGAAGGGGAAAGAATGAGGAGCGAGCAGAAATTTGACAAGCGACTGTGTCGGGTGTGGCCTCTATCGCCGTTGTTGTTTACGGTGTACGTGATAAGGATGGAAACGGCGCTAGATGGAATCAACATCGGAACCTCTCGTACAAGCAAGCTGGAACAGTAGTTGAGCAGCAGCTTCCAGGTTTGTTTTACGCGGACGACATCGTGTTGCTTGCTAACAAGCTAAGACATATGCAACGTCTGGCTGACGTCTGTGGTCGGGAAGACGAGAATTTAGAATTCAAATTTAGCGTTAAAAATAAGGCTTTATTGTATTCGATGAGAGACAGTGTTAACCCTTTGAGACGCTGTCTACACAATTGTGCACAGCAGGAGAGTGCATCAATAGCAAAAGCACTGATGAAAGTAATGTTATTGAAAATATGTTTCATACATATTGAAACGCTTATTATTGGAACTGTGCTACAGTTTTGAATAACGTGCAGAATATTTTAGCAAAATGAGTGGGAAGGTAGACGACTGGGTGTTTTTACTCTGTGTCAGCATGTTGTATGTAGCGGGTTCACTTCTTTCATTGTTTTTTACAATGCCATGCACTAGGCATAATTTTCAAGTGGCTGGATAAGTGCTCTTCAAGCTTTTCAAAACACGATATAGTTCATAATTCATCTTCGGCAAGAGAAGAGTAAATTGCGGTGATGATGATTCGTTATTCAACGGCACAAACCCACGGTGGGGGATAGGCGAAGCGATAAAAATAAAGGGGGAGAAATGTGAGTACTCGTCCAGTGATCGCAAGATCGTCTTTCGCACTTCGTCCCTGTCGAAATGCTCTGCTGTGTACCGAACTCCTGACTTGAGCCTCGGTATATGGCGGAGAGGCACATAGCTGCTAAGCCAAAAAATAATAAAAGACACTGCGTCGTGCTTTAATAGCAGCCTAAATGATAAGAAAAACTCGATTCAAACTTTGGCTTAACTCTGGCTTAAGGACCCCAGTGCCAAATTTCCCGTAACAGTAATCACAAGAAACTACCCGGTGGACATGCGCGATGAATAGAAAGCGCGAGGAAGACGGAAGACGAAGAGACGCCGGATGGCCCGCAGTCCCTTTGCTAACTTCTTCGCAAATCTCATGGACAGCGCAAGAAAGATTGGTGCAATAATTTGATCATCATCATCATCATCATCATCATCATCATCATCATCATCATCATCATCATCATCATCATCATCATCATCATCATCATCATCATCATCATCGTAATACCACCATCATCATCATTATTATTATCATCATCATAATAATCATCATCATCATTCTGGCTGCGCCCACTGCAGGCCAAAGGCCTCTCCCATACATCTCCAACTGCCAAGGTCATGTGCTAATTGTGGCCATGTTGTCCGTGAAAACTTAATCTCATCCGTCCACTTAAATTTCTGCCGCCCCCTGCTACGCTTCTTTTCTCATGGAATTCAGTCCGTAACACTTAATGACCATCGAATATATTCCCTCCTCATTACATGTCCTGCCCATGCCCATTTCTTTTTCTTGATTTCAACTAAGATGTCATTACCTCACGTTTATTCCCTCATCCAATCTGCTCTCTTCTTATCCCCTTAACGTTACACCCACCATTCTTTATATTGCTCATTGCGTCGTTCTCAATTTAAGTAGAAACCTTTTCGTAAGCCTCCAGGTTTCTGCCCCGTAAGTGAGTTCTGGTAAGACACAGCTGTTATACACTTTTCTCTTGAGGGATAATGGCAACCTGCTGTTCATGATCTGAAAATGCCTGCCAAACGCACCCCAGTCCATTCTTATTCTTCTGATTATTTCAGTCTCATGATCCGGATCCGCGGTCACTACCTGGGCTAGGTAGATGTATTCCCTTACCACTTCCAATGCCCCGCTACGTATCTTAAACTGCTGTTCTCTTCCGAGACTGTTAAACATTACTTTAGTTTCCTGCAAATTAATTTTTAGACCCACACTTGTGCTTTGCCTGTCCAGGTCAGCGAGCATGCATTACAATTGGTCCCCCGAGTTACTAAGCAAGGCAATATCATCAGCGGATCACAAGTTACTAAGGTATTCTCCATTAACTCTTATCCCCAATTCTTTCCAATCCAGATCTCTAAATACCTCCTGTAAACACGCTGTGAATAGCATTGGATATATCGTATCTCACTGCCTGACGCCCTTCTTTATTGGGATTTTGTTGCTTTCTTTATGGAGGACCATGGTGGCTGTGGAGCCACTATAGATATCTGAGTATTTTTACTTACGGCTCGTCTGCACTCTGATTCCGTAATGCCTGAATGACTGCTGAGGTTTCGACTGAATCAAACGCTTTCTCGTAATCAACGAAAGCTTTATATAAAGGTCGGTTATATTCCGCACATTTCTCTATCACATGATTGATAGTGTGAATGTGGTCTATTGTTGAGTAGCCTTTACGAAATTTTGCCTGGTCCTTTGGTTGACAGAAGTCTAAGGTGTTTTTGATTCCATTTGCGATAACCTTGGTAAATACTTCGTAGGCAACGGCCAGTAAGTTGATCGGTCTATAATTTTTGAAGTCTTTGGCCAACGCTTTCTTACGGATTAATATTACGTTGGCATTCTTCCAAGATTCTGGTACGCTCGAGGTTATGAGGCATTGCAAATACAGGGTGGCCAGTTTTTCTAGAACAATCTGCCCACCATCCTTCAACAAATCAGCTGTTATCTGATCATTCCTAGCTGCCTTCCTCCTTTGCATAGCTCTCAAGGCTTTCTTTACTTTTTCCGGCGTTACTTGTGGGATTTCAAATTCCGCTAGACTATTCCCTCTTCCATTATTGTCGTGGGTCCCAACAGTACTGTACAAATATCTATAGAACTCCTCAGCCACTTGAACTATCGTATCCATATTAGTAATGGCATTGCCGGCTTTGTCTCTTAACGCATACATCTGATTTCTTGCCTATTCCTAGCTTCTGATTCACTGCCTTTAGGTTTCCTCCGTTCCTGAGAACATGATGAATTCTATAAATATTATACTGCCTTATGTCAGCTATCTTATGCTTGTTGATTAACTTGGAAAGTTCTGCCAGTTCTATTCTAGCGGTAAAGTTTCTTCTTTCTTTCGGAAAAGATTTGTGATGCCAAATTCAGAATTCTGGGAATTTGGGTGCAGAGTAACCAACGCTGCACACACACTATAAGCCTACTCAAGCAAGCGACAACACAGGTGGCGCGCATGATCACCCGTGTACCACAAAAAAGAAGTGGCATGAGGGAGGGAGACACACTCAAGCTGGTTAGGAGCCTCGTAATCAGCCGAATCACGTACTTCCTCCCCTATTACAACACAAACAAAGGCAAGAGGGACCAGGCCGACGCCTTCATAAGGAAAGCCTACAAAACAGCTCTTCATCTGCCGGCCAACACCTCGACAGAGAAGCTGTTAGCCCTCTGACTCCATAACACGTTCGAGGAGCTCAAAGAAGCACAATTAGGGTCGCAGATACTCAGAATCCAGCAGACTGCCACGGGCAGGAAGCTTCTAAAAAGGCTGGGGCATCAAGAAATAGAAAGGAAAAAACAGAGAACGGCAAACCTGCCAGATGAGTACCGCAGCACCATCAGGGTAGGGTCCTTGCCCAGAAACATGGACCCAAACCTACACGCAGCCAGGAGCAATGCTAGGACAAAATATGCAGAGAAATATCTAGCAACCAAGGCGAACACGGTATATACGAAAGACGTGTTAGACACAACATTTTCTGGATACCGGGACCCATTGAAATTGAGGGCTACCGCTCGCGAGCACACTAACCGAGCGGACCTATCCTATCCCCGAGGACTTCATGACGGTAATCCCGACGTACTCCGAAATACTAAATTATCATAGAGGAACGAGGGTCAAATAACATGCTTAATCAACAAGCGGCAGTTTGCTGGCGGAAGCTGCAAACAGGAACCTTCCCAAATCTACACATACTAAGCAAAATGTTCCCAAACCAATACAGTAACGCCATACAATGGGACATATGCCCATGGTGTGGCGCAAAACCCACCCTTCATCATATCACGTGGGAATGGAACAAAAACAAAACATTCCACAATATAGAAAATTCGAGTACGGAGCAGTGGGAGAGAGTGCTCTCCAGCGACAGCCCATGCCTCCAACGGGGGCTGGTACACCATGCCCGACGAGCAGCCACGCTCAGTGGTGCCCTGGAATAGGGGCGCCAACCCTGCAAGACGGGAGTCACCATCGACAAGAAGATGGAAGTACTCGGTCTGACCACGGAATGACTCTGTAAATTAGAGCAATAAAGTGTATCCTATCCTATCCTATCCTATCCTATCCGACTTGTTCTTGCTGCTGTCTCGAGTAACTTTGGCGCATAGCCGCTGTGGGGGAATGGTCGCGAATCAGCTAATTTAGAGAACGAACATGACGAGATAGTTCGTCCACCTTTAATCAATCCTGCACGATTCCTCTGCCATTCCTATTACTTAACGCTTATATAGCCCCGTATTTATTCATATAATATTATTTTACTTTAAATGTACAGCCCGCTCCTTAACCAATCCGTTGTAATTGGTATGTGTCACTTTAAGGTAATCGTCATTGCTATCATGAGTGCTTGACAAGCGGATTCATTATTGAATCGAACCGATTTCACTGTTGACCGTATGATTCATTTCATTCCTCCTTTACTGCTTCAGTTATATTATATGGACTTTTTTCCCTTGATTGAATGACAGTCTACTGAACTGTTTTGAACTTTCCTCGCTTCAATTCATGCAACAAAATTATAGATTTTAAATTCATCACCTCAACACACAGGTGTGCCTGAGTCTTGGCCGATCCCCGTCAGTGGGTATGCGTTCAACTCATCATCATCATCATCGTCATCATCATCATCATCATCGTCATGGTCATCATCATCATCATCGTCGTCGTCGTCGTCGTCATCATCCTCATGATCATCATCATGATCATCATCATCATCGCAGCTGCGGTCTACCGTTTTGCATCAGGTGAGACCGACGCGAAATGGTGGGCCCAGTTCTCAAGGAACACGCGTGGTTCGTCACTATAGGCTCTGCCTAAACAGTCTACGTAGAAAGCACGCCAGCGATTCTGCGCTTACTCTATGGGAAATTTACGTACAAGGAAGGAAGGAAGGAAATCAACTTTATTCGAGGTCCTGCAGACTACGAAAGCTTTGGGCTCTCATGAAGTGTGTGTCTCCCACGACGGAACCGGGAGGTTGAGTTTCCTGGCGGCGTCGTGGACCTGCTGGACGGCCCAGAGTTGGGGAGCGAGTTCTTCGCTCCGGATTACTTCTTCAAACTTGCGCTTGTCCTGTTCGTAGTTTATATGAGCTTGCGAGCACGGCCAGAGTAAATAATATACGTTAAGGGATCTATTGCAATTGGTGCAATAAGACTTGTCGTAGAGCTCAGGCATGTAATGGTGTAGTCTGTTTTGCGTGGGGTATGTGTCTGTCTGTAGCATTCTGAGTGTAACCGCTTGAGCTCGAGTGAGCGTGCGTTGTGGCGCACTATACTCTCTACGTTGTAGGTAGTAGTGTTTAATGATTTCATTGTATGTAGTGGGGGCGTCCTTGCTCTCCGAGTGGTCGGGTGAAGCTGCGCGGTCTGTAAGCGCGCGCGCAGCCTCGTGTGCCGCCTCGTTAAGGTTGGGGACGTCGCCGATCTTTGGTCCTAAGTGTGCCGGGAACCAGTATATGACGTGTTTCTTAATCTCTTTCTTTGTATCGATTCTGAGAGCCTGTGCGCAGACCGTGCCCTTTTGGAAAGCTCTGACAGCGGCTATGGAGTCGCTGTAGATATGGCAAAGATTATCGTCCGTGAGCGCAACAGCGATCGCAACCTGTTCGGCCTGTTCAGGCTTCCTTGCGATTACAGTGGCTGCATGTCTTGTGGATCCGCGGCCGTCCACAACCGCCACTGCGAAAGCTTTGTTTCCCGCGTATGCAGCCGCATCCACAAAAGCTGAGCGTTCACGGTTCGCGAAGGCTTGGTTAAGAAGGAATTGTCCTCTCGCTTGTCGTCTGCCCCCGTTGTTTTCGGGGTGTACGTTTCTGGGTATAGGGCGGACCGTGATCTTGGCGCGGATGTCCCGTGGGAGGTCCGCAATGTCTTTTTCTATGTTTTCTTGAGCAAAGCCTAGCTTCCCTAGGATCGTGCGCCCCGGAGGCGTCGTCGAAAGCCTAGCAAGCCGGGCGCGCTGCTGGGCTTCGGCAATTTCTTCCAGGGTGTTGCGCATGCCCAGGTGCCCCAGCTTCTCGTTGCTGGTGCTGGTTGCAATGCCGAGGGCTTGCTTGGTGGCCTTTCTGATTTCGGCATTAAGTCTGTCTCTTTCGGATCGTGTCCATGCGCTGGAAGAACCACGTCACAGTTTTCATTGCAGAGCTGCATGGTTTACATTCGATAGTTTCGTTCTCCGAAAATTTGCAATTTCCAACAATTTTTGCTAAACGTATACCCGCTTAAATAAAAATTCAGCTTCCTACAGTCACTACATTTAGCATTGTTCTTCTAAATGCGACAAATCTCCAAAATCAGGGCAGTGGTTGCCAGGGAAAATGATTTCTCTGCTGCCATATATCAAGACAGGAGCCCCCGAGATAAAGATTTCTCTAAAAGAGGCTTTCAAATACTCTTATATATATATAATGAACCCACTATTAAAGGACGTCATATCACGAACCTCATGCCGCAAAAATTTTTCAGATCCTTCCACTATAAGTGCACTTATCGCACAGCTTTCTCTTCGTCTCCGCTATAGTGGGCTGGAAGCGGAGAAGCCAAGAGAGGCCAAAGCCCCAGCCGAAAGTTGAGTGTCGGGGCAGCAAAATGACTCTTCGCGACACCCCGTGGCGGCCGCGGTAGACTTAAGTACCGCGGCTATCTCGGAGGCTGTACACATCCGACGCAGCTAAGCGCAATATACAGAGACGAAACGATTTTCCTATCTTTGTGCGACTGCCCACGTCAACATTTTTCATTTATTTAATTCCAGATAAGCAACTGTACATTACTGGGGAATGCTCTCGCGATCACGAGATAAGGTGATAGCGTTTGTGGGCTGGCTGCTTTAGATGACGTCACGTGACGACGGCGAGGAAGCGAGTGCAAGCGATTTCTCGCTGTGTTTGACAGCGGATTGTAAATGCCGTGCTGTATGTAGCCTCTGCGACCGATCGGCAACATTTTCTCACTATCCTCGAGAAGTGTTTCAGGGTCCCTTTAAGGATTCGATGTGCATGAATTTTTGGTGCGCAACTCTATTCCGAAACAACCACCGCTCCTTCAGAGCACTAACTGGTACTGGACGTACGCATGCCACCGACAATGCTATAATACATTTTAACAATCCGACGTCTAGAGCTTTGACTTCAACCATTCAGCTGTTCCCGATGCCTAAAGGAAGTTGGGCGGCGCACAATAAAGCTTTACCGATTCTGTAGTCATTTATGCAAACGGCCTGACGCCTTCCTACCTGCCAAAGGGCTTATCTCGTCCCTCCTGTATAATAAGTGCCACAACACTCACTGCGCACCATGACATTTTCCAGTCAAGCTGAGTCACACTAACAAGCGTATTGATGAAGCAGCGAACCCTGGTTCCACTTGTGGTATCAATCCAGAAGCTTATATTCGGGATTACGACGGCACAGATTCGGACGCCTACTAGTTTACTTGCACCCTATTATTTCCAAATGCTGCTCGCATAAAACTTCTCGGGAAAATCATGGGGACTGTATCAGTTCAACATCATCTACGACTGACGAAAGCGGGAAGGACATCGGATCGGAGAATTTTAGCTACAAGCAAAGGCAAAATTGCCTTGCGGTAAGCCTTTCCTTCCGCCGTGACCAAGCTGGCGCGGAGGAGAGGATTACCGCTTAGCGTGCGACCTTCGCGGAAACCGCAGAACCGCGTAAACTCCGCATCAATGTATCGCGTACAATATTTCCGCAGGGAGAACGTGGGTGGATCAGGTGAGCAAACCGATCGCGTGCTTAGAGTGAAAGCTCAGTTGGCGGTGAGCTTAAACGGGGGTCTCTAATTATTCACTAAAATCACGGGCGTCTCCTACACCAAAGCAGTTCCAAAATTTTCTTTATCGTATATTAGGCGGCGCTGACGATGACCGGGAGTCACAAACGCTTCGCCCCCTCGTTGGGCACTGCAGTGAGTCCTGCCTGCCGCAAAGCGCACGGAGGTAGAGACAGCGACAAAGGCCGCAGCACCCCCTTCCAATTCAGTTGTCGCCTTTCAACTGATCCATTATTTGCAGGATGTAGAGGAACAAGTTGATGGCGTCGAGGTAGAGCGCGATGGCGCCCGCGATGTAATCCTCTGGCGATAGTGGGTTGGCCCGATTTGCGCCGCCCGTGATTTGTTGCGTGTCGATGACGATGTACTGGGTACAGCAACAATACTCATTCATTAGTTCATTCATTTATCTACTTGCATGCCGCCGCTACTCGGTTGCCGCTCAGTTTACGTTTATATGCGCATTAAGCCATTTCTTTAATCGTACACGCGATCCTCTGTACGAGGCATGCACGTACAGTCGTCAGCACGCTTAAGGGCTCATTCACACCGGCGACTGACAGTGGTCGCGCGACCAAGTGGGTCGCAAAGCGAGCACTTGCAAATGGTCGCATACTGTCGCTTTTCTCGAAAAGCGACCATTTTGGGCCAGTCGCTCTCTGCGCGATTTTTCAGTCGCGCGACCGCGGTCGCGAAACTGTTAAACCAATCAGTGGCGCACCGGAAGTGACCTTTCAATGTCTACATCCGGTCTCCTCGCGCGTCGCGGCGAAATTCCGCGTGAATTCCGAGAGTTGTCGCTGAGAACGATAATCTCCGGGATTGCGACTTGCGGGTCGCGCTGAGCCGCTTTTCGATCGCGAGTCGCAAATGGTCGCGCGGCCTCCTCAAGTCGCCGGTGCGAATGAGCCATAACACGGACGCTCCGCAGCGTGGCCTAGACCGGCTTGGACTGGCGCCAGCGCCGCGAAGTGTTGGGCTCTGTTATCTCGGCATGCTTGCGGCGGCTTACGATAGCTGGGGCGCAGCTCGATTTGACTGCTCGTCTTTGCCTCTCGCTTGTGCCTGACCGGCGGCGAGAGCGCGCTCACTTGACACGTCCGTTCGGCCCTGTTTCGCTCGTGGCTGCGGTCTCATGCGCGCCCAGAACACACGTTACAGTTTGCTTATAACGGCAAAGCGAAAGGGCGGGCGACAGCTCGCGCACCTTTCAGGTTCGGCCTCAAAGCTGGCGCTTTAAGGAAATTATAAATAGAAGAAAGGAGAGCAAAATGCAGGTTTGTGGCGTTTGTAAAGGTTGGACAATAAACCTGCAAATCCGGTGCCCAAGTTGTTCATGTTCTTGATTGTGCGTGCGGTGTCGGTAACTTCGTATGCGATGTGCTTTCGAGGTTTCGTTCGCGCCGAAGCGAGAGACGGACAAAGGCCAATTCACTTACTGCTACCGCGATTCCTTACTGCAGCCTGAATTCTGACTGCGAGTTTGTGCGCTCGCCGAGCGAGATGCGTTCACGTTTACCTGTGCGCGCCTGACACCGTGCTGGTTAACTTAGTCAAAAAATGTTGGCGGGCTAGTTGATTTCAGTCCATGATAGAATGTGTAAGCGTGACTGAACAAGGACGCAGAAAGAAGCCAACACACAAAGACAGTGCTGTCCCTGTATGTCTCTTCTTTTCTACGTCCACCTTGAGTCACGCTTACACATTTAGTTAGTACGCGAATGTTTTCAAGTTTACACCACCGATAAAACTACTATGCTCGTGAGCTCATACTTTGGGTCGGTGCTGCAACTTACAGTGCTAATGTACAGTGCGACGAAGTCCTTTGCTAATGTCGAGGTTGTAGAACATCGTTGTGCATCTCGGAAGAACAATAAATAAATAAATAAATAAATAAATAAATAAATAAATAAATAAATAAATAAATAAGGGGCTCCTATCCACGCTGTAAAATTCGTTAGCCAGCAAAGCTGTGGTATCACTTGATCCTACAGACAAATGTGACGTAGCCCTAAACTGGGTCCTGCCTAACCTGAGCACGAAGCCGTTGTGCGTATTGACGTTGCTATTCCTTTTGTCGCTCATCGTATTCGCGCTGCTCTTCAGGCGTGCTATAGCTGTGAGTGGGGGTAGCTTGCTCTGGGCAGGAACCGCTGCTTCCTACCTAGCCCGGGCACGACGCCGTTGTGCATACTGACGTTGCCGTTCCCGTCGCCACTCGCCATGCATTCACGCTGCTCTTCGGTAGTCCCAACTATGCGTGGCCTTTCAATAACACTATAATGATTCTTTTACGCGTGGAAGGCTAGTTACGTCCCTCCCTGCTTCGCATGCCACAGTTGCCACTTCCCAGCAACTGCAGGATATGCAATCGCAATCTTTACCGGGAAACGCTTTCGGCGAGCGCTATGCGTCAAGGCAAGCTTTCTGATTCTTTTCTTTTCTTTCCCCCGCACGACCAGCGCCGCCATCGACGCGTAAAGCCGCTCAATTTTTCAAAAGTAGCGCCATTCTTAGATCTTTCCGCCACCCCGCTCACCCTGGCGCGTCCTCCTCCACGCCTCCTGTCGCCCCAGCCTCCTCCGCTCCCCCATTGGCCAATGTGTGTCACGTGGAAGCAGGTGCCGCGCTTTTGTATATTTTTTTCCTTCCAGCGCGGAGCAGGCGCCGCGCTTTTGTCTATTTTTTCTTTCCAGCGCGCGCCGACCTCCATTGTTGGGCCTGCGCGACGAAAGTGCGGCAGGCGGACTGACGGAGTGCGTTAGCGTAATAGAATGTGAAGAACTTAATTGCGATGCCATGCTCCTGCGCCTTCGGTTGCCGCAACAGACACAGCAAGGGCAAAAAGCTTTTTGCTTTGCGGTCCGGCGGGCGCAACGCAAAAAGAAGTTGGATTCGCAGGATCGGGCGGGCTGACTTCGAGGAAGTGGCAAAGAACGCACGGCTTAGTGAAGTAAGGGCCACGGCTACTCACAACACAACCTCTTATTTTGAGCCTGGTTCACGCCTTCCGCTTCCAAAAAGTGTGTGTTCATGCTCTGCGTGGTTTTTAGCGCGTTGTTTGACTGTTTTTTTTTCGAATGTGCTCTCTTTGTTTCATGTAGTTTCGTCTTGCGGTGAAATGCACGCATCTGCAGCTGGCCTGTGACATAAAAGCGACTTTATCCAGGGTGTGTTTTGAGCTCCACCAGAAGTTAGCACATTCTCGACGCTTTTGCAAGCTCAATATGACTTACGATGCAGTCTTTTAGCTTCTAATGTACGCCTGCATGTATTGATTTGGTTTGTGGTGATTAACGTTTTTAACGTTCCGAAGCGACTAAAGCTAGGATGGAGGTCGTAGTGGATGGCTCCGGATAACTTTATCTAGCTCGCCTGGGGATGTTTAACGTGCACTTTGATCGTAGAGTCGTACGTGGGCCGGTAAATTCCTCGTTGGCGTTTCATAATACTCGCGTTCTAGCGCTGCTTTAGAAGTTGGCGCCTCGGCGCGATTGTATTTCTTCAATAAATTTTATTTACTAGTTGTAACAACTTGTCATTATTTCGTATTATTGACGGCGCCTCCAGAGCACCAAAGCGGCCACGGGAACACCAAAGCTAGAACCAGGGCTGGATGGGGCTCGCCGAAGCCTGTGCATGCCAAGGAGGTATAAGATCGCGGACAGCCAATTTTGTATGCGAACACTCCCTGCGACGACTGCATTAGTGTAATGTTACGTGCTCTTCAGAGGCCTCCGTTAACCATTACATGAGCCCTCCTGGAGCAGTACTTGTAAAAAAAACAGCAATATATCGTAACGATTACCAAAGCACCCCGCAATGAAAAAAACGGCCCTGTTGCCAGGCGTTGCTGACCGCACACAGCCGGAATCTCTCACGCGCCGACCGAACAAAAGTGTCCTGCAGGTACGTGAATGAACCTACGAAACCACGTACACATACTTTCACGCTGTCAACACCTGAAACTTTGTTAATTACACGCGTGTTTGAGTACACCGCGTACTTGCGTCGTGTTTCAGCAACACGAACTCTCAACCTTGCGCGCTTTACGCCTTAAATACGCCTTGAATAATGGTCATTTTCTCTATTTCTTCCGCAATTCCAACACGAAATTCTAAAGGCCAGTTACCGACTGACGAAGAAAGATCTCGATTGAGAAAACTGCTCCGCAGGTCTCGAACGAACTTTTCTGCGGATTTGCTCCCGTAGAGTGTTAGCCGTCGTCTGCCACGGCAGGCCCACCACCGGCGGCGCCACTGTCGAGGCCGCGCCGAGCGGAGGAGGAGGGAAGCGAATGGCGCTACTTTGGAAGATTGAGGGGTTTTATCGACGCGCGGAGGCGAGCGTCATCTGGTGGCACCGCAAGGAACGCAACGGCATACGCTGCACGTTCCTCTCACTGTGATTGGCTGAGGTTTTGCCCACCTCACGATAAATGCTTTGTGGAGTAGAGGGACGCAGCTTCGATATAACAGAAAAATGTGCAGCGGGTGCTTTCGAAAACGAGCTGCTTTGGAGTGCTTTTGCTATTGTACTGGGACGTGTGTGCGCATTTTTGTTCTCTAAGCTGACCAAACTATGGTTTTGGACCTAGGCAACTAGTCTATTGCTCCTATTTTTGCATTACATTAAGTATAATTGTGTTTTCTTGAACTGAACTGAGCTAGCATCATCGTGTGACCAAGCTCAAAATGTTATGATAGACAGAACAATGCGCAGCACTACGCGCAGTTGTGGCACATTATTCTCCTGAGCTCGTACTTTGGCTCTGGACTACAGCGCACAGTGCTAATGTACTATGTGACGAAGTACTTTGCTAGTGTCTAAGTTGCAGAACATCGTTGTGTATCTCGGAAGAAAACACACACACACACACACACACACACACACACACACACACACACACACACACACACACACACACACACATACATACATATATATTACATATATATATATATATATATATATATATATGTGTGTGTGTGTGTGTGTGTGTGTGTGTGTGTGTGTTTTCTTCCGAGATACACAACGATGTTCTGCAACTTAGACACTAGCAAAGTACTTCGTCACATAGTACATTAGCACTGTGCGCTGTAGTCCAGAGCCAAAGTACGAGCTCAGGAGAATAATGTGCCACAACTGCGCGTAGTGCTGCGCATTGTTCTGTCTATCATAACATTTTGAGCTTGGTCACACGATGATGCTAGCTCAGTTCAGTTCATGAATACACAATTATACTTAATGTAATGCAAAAATAGGTATATATATATATATATATATATATATATATATATGGGGGACACGTTTCGCCGCCTAACAAATGCTATCGCATGGCGCGGGACGCGCCTGCATGTATCCGAAGTTTCTGGAAAGTTATCGAGGCTTCTATTCGCTGTCTGTTGTCGCCGAACCTTACGCTATCTGATTTCGTCGCCTAACGCGAATGGTGTAGGTAGAACTTTGTGGAAGGCACGCGGGTCCCAACGATTAGTCTGGAACGTTCGAAGATTGATGTATAAAAGCCGACGCGCTTGACCCGTTGATCAGATTTTCGACGATCGCCGACAGTGTTCGCCGCTATCGTTGTGCTATAAGTGTAGCCTGTTTTTGTGGGCACAGGTTCGGCCAATAAAAGTTAGTTTTGTCTTTCACAGTATTGCTACTTTGTTCTTCAACGTCACCACTACGCCACAATATATATATATATATATATATATATATATATATATATATATATATATATGCAGCAGGTGTTGGCGGAACGAGCTGCTTTTGTATGCTAATCTCGCGACTGGTTGTAACACATTAACTTCGAATTTATAGACTGTCAACGTGCTTCGGCAAAATAAGATAGTCGACTTACAAAGGAGAAGATTGCAGCTCCGGCGCAGGCGTAGATCATCTGAAGCGTCTGAAAGACAACACACGGGCAGGCGACAGGAAGCACCAATTGGGCATGTATGTGAAGCACGCACAAGGCACAAACACACCCCCGCTTCTACCACAGTAGTGCTATTCTAGCACTACCTCTCAAAAGCATTTGTTTGGCGCGAAAAAGGGAAATATATTTGCGGGGACGACTTTGATATATTTCAACGTTGCTAATCCGGGTTGGCGAAATAATGAGGACTGTCATACAATCTCAGTCTGCATTATAGTAAGCATTGCTTCAAGCCAATGTTTTCGTTACGTGCGCCCTGTTCTGAGTGTCTCGTTTTGAGCTTTCGTTCAAACCTTCTTCAGTGTAATCTACTCAGGCAGAGAATTAAGTCAGGCTAGGGAGGGCACAATAAGGCTGACGTACCTTTCCCAAATACGGCTCAACAAAACCACGTAACAACGTTGAGTCACAGTGCATCTATTAGGGCGGCTCTTACTAGCGACCCTTCGTACATCGATTTAAATGTTCATTCTTATAATAATAAATTTGCGCGCGTGGCAGGAAACTAAAAAGAAGCTAGTTATACTAAGTTTTCTCAAACGCGAGCAGCTTCCACTTGTTTAATTTATCGTTGCGTTGGGAGGCGATCGAGGGGAGAGATATCCATAATTAAAGAAATTATTACGCATGCCAACACACAAGCAAAGAAATATGAATACCACAAAAGGACGCAAATATTAATCAATTCGAAGTCATGTTACAAGTATAAAAAAAATCACGCATTCGAATGCGTCATTATACAGACAAAGTCGTTCTCCAACGACTATTTATACTCGAAGATTCACCCAGGCCACTGCATGACTAGTGATATACTGCATCAAAACGGCAAGTTGGGCGAGTTGGTTGGGATTCATAGTAAGGTTCATTACAGCGCAATACAAGACAAGGGCACACGAAGGTATAAAACGGCTCAAATCAGTGCCGTGTCGTCATTTTATACCTTCTTGTGTCCTTGTCTTGTATTGCGCTGTTACGAACCTTGCTATGCATAACTAGTCGCCTAAGACTATTGTAGGGTTTACGTGCTAAAATCTCGATATCCTTATTAGGCACGCCGCGGTGGGGTAATCGAGAATAATTTAGACTACCTAGGGCTCTTTAACGTCCACCCAATGAAGGACACATGGGCGTATCTTGCATTAAGCACCTATCAAAATACGGCCGGCGCGGTCGGGATTCGATCCCGTGACCTCGGACTCAGTAGCGCAATGCCTGAGCCACTACCCCACCATGGCGAGTAACTGGTCACCTGCCTCAATCAAATGTGCGCTTGAGTGCGTGCCGTACAGGCCGCTTCTTTACACGTATTCCTTTTATTCTTGTTCGTTCACCAATTTTCTCTCGACTACCCGTGACTCTATAACTGCATATGGATGTTTCGGCACTAACGTGTGCATAGTTCATCAGGTTTGTTTCGGAGGCTGTGTTTTTCCCTGACAAATACCCCGAGCAAATCAGTTCTGCCGCATGACTTCACGATGAAAAGAATAATCCACACATATGAAGACATCGAAGGAAACAGTTATAAAACACTGCGCCGTCTCTCATATCACCCTTGCGCCTTTTTTAGGGAAGAAGGCGAGGATTGTGAGAGACGTTTTAATTCTTGGCGTATTGTACGTACCTTCGACGGGAAAAACGCAGCCACGACTCCAAAGATCATCAGGAGTATAACGAGGACAAACGCGACGGTATTGCATCCCGTGAAATCGATCTGCAGACAGAGACAGAGAGAAGACACTTATGGGCTAAATGAGCCTTGACGGCTGTGAGAACCAGTCGTTTTCGTCTATTCGTTTCATCCACAAGCCTTTCCAGGAATAAAAAAAAAAAAAGGAAGGGTGGACGGGGTAGTATCATTGCATGATAAAGAAGATTAATGTATGTTGCTCAGTTGTAGCGACTGTGCATTTAGGTAAAAACGAAATCAAGCAGCATAATTAGCTATTTCTCATCACACCACCGATGCGGGAAAGTTAGGGGGTAAGTCAAAGATAAAGAAACATTTTGATAAAGCTGGGGGGTCCGACACAAACCAGCATTGTGTGGTCGGTGTCAACTGGCTAGATTGTATACCGCTTTCCTTGAGAAAATGTTCTCGAACCCTGTCCATCGGTAAGGTGCTCCCTGCCATGCATTTTCTCCTTCGCGCGTGGATGTACACAATGCACCGTCATACGACAGAAGTCGTAGCTGCGCTTCACTGCCCCGTAAACTCACGAGCGTCCCTTCAACGTGCATACTTGATCAAACATCAACATCTTCAGGTCGCTTAACTATTTCTTCTCGCGTACATACCGTTTGCGTAAGAACAAGCGTGTATGTCCATAGGACGTATTATCTAGACTATTGTGAGACTGTCAGATAACGCATTAAGCACATATATGGGTTACCATTCAAGCACCAATGGGCACGCATACTTTATTGGCGCACAGCACTTGAACAATATCACTAAATGTTAATGGATGGCTAATTTCTCCTTTATTAATTACGTCTGTCCGCCTTGGGTTTTTGCAGAACTATTAGATCAAGATTACTAAATTTTCTAAGTCCATATATAAACATCGGTCTGGTGACCGAAACATTTGGGCAAATGAACCGGAGAGAACCGCGAAGTTTTGCTTCGCATCCCTACGTTCGGCCCATTGAAACATCCCGTCAGCGCGCGCGCGCGCGCGCACACACACACACACACACACACACACACACACACACACACACACACACACACACACACACACACACACACACACACACACACACACACACACACACAGATATATATATATATATATATATATATATATATATATATATATATATATATATATATGAGTGTTAGTTATATATGGATGCTGTCTGTAAAACATACATGATAAATCTACCTTTTTTCGGACGAGACATGAACAGTTGTCTTCCTGGGCGCCTTTACTTTTTGCAGCTTTCTTATGCAAGAATTATGTTTGCTCACTCGTTCAAATTATAGTTCGAAGCTATCATATCTGGCTCTCATAAGCTTATATCTAGTCTGCCTATATTACGATACAGTTTATTTTTTTAAACGTATGATCTCAATGGAGAACTTGCGCTATGTGGAAGATCGAAAATAATAAAGAAGCCACTGATGCTCGTTGGGCGCGGGTGAGCCGGAGCACGCGTGTGCGCGCAGAATGTAACTGACATTGCTGCACCCGTCACACAGCTGCTACCGCGGACGTAATGAAAACAATCCGCGTGCTTCTCTCACGATGGCCTCGCGCCACAGAATTTCCTGCGTCGGCGAGAGACGTCGCGTCGCCGGAAAGAATTTTCAACCACGCACGCCCTCCTTGTGGCGCAAGGAAACTGCTGAACTAATCTAATTCCTCAAGGTGAAATACGTAAAGATAAATCGTAAAGTACCACTTGCGCACAACATACAGACATGATAGTGTCGGATTGTAATTTGAATACACGAGAAAACATAATTCTGTTACGGGAAAACTCAAACAGAAACCCCTTTTAGCGCGATAGCGTTTTCCAGATGCCGTTAGAGGTCCGTCTTAGTAGGAGCGGCGCGGCATCCTCGGTTTCATGCGCACCATCAAAAAAAGAAAAAGAAAAAAAAAAAAACACCACAAAGCTCGCCTCCGTTCATAGCGTTCGTTGCTGCAGCGTTTCCTGGTGAACATTAGGGTTACGTAAGCTGCAGTTGCCGCGAAGCGTGAGAAGCACTCAGTGATCTTTGAATGCTATCGCATCCCACTGTTACAGGCGAAGCATAAGAGGAAGCTTTAGCTCGGGTGCTCCTATCTAAATACATGTAAAAGGAGAATTCGTCTTTCTCGGCAGCCCCTGCACCAAGTTTGACGAGGTTTGTTGCATTTACAAGAAAAAACTTTAAATGTATATTGACCAGTAGTTCCGAATTTTCGATTGAGACTGTAAATTTTTTATTAAATACGGGCAAAAATCGAAAATCTTCATAAAACGAAACCACCAGATTTGCAACTCTGCAACTCAGCAAGGAAAAATTATGTCTCAAATCTATGAACTGCATTTGATAGCACATCTAAAGCGAACAAAATTGATTTGTTGCATATGAATCTACAAAAAATCGGTAATACGGAAATACAGCTTTTGTAGAACCCTTGTGCACAACGTAAGAAATTAACCTACAATATAATTTGACACATCAAATTTGTCCGCTGTGAATTATCTAATGGATGCCGTTTACAGAACCGCGGTATCTGTTCTTTATTTAGAGCTATTAATTTGTAAACTTCGTCCGTCTATGTCTTTCGAACTGGCGAATATTTAATATTCATTTAAGAAAATGCAGGTCTTAAATCAAAATTCCGCTCCTGACAATCAGTATAATTTAACTTTCTCTCTCAAATGTAACAAATTTCATTAAAATTGGCCCAGGCGTTATCTCTGAAACGCGCTTTTGGCATTTTACATGCATTTGAATAGGCCGCATAGGAGCTGGGCCTGAGCTAAAGATTCCACTTAGGCGTCCTTCAAATTTTCCGTTTGCATGCTATGCAGCACGAGGGCAATGGTGCTTTACAGTGAGATCATGGCCTCCGAGATGGCGCGCTCAAGTGTAATTGTGGAGCCTACCTGAGAACGGCGGTCATGTAAGCTGCCCAGGTTTTACCTGTGCGCGCTTTCTCTAAGTGGCTTAGGGCCAATTCATTTCCGAAAGAAAAAAAAAAGAGTACAAAATCGTTCTTACGGCGGTTTGCATCGCAAAAATCGTCAGCAGGATGAACACTGTCTGTGAAGAGAAAAAGAGATGCGCGGTCCCGTTAGGCTCTCACAGGGCAATAAAGGCCAAAAATGCACATTCTAGCAATACGTTCTCTTCTAAAGCTAGGACTGCAGCGGCTCATCGCGCCGAATGCAGCCTTTTTCAAAAAAGAAATTTTCGTCACTGCGATGCGCACAACTGCGTCTTGTTTTGGTCTACAGTATTTCTTGCAAAAAAATTAAGGGAAAAATGTGAACTGAAGCGACGTCTGAAACTGACGTTAAAATGGCAGCGATTAACCAACGGGAAGGTCAGTGTACGACTAAGCATGCTAGAGAGTTCTTGCGTAGCGGTGGGAAGATATAAAGGTACACGCAGGGCCGCTATCCAGGCATACATATTACTGTCCCTATACAATGTCTTTATTTTAGACCATGCATATTTTTTGATATAAAAACTTCATGACTGCAGCGACCGCTGCGTTTTTACATACGACTTCCTGGGCGAGGTGGACTACTTTGCCGCTGATAACGTGAGCTTCAGACGATTAATTAACAAAGTAATAATTAGCTGTTTTAGTGCCTTGGGGGCAGTCGTCTAAATGGCACATTTTAAGGCAGTCACATTTTAATGATCGCCTGCGTTTTAAAAACGCTCGAAATCGTACCTAGTTCTGGATATTCGTGATGTACTTTCGAAGCGCAATCGAGGCACTGTCGAGACGAACGGGACCCGCTGCGCGTCAGACTTCAGCGCCCCGCAAAGAAATGTGGGAAGAAGTTTGAATACGAGCATGTCGCGGCAAATGCCGACTCGGTTCGGTACCTAGCCGCGCATGCTTTCCAGGTCTCTAACAATCCTTACAGACTCACAAACGGCGTGCCGCAACTACCTACGCGGCAGAATAGGGCACGGAGCGCTCCGCATACTCCGCTCCGGAGACCACATAACACGGCGACAACCAAAAAAAGAACCAATTAGGCATGCGATAGTATGGACGCCGGGACACACGGGAGTGGCAGGGAACCAAGAGTCGGACAGGATAGCTCGAGGGTACACTTATTACCGAGCATCCCACGTAGGCGACCTCGAGGGGACCGAACCTGTACCCCAAGACTATTCAGCGATACTAAATTGCTACAAGGGCTGCAGAAAGCGGTATCCACCAACGCACAACACCCTTAGCAGAGAGGACTCTGTCGCGTGGAGGCAGCTACAAACGGGCTCGTACCCGAAGCTAAACGTACTCAGCCAAATGTATCCCCCACAATACAATGACAAATGCCCCTGGTGCCACGAAAAACCCACGCTGTATCACATAACGTGGGCATGCCAGAAGATAGCCGTGGTACCCGTTATACCAAACCCGAGTGCGGAGCAATGGGAGGGAGTGCTCTCCAGCGATGGCCGGGTCGACCAAGAAGGTCTGATTCGGCGAGCACAACTGGCAGCAGCATACAGCGGAGCCCTGGACTAAGGGCAACCGACCGTTGTGCAAGAAGATGGACGAAGCCATTTGAAGACCGCAGAAGACCAGCGAATCTAGAGCTCGATAAAGTTTTTCACCCACTCAGTCACTCACTCCAGGCAAAGCGTGCCATATCATAATCGCTGCCGTGACTGGCCGAGGCGTTCTGCTTTGAACCTCCTCGAGCGTGTCGTATTGCAGCCACACTGAACTTAGCTGCTGGTGCAGTGTTGTCAGAGATGTCATAGTTAATGTGAAGCCTTTTTTCTTTTATCTTGAGGGCGGCGGGGGGGGGGGGGGTGAAGCGAGAACACATGCGTGGCACAATAACGTATGCATGTCTAACGTGATGTTGATGTATGGCGTTTAATGGCGCAAGGGTAAGCTATCGCAAGAGAGCGCCGTGACATGACATGGTAATGAATTGTGTAATATATGTGAAAGGATCAAAAAAGAAATTATGGGTTTTTACGTGCCAAGACCACTTTCTAATTGTGAGGCACGCCGCAGTGGAGGACTCCGGAAATTTCGACCACCTGGGGTTCTTTAACGGACACCTAAATCTAAGTACACGGGTGTTTTCGTCCCCATCGAAATGCGGCCGCCGTGGCCGGGATTCGATCCCGCGACCTCGTGCTGAGAAGCCCAACACCATAGCCACTGAGTAACCACGGCGGGTATGAAACGATCAAATTGAGTTGCAAATGTAGATGTGATGTGGCTGTAAGGAGGCCTGAAAACGGGTTGCTGTAAACTCCGCAAATATATATAAGCATCAAAGTAATGCAAATAACTCGTGATAAAAAACAAGGGGGGGATAAAAGTTTCGAAATGAAGAACTGATATAAAAGGATGCGGACAAGCGCCACTGCCTCCACATGGCTCTTGAAGTAAAGCAAGAGCTGAGAGGAACGTGCTGTAAAAACTTATGTCAGTGCAGCTACAGCCTCGAAGGCGAGGCTGTGCTGCACACGACCCGGCCAAACGGTTTCTAAGATGTTAACTTCATCTAAAAAGCTAAAAACTGCTTGTTGGTCAAAAAGCGGTTCGTCACTAAGAAAAAATGGTGAGTGAAGTGTAATACGCTGATGATACATAGAATGAAAGTACGCTTTACGATCAGTTTCTATTTCCCTGCACTGGACGAGGACGTGGAGAGCTGTAAGCCTGTCGCCACACCTTCGACATGAGCGAGGATCACTTCCAGTCAGTAGGTAAGAGTGGCCGCCGAAGGTATGACCTATTCTTCATCGACAAAGAAACACTTCCTAGTATCGTGTTGTTTTTTCCGATATACAGAGCCCTAATTTGGGTTCGATCAAGTTCAGTTTATTGCATATGTGGGAGTCCCACTGTTATTGCCAGTGCTTCTTCAGCTTGTGACGTAGGTATGGTTTAAGGTCCGCGGCTGGAATGGGCATGTTTGCGTCGGTGTCGCTAAAAGCTACTGAGGTAGTGTTCTCGCCAGTGGCGTCATTGCCCTTTATGCCACTCTGGCAAGGCACCCAGCAAAGGATAATGACTTGTTTATCCATATAAGCAGTGCGTAGCAATGCATGTAGTTGGTTAAAAACATTGTTCTTACATTTTCGTAAACTCATTAGGGCTCGTAACACATTCAATGAGTCTGTAAACACAACCCTAGTGAGATCTGTTTGTTTAATGTGTTTAACTGCAAAGAGGATCATGTTTGCGTCTGCCGTAATAATTGTTGTATATGGATTCAGTGTACCGGATATTAAAAACGATGGTCCTAGAGCTGCGTAAGCAGCACCGGGAGGAGACTTCGAAGCATCTGTACAAAATTCAGCACAGGAGTACTTCGCCCTTAGGTTCAAGAAAATGCGAATGTATATGTGCCTCAGGTGCTCATTTTGATATTTCAAAGAGAGATGTCACAATGGATAGCCTGCCACTCCCAGGTCGGTGGAAACCTAGTAAGAACCATTAGGATATCCTCTGAAAGAGGGACGCCTGCTTCTGACAGTGCTTCCAACCGGAGGGACAGATGAAGCCTAGTGGCTGGGCGGTTACGGAACAGCCTGGCTGTGGACAAGTGAATAATTTGATTACATGGATGGTCTACAGCTGATTTTACCTTAAAGGCATAAGAAAAGCTTAAATATGCTCTTTGGAAGTGTAGACACTATTCGTTAGATTCCACGTGCAGGCTCTACACAGGACTAGTCCTGAAGGCGCCAGTAGCAAGGCGGTTGCCTAAGTGGTGGATAGGATCTAGCATAATTCAGAGCCCTAGGTCCTTATAGGTCATTAGACTATTGCTACGTAGTTAAGGCGTGTTTAATAATATTAGACTTTTATACCAGGTTAAGAGGCACCTTCTGCCATTTCCCCAGGAGGTGCGTGACAAGAGCTTCGGTAGGTTCATAGTCTTGAGGCATTTTACTTTAATGTACTTCAGGTGCGGAACAAAAGTTAACTTGGAGTCTAAAATGATGCCTAAAAATTCATGTTCACGGCTTACAGATAGTCGTTCTCCATTGTGGTCTATTACGGGGCCCGGCTGTATAAATCTCTCGTTAGAGAATATGACATACGTACTTTTTTGAAGGTTTAGTTTGAAGCCGTTCTCCTCGGCGGACTTAGACAACTTATTTAAGCCAATCTGAACTTGTCTCTCGCGGATACTAGATTACATGATTCGTAACCTATTTGGATGTCATCCACATACACAGAATAAAACTTAGTACGCGGTATGAGAGTGTGGAGCGAGTTCATTTTGACAATAAAAAAAGCGCAGATCAGCACACCACCTTGTGGAACACCAGCCTCTTGCGTAAAAGAATGAGACAAGACATTACCAACTCCAACAAGGAGCGTGCAATGGGAGAGGTAGCTCTGAATAACATTCAGTAAATCGCCTCAGACACCCATTTCAGAGAAATTGCGGAGGATTCCACAGCACCAAGTTGCGTCGTACGCCTTCTCCACATCTAAAAATGCTGACAACAAAAACTATTTGCGCAAAAACGCATCACTGGTATTTGTCTAAATGCGGATAAGGTGATATAATGTGGATCTACTTTCCCTAAAACTGCACTGTAAGGTATCGAGTATTTTGCTGCTTTCAAGAAAATGGATGAGGCGCCGGTTAATCATTTTCTGAAAGAGCTTGCATAGAGAACTTGTCAGAGCGATAGGCATATAACTACTAGGCGAGGAAGGGTCCTTGCACTCTTTGAGAATAGGAATTACGATTGCTCCTTTCCAGGCGGAAGGAATGTAACCGGCAGAGAACATGGAGCTAAAGAGCGACAGTATTTCCCTGTGGGTTTCAGGGTGTGTTTGATCTTATCATACAATATTCTGTCACTTCCCGGAGCGCACTTGTTACAGCAATTCAATGAGGCCTGGAACTCTGATATAGTAAATGGACGATTGTATACTTTTTATTTATTTATTTATTTCATACTGCAGACCTAAAACAGGTCCAAGCAGGGTGGTTAAACACAACAATATTACAATGCATTATTCAATCAAGTAAGGTGGTAAGACACAACAGTAATACAATGAGTCAAACAATTGAAACAGGCAACAACGAGTTATTCCAGTCTGTTATAGTTCGGGGAAAAAAACTTCATTGTATGTCCCCTTCCGACCCCGAGGCAGTCGCTGTGCTTGTTGCTGGTATTTGGGAAATGTATCTGTGTAATAGGACGTACTGGAAAAGCGCTCGCAATGTTCTCCTAGACAATCTGCCTGGTCCTCAAGAATGTCTCCTTGTGTATTTACTAAAGGTGTACGATGAGTTTCGCGGCCTCTTATTTTTTTTATCCTGTTCAAGGCTTTTAGTTCGTCTGTGTAAGAAGTGATGCTACTCACCGTATATTTCTCAACTTTCCCGTATAGCGCGGCGGCGTGTCATTCTGCCTTCTGAATTAATCGCCTTGAAGTTGATCAGGTTCTCTGTGGTTGGGGCGTTATGTAGGAGATTCCAAGCCCTGTTTTGCTTCTTCCGCGCTTCCTTACACTCATCATTCCTCCATGGAATACGTCGTTTCGAAAAAGACCCGTTTGTTTGGAGAATGCATAGTGATGCAGCATCAATTACAAACCCTGTTATATATGATGCTGCGTCGTCTATACTAAGTGCACGGACATCAGCCCAGCGCAGATGTGTCAGTTCACGAAACGGCGTCCAGTCGCCGCTCCCGAGGCGCAGGATGCACCGCCTGGCTCGGGGTTGTGTCCCACTCCTAAGAGCCGCTGGACTTTCGCTCACACGAGCGGGGTGTGTTAAAAGCAGGCCTTGCCTCGAAAAGCAGGGACTTGGAGGCCACCAACCCAGAGGTCGATGGGCCCTCCTTTAGGATGGCGAAGCGGCACTGGCTGCTGCCCCCGGGGGGGAATGGCGGCACAGCCGCGGCCACACTCTTTGTGGACCGGGCAGATGCCGGAGTCTGCTGCGGCGTTGTCCCCTTATGCGCCGCAGTAGCATACCCTGTGGTATGAAGAAAAGTAACACGCTCCCGTTCTTCCTGGAAACATGTTTTTCTTTACGTTTGGTGTGATGATGTCTTTTTTTTTATTTGCTTCAATGTAGGGCAGGATCGAGAATATGCTGCATGGTCACCATCCCAGTTTGGACAGTGCAGGGCGCCAGTACTGTTATCAGAAGTGTGTTCATGGTCGGCCCAGTTTGCGCATGTCAGTCGGTCTTAGCAGCCTTGCGAGCCATGGCCGAATGGTTGGGCATTTGAAACATCTACGGGGGTTTGGAATATACGGCCCTACTCGGATTCTCGTATATCCTGTTTCGAGGGTCTCTGGGAGAGTACTGGAGCCAAATGTGGGGGGGATTAGATGCTTCGTGGAAATTTCTGTCGTCTCGCTCGACCTTGATTCGTTGTACTTGTGTTACGTTTTATTCTTTCCAGCACTCTAGGAGCTCTTCTTCGGTCAAAGTGAAGATGCCTTGGTCAGAAATTACACCTTTGAATGCGTTCGTCGATTGGTGTGGGTTGACTGTGATTTGTACATTGATTTGTGATTTGTACGTTTTTTTATGCTGGTTCTGATTGCGAACCTCGAGGAGGAGGTCGCCGCTGGCCATTTTCGTTACCTTGTAGCCGTGACCTGGCTCAACAAATTAGAAATTTGGAAACAGTGAAGGGAGGAATCTTTCTTGTGTGTCTTTTCAGGGTTTTCACTATGCATGACTTGTAATCGTGGGAAAGTTTCTTTGCGTTGACCAAAAATGGGGAGGATTTCTTCGGTGCACCCTCTTCTGGTAAAAGGGCAATCAGGCAGACGGGGCAAGGACGATAAATTCATAAATAGTTGTTTAATTTCGGAGGCTATGCCAGCCACCCACAACCAAGCCCAACAAAGGGACGCTACGAGACCCGAAGGAAATGCAGATGCCAGCTGTACGTAGCTACTACAGACTAATATAATAGACCCAAGGATGGATAAACTAATATAGGTCAACCCTTGCTGCCTGGAAAATTGGAAGTAAAACGAAGTGAAGAGGAGACAGGAGAGATGGAAAGTGAGAGAGAAATAGAGAGATAGAGACAAAAAAAGGCAACTACCGATTTCCCCCAGGTGGGTCAGCCGGGGGTGCTGTCTACGTGAAGCAGAGGCCAAAGAGGTGTGTTGCCTTCACCGGTAGGCCTTAACGGTCCGAACACCCGGCATTGGCTGAATCCCCAGGATCGTCCTTTCCGCAGACACGGCTAAGGCGCGCATGATTAGACGCGGGAGGGTCCAATCCTCGCGTCCTCGCGTACGTGGTGTCGCAACGCACCAAATGACTGCTAACGCATGCGCCCCGGCTGGACGCCTGTCTAAGGTGCTTTGGGGCGACATTGTTTTATAAAATGCCATTATCAGCATTGCTGCGAGCGGCCATGGCTCCGCTGAGACGGAAATCTATAAACGGCAATATGTTTACCAGTAACTTAAAGTCGGCTGTTACCGTAGACGCACGTTTGTGTTAGAACAACAGTAGTCTTGTGATCACTGCAATAAAATCCAATGAATTTTTTTCAGTGCACATACTTTTCCGAGGTATAACCACAAACACTGGCTTCGACATTCACATTTTCTGGCATTCTCGTGTACGTTTACGCTATTGCATCCCTGCTATGCTAATTCCCCCTCTCGTCAATAGCAACGTAAATCTGACAGCGATGGGAGTTCCATGCGAACACGCCTTTCATGACTCACCGCTGTTACTGCTACTGCCATGAAAACTTCGTCGCGCTTGTGAAACCTGGAAAAGAAAACGTGATCCCGAATCACATGCGCTCCCACTTCATTTTTAGCGCTGACAATGTTGTACAAGCTAAGCAAGAAAATTCCTCAAAAAATAGGTGCAAGGAAAAACAGAACAAGAAGTCGCGGTTTCACCAAAAAGCTGAAGCACTCATTGCGATAGCAGATAATGGCACAGCTATACGCCGTAAGTTTAGTGGATTTGTATTGTAGGGCTGGTGTAGGCATTGCTAAGCACGTTATCACGCGCGCACAGGCACACATCTCACTCGACGACCGCGGACACTGGCTGTTATAACTGTTAGAACGCGTGATGAACAGCGGCAGCAGCGGCGAGCGAGTGCCCCGTCGTGCTGCCTCTCGCTGCAACGCGAACGAGGAATGCAATAACACAACGTACACCCGTGAGCAAAAATATACGGACCAGCGATTGCGTGATAAAGTCGATTTTTTGCACAGCCTCCGAATCCAAATTGAAACTGAGGACCGCATTCCAAACTTAGCATTGGGATCTTTCCAGTCTACTCGTCAATTTCACTTTGTGCACGCGAATGGCAAATAGATTTAGTTTTTTTTTTCGGAGACCCTGTGGTCCGTATACTTTCGCTCACGGGTGTACACGATGCTATCAGCTACCTCGTGTCTCAGCTTTCGAGCCCACTGCAGCTTAGCTCCAAGCTGTAGACGCGTGCGGCCGCGCTTAGCCGCACTGTGCGCAGCCACGGCCGGATTGGAGGCTGAGCCGCAGGCTGCGTTGCCCCGCCCCTCTTCGCCCCGCCCCTCTGTGCCCCGCCCCTCTTGTGCGCAAAGGTCTCCTCTGCCCTCACTGGCCCGTGCGAGAGATCGGCGTGCACCCTCACGTCTTTCCTTCCTTGTGCGCGCGTGAAGGCGCCGCGCCGCACCAAGCCAGCATCCTTCTCGGCTAACTGTCGCGCGCTTTCCCCCGCACTGCAGCACACGGCGCATGTGCGCGATGTCATCACAGTTTGACTTTATACAGAACGTCACGGCGACGCCGACTCCGGAAATTTGCCTGGATGGTCCATATAATTGCTTCCGCACTTAAGGAAAGCTCTGCGTCTATAGAGCAAGCCAACAAACTTTGACGACGCCACGCAAGCGCCATGGTTTTAGGCTTGTTTGTTGCAACGTGACTATAAGCGCTTATCTTTTAACTACTAGAGGGGACTGTGGTGCTATTGTCTACGGTAGCTGCAAGCAGGGCTGTTCAGCCAGCGTGGGAATGCTCGGAAGTAAATCGTATTGCCTGTAGTTCGTCCTTCTGGCTTTGAGCAGCTTCGTGGCTTTGCATCTAATCATCTTCAAGAAAGTGCTGCGACGTAAGCAATTCAATGAGGAATATTGAAGTCCGACAGCAGGATTCGAACAATGGATCTTTAGCACAGTAGCCTGACGTTGAAACCATTATGCTACGGGCGCATGGACAAGCGAAACCGTTGCAATTAGCAGTGATTATGCGTGTTTGTAGCGTCTTATTGCGCGATGGATGAAAAAAAAAAAGGTATAGATTGCTTTGAAATGTTGGGCCAGTGAAGGCACATGAAGCGTAGTAAACGAAGTCACAAGCACGAAAATCAGGTAAATCTATCTACTGAAGAGTACCCCCCTGGTGTCAGAATGATCGCAGTGCCAGAATTTCGGCTAGTAATTAGTGTAGAAACCTCTGCTTTTTAACTGGCAGAAAAATAATTTGAATACTTGCGTGCTTCGTTCCAGGTTGTCTTCTTTCGTTTTGTTTAATTCTAAAGCGTTCTTTTTTTTTCACCATAAGCAATCTAAGTGTCTCAATTGGTCAAATAAATCTGGAGTCCTCCGCTATTTATGACGTCACGTATATTGCCGGCAGTGTAGCTTTGCGGTGTCCTTCGAAGGAACAATTATCCCACGATAAGGCTAATAAAAAGCAGTGGTATTATTGCTTCGCATGAAGCGGTACTAACACGATCGCTCTGCTCCACCATGCACGCTATATATCGTACCCTCAACTGTTTCTTATCTCGTTTAAGGCGTGATAACACGCCTTAAAACTTCGAGCAAGGAGGTTGAGTGTAGGTTGAGGCAGATAACAGCGAATTAACTAACAAGAAAGAAGACCCGCACATGTTTTTCTGTTGCCGCTTGCCACGAGCACTTCGACGGCAACTTTGTATGACAGTTACTTTAAGTCTATCTTATGTATAACTGAGGACTTTGTTATCGGTAGCTGTTTCTCAACAAAGTTCTGTATTACAGGCCGGGATTTTTCGTGTGCACGTGTGCGGTGCTCACACAAAAATATCGACCAATCCTGGAGACAGTGCAAAGAAGCGGGAAGCGCACGGTTTGCTCCTCCTCCAAAAGGCAGCCTATGACGTCATCAAGAGACATCCCCACTTGACGAAGCTGCCATGTTTGACGGGATGACCTCATTGTATTACATTATCAGGTGATAACGCCACGTGACGATGTCGTTCTTCTCCTATACTCGAATTACAGACCGAAGCTATCGTGTCTGCAGCTTGTGCGTAAGTCGTACTTTACGAATTGTCTGACGCAGTTTAGTTCGAAAAAATTGAATTACTCAAGTGCGGCAGAGTGCCTAGAGGAATGAGTAGGTATGCTGCACTTCCACACACGCGCATGCGTGCTGTGATGTACGTCACTTGTGGTGATGGTCACTTGTGGTGATGGCCTAACGTAGGAGCAGTTTCACTGTACGTCCCCATTTACAGGAGCGAATGGAGGTGGACCATTTACTTTTAAGCGGAACAACTGTGGTTCCAATCTACATGTAATAACTTCTGGCTGGAAATGAATAATGGACTAACTGATACAAAATGAAGGAGCTTACTCTCCTTCCAAAATATTCTCAAACCCACGACCGCGCTAAAAATAATTATGCTGCTTGTTCATATAAAGTAGTGTGTGTCTCAGTTTGCAGGAGCTCGACGCGTAATGGCGTCACCACACACCGGTTCGCTCCTGGCCCGTGTATCGTTACCATGCCACACACGACCGAAACGAGAAGCAGCTCACGCCGCCCTGTCGTTCCTATATTTTGATGGTGTATTCCCAGTCTGGTCAACAGTGGAGACAGTGTACGTAGACGGCAAAGGAGACCGCTAACGACAGCTTCGAGCCGAAGCATTGAAACGTGCCTGGAACCGTCTAGACGACGATCGCAAGACGCCTCTGCGAGGTGAAGCCAGCTGGCGTCGACAAGAAGAAGCTATGGAAAGATATAATATTTCTGAAGTTTAAATCTTTTTGCGCGTGCGAATGGTAAAAAAAAAACCGCCTAAAAAAAGAACCGTCCCCTGTGCAGGATAACGCCTACGCTCGCCGCCGGAACAGGCGCCTAAGAGCTTCGCTGTTTAAATCATAGCTTCGGTTATTCGAATAGGTGACGGAGCTGTTAGCGCAGCATATAGCCTCATTCTCTTAGGCATTTCGCCTGGCGTATGTGTCGTTGAACTAATTGAATTTATCGAAGTAAAATGTGTCAGCAAATTCGTAAAATTCCCTTACGCACAACCTGCAGACACGATAGTATCAGAGTGTAATTAGAATATACGAAAAACATAATTCTGTTACGCGGAAACTCAATCACAATGCCTTGCAGCTGCCGTTTGTTTTCATGTGAGCCAAATCGCGCACGCCGACACGAAAAATACCGACCAACTGCCGGTTAACTGCTTCGTCGTAAAACACGATGCGATTTACATAAAGCGCATAGGAACGCATGACTACGCTTTCTTGTGCGCAGATGACCTTGCCATCAAATTTACAAGCATTCTGCTAAGAACTTCAATTGAATTCTGAGGTTTTACGTGCCAAAACCACGATTTGATTATAAGGCACGCTGAAGTGGTGGACTCCGGAATAATTTCGACAACCTGGGAACATTAACGGGCCTTTAATGCACGAGACACGGGTGTTTTTGCATTTCGCCCTAATCGAAATGGGGCGGCTGCGGCCGGGATTCGATCCCGCGACCTCGTGCTTAGCAGCGCAAAACCATAGTTGCCAAGCCACCATGACGCGCCTTCTGCTAAGACGCCATCTTGGTTGGACAGCACCGTAGCTTGCATCGTTTCTGAATTCGGTGCTGCCTTGGCGAAGATGTGTTCTTTGATGAATGCAGCTCTTTGCGCAGAAGACGAGGATGAAGGAAAGGCTGAGACACATGAGCGCAGACTTTCAACATTTGTTGTAAGCCTGCGCTCGTGTGTGTCAGCTTCTTCTTCGTCCTCATCTTGTGCGCAAAGAGCTGCATTCATGTGTTTCCAACATGCCCGAACAGCCACCTTAGTGGTCTTCTTTGACGTCCTTCTCAGTGTTGGAACGGGAATGCCGGCTTAGCCGTCTACTTTGCCGTCTACGGCGAGTGTCGGAAGACAGCGTTGGTAGGAAATCGTATTATACGACGGCATCGTTGCTACATGAAGAGAGAATGTGATGGCGTCACAGGGACGTCGACCCCGCACCGTTCGCCATTTTAGACCAATCTGAGCCCGGAACTACATTACCATAATCGCTTTAGCAACCTTCAGATTTTCCAAGTGTGATCGTTTTATGTGCGAAATGCATGTGGTAAAGTTCAACTTTGCAATTATGTACGAGTGCTCCTTTAAGACAATTAACTCAGTGCGCTCAAGCGCAGCCTCCGAGGTCGATCGCACGGGCCGTGAGGTCTAGCAGGCCACGGCTTGAATGGACAAGATGTCACGAGCGAAATACCAGTGCGGGTGTCGCGGCGATCTATATTACACTCGCTGTTCTTATCACCGTTTCGAAATTAGAGGAAAATTACGCTAGCCGTTCTCTCGCGCTAACATGCACCTTGCGAACCCTTGGCGATCAACCTACGTCGCCGCTCGCGTGTCTCCAGCGTCATTAAGCAGAGCTGCGCGAAGATTGAGCGCGGACTTACACGCATATGACGGACAATGACACCGCTTCGAAGAACGTCTGCAAGAAAAGAAGCGATAGAAATGTGCAGGATTATGGGATTCTGAACCGGGTTTTGTCGGACACAATGAACGCGAATTTTCACCTCGAGTGACAAAGGCAGCTCTCAAAAATTACGCCGCTAAGGGTGCTGCTTTCTGCGACGGCCAATTTCCTTACCCAAAACGCTCGAAAAAATTTTATTGCACGCGACAGGGACCCAGACTACACGTTCGATGAGAGAAACGGTACCGATAATTAATTATACTTAGTTATTACTATTTGCATTAAAGGGGTACTAATTCTGGCAATCAGGTGCACACTGGAGCATCTGACACGGGAGTCTAACATACATATCTATTAAAGTGTATTTCACGCATTTATCGTGTCGGTTGTTGTAGATGTAATCGTGTTTACTTGCTGCGGAAGCGTCGCCCAAAAAGAATACTTCGTTTGCCACCATCAAGGGGTTGGCTTTACACTTAAGAGGTGAAGATGTTATACAATGGACTAAGTAAAGACGAGTTCTTTTTTTTTTTTGCCGCAAGTTAACAGACACGAAAGGAAGACACATACAGACAACACGCGGGCAGCACTTCCAACTGGTCCAACAGGTGAGCTAATGGAAGCTTACCATATGAAAAAGAAAGGTTCAAATTGCATTAGCGATACGTCTATCGTGCTCTACAAATAAGAAGCAAGATTGTTTGACCGCTGGGTAGCGTAGACTTGTGAACAGCCTGCGCATGCGTGCACGTGTATATATATTCTTGGGTGAAATCCCAAATTAAACCAGTTGGAAGTGCTGTCCATGTTGTCTTTAAGTCTCTTCCTTTTGTGTCTGTTAAGCTGCGGCAAAAAACTTGTTTTTTTAGCAAGCACTAACTAGGCCAACAAGCAGTCGTCTTGCTACTAAGTATACATAGTCGCACTTTATACGCCTATGAGGGTGTTAAAAGCTTTAGTGCACACACTGTAAAGAAACACCCTTTCCGGCTTATCTTGTCCCTAAACAATATTTATCTATCTAGCGTACTTTTCCTCTCTGTAACGCTGAGCGCCCGGTGCTTTCGGCCACGAATTGCATGCGCGTTATCAACGTCGCAATGGAAGCGCTGAGTTACCGCACTGCGTATTTTTGCTCAGATTTTAGTTTCGGCTGGCGCAGTGTGACGTTATCAGTTATTGGAAAGTATTCTAAAATGTACTGGCATTTACGACTCTTCGATTCGAAGACGGCATCGGTTAGGACGCTATTCGGTTCGTTATTCGCAAGTTTCGAACGTTCGGACAGTCATCGCGCTTCCGCATCCGCTATCGGATTTCGCGCGCTTCTTGAACATGGGACCTCTGACACGCTGCTGCAGTTCTTGACCGACGAGGACGAGCTCGCCGAACTCGACTTGCAGCGGCCTACGCAGCAACGCGGCGGTTTACGTTTGGCATGCAAGCTGTTCGCACGCTGCCATTAGAGCACACCACACTGATGGCTTCTGCTCCACGGTATGCGCCGACTGTAGTGATTCGTCGCAGATCCCAGGTGAACCGACAGCCTTACAATTCGAGGCGTACGCAATTGTGTAGCCAACGAATCGCGTGGCCAACAAAAGAACGACCATTCGGTTCGCCCAAGAGTGCTGATGCGAAACCAATATCGCGTGCAACGTGCAAACAGCGCTTTGAAAGGATGACAGCGTAACAAGGGAGGAAACACGTGACCTTGCCCTAAGTCGTAGCAGGCAAGAGCTCCGGTACATCATCTCCTAGACTGCAGGAGATGACAATACAGCGACGTCGCGCCTTGCGCAGGCGTCGCTAAATTATGCTTGATGACAGCTAATGATGGTTCGCATCGAGAGGAGGCAGTGTCGTCGACCACATCTACGTGCGAGGTCTACCAAACGTCACACTGTTTAATTGCATCAGGTACTTACACAAAGCTGCGGCATCTACGCTGGCGTTTAGGAAGCGGTAAACGATTGCTTAATACAAAAAAAAAAACGACGAAGTAGGAAAGTAGGAAGTAGCAAAGCTATAGACATGAAATCACCAGCACGTCGATGATTTCGCGACACTTTCCCGCATTTCGGCCGCTTCTGGGCAGTAAAAGCACTCGGAAGTACCCGAGTCGTCTTGAGTGCAATTACAATGGCATTCTTCTTTGCAGTTAGAAAGCGCACTCTCCTGGAGAATAAATTCGAAGAGACTATGACGTCACCAAAACCTGGTGCGGGGGCTCGAATGTAAGACCCCCCACGTACCGTTAATTTCTGGTCTTTAGCAAAACACGATCTGAAGCAAGGACTAAGCAAGCCTCCAATTGCACTAGGACTAGGGTTCTCATTGCACGTCATGCAATGTTTGTACCAACCCAGCGTAACTTGACATTTCTCTCTTCAATGTTCCTTTAACTTTGTTCGTACCATTTTTTTGCATTCCATCTTTCGTTGCCTGCCACGTGACTTCCGAGCAAACTTCGTGCGACCTCCCCCTCCCCTCCCCCCTACCCCTCGGTAACACTTACGAACAGAAAGAGCAGGATGAAGTTGATCGGGAAGGTGCGCTGAAGGTCCCCACAGCAGAAAATAACAAACAGCACAGCGATGCCTGCTAACGACCTGGAAGTAAATAGACAGTTTTAGTATAGCGTACGCTAAAAAATAGCGGGTCGTCACTGCGCATGCGCTGAACGCTAAACGAAATAGCGGGTATAGCGGGCGTACGCAACGCAAACGAGTTAGCGTTAGCGTTTTTGCGGGGTTTGCGGAGTTTGCGGAAAACGTGGCGGCGGTCCCGGCTGCCCGCTTCGAATTGAATTTGGCGTTGCTTTTGTAAAATGCACTTCGTTCGTAGCAAATGACTGTGTAAACGACTTTCACTTAGTCTCAGGCCGCTTCGTCGACACAGTATTATGGATAACCTCGTGGTGTTTTCAAGATCGCTTCTCGTTTCGGACGAGTCGAAACCTAACGAAAGAAACGTTCGAGATGTCAGCGCCACCTATCGCTACAGGCGCGAAATAGCCGCAACGATGGCATATGGCCTCTGAGATTCGAAGATATCGCCGGCCAACTAAAATTGTAGAAAACGTGCGCTGCTTAGCGTACTCTATATAATAGCGTATAGCGTACGCTATAGTTACGTACGCTAAACTAAAACTGTCTAATAGGAGAAGGAAGTGCAGCGCGGTGACGTGGCACGGCAAGAGCCTTCGGGTCGAATTAGCAGCCCGCGCATCTCACCACACAACAAGTGAACCGTTTCGCGAAAAGGCTTCCATCGACGAAAAGCCCGAAATTACGTGAACTGTCACTTTCTTTACGAACGCTGCAGGTTCCGAAGACGGATTTCTTTCATTTTTTAATATCGCCTGCGACAGATGGCAGAACTCCGCCCCTTTCATTCGGTGCAAGTCATGTGTCCCACATTACTCGGATAACACATCTAGATGTTGAGCCGATTGCCTTTACATTTATTCATATGAGTGGGCGTGAGTGGGCGTGAGTGGGCGTGAGTGGGCGTGAGTGGGCGTGAGTGGGCGTGAGTGGGCGTGTTGTATGCTGTAGAACCGAATGGCGGCAACATCACTCGTCCCTCTGCCAGCCCCCTCTTCCCTTCTCCGACAGTCTTACATGTACAAGAAACGTTACGCTAGCCCGAATTTAGATTTGTCACTACTCAATAAACTCTACAATACATCTCTGTTTCGCATAGATTTGCCCTGCACTAAGCGAAGGAGGTTTCTTCAGAAAATTTCCACTCTCAGACGTGCCGCAGCGATCAGACGAAGAGATAGCACAGGAAAGTGTTATAAAATGTCATGGCAAACAGTAAGACGGTTGAAGTCGAGCTTTCCCGTACAACTTTTCGGGAACAAGATTAAACACAAGAGCTTTAGCTCCGATGCCACTTTTATATTTAAGTACGTCCGAAATGCAGAAACGCTTGTCTAAATAACCGCTGAATCAACTTGAATTAAATTTGTCGTACTTTAAAGAGCGGGTTAAATTCTAGTGACTGTTCAAAATAGGATTTCAACTTACGGACTGAATCTTTTTATTTATATTGCCGGAAATTGATAAGCTTGTAAAATATAGAAGCAAGAAGTTAAGGAATAGCAGCTCTGCAGTAGAAACAGGCTTTGCAAGAGGATATGGGTTGGACTTCTTTCAAAGTAATTGAAGCGCAGAGCAAAATTAGTTTCAGAGCAATACTGAGGAACATGGATGAAAATAAGTGTTCGGATAAGGTCCACAAATATCTGCACAAATATCTGCACAAATATCTGCAAATACAAATGCAGGAAAAAGTCACGAAAATTGGCAACTATGAACAAGGTAGCTGAAAGTGCAAATAATGTGACCAGGAGTCGTAAAACAGCAAGTCAGAGAAACAAAGAGTGTAAATTGGACGCAAAAGATGGAGACAACAAGCACAGTAGAGATTTACAAAGACGGCTAGGAAGAAAGCGGGAGAGAAGAATCTGATAATGAAAAGGACCGTGCCTTGCCTTTTGAGGCCCGAGCTAGTTGGCGAAAAAGTTATGCGCCACAGAATGAAGAAAATGTGTGCTGCAAAAAAAAGAAAAATAATAAAAAGCACGGGAAGTGCTCAGCACGTCGTAATTTAATGCCAAGGTATTCACCTAGTGAGGCCGGTAGGAAATGTCCACCTTCCAAAGGCGTTAGGATTCAAAGAAAATGGAAGGATTCACTCGTGAGCACTTTAGAATATTGATGAAAAGAAAGCAGGAAAAAGTTTGATAGAACCGCAGTCGTTGCAAGCGTAGGTATGATCGACAATATAGTGAGATAGAGGCTTCCGATACGAAAGATGGAGATTGAATAGGCAGCATGCTAGATGGTGATAAATGCAGTAAAACATGAAGGAAATACGTAGGCAGGGCGAACATTCGTCCCCGCACCGTTTTAAAGAGAATGCCAATGATCATCATCATCGAATGATGGCTTCGTTCCTTTGATTACGCGTAACCTTCTAGTCTCATAGCGTATAGCCCAATCTGTAATAAACATTCGTCGCAAGGAGCAAATGAGCTCCGATGAAGCTGGGTAAATTAGGGGCAGCAGTTCAGAGGAAGCAGGAAGGCTTCAGACGGAATGCTGCATGCAAGGTAAATCATATCAATAAGTACATCAGTTGCAAGAAGGGCGCTGTCTACAAAATTCCTTTATCTTGTGGTCAAACTTACATAGGCCAGACAGGCCGTTGCATCAATATTAGACTAATGGAGCATGCCAAATCATTGGACAAAAAAGACACTAACCTGGCAAAGCATTGCAGTATTTGTAAATGCGCACCTTTCTTTGACGACACACAATTGTTATTTTTTCATTGTGACAAGACTACCAGAGAAATCGCTGAAGCATTCCATATCATCAGAAAATCTAATAGTTGCGTTAGCGAAACATCTTTAATCTTGTCAGCGAAAGAAATGGCATTGCTGCATAAAGGGTAGATTGCAAGGCAGATACATCGCGTGTGTATGTTGGCTGTCCGGAGTTTGTATCTGATCACCGATGTATGACCGGGCGCATGCGTGCCCAGTTGTGTACGTATAAGTTGACTTCTTACTTCAAATAAGTCAGTTGTAAGTTCAGCGCCGTGTTTGTCTCCTCCTCTTTCTGGTCCTGTCGTCTAGCGCTGTTTGAATTTTATTGTTACCATGGAGAACACCAACTCGCCCAATCCGCTGCCCTTCTGCAAATGAGCACCGGTGTAACCTCGGAAGCCGCATTGCGAAGTATACGGTGGCGCGTGTGTGGTTGGCGCTAACCTCCAAAAGCCGCAGCTGTGCGTAGACGCTGGGGCCTAGAGTTCACGTAAAAAACTCGTTCTACTTACGCGGGAAGGATAATCCAGCTATTCATCTTCGCAAACTTGTTCAGTTCCGGCCTGCGAATGAGAAATAAGTTACTGCTTAACCACGTTGCTACCACGACCTCCATGCGGACTGTCTTCATCTTGCCCCAGCGAATCTGTGCTACATCTTCACCACACGAGACACTCGAGACAGGCTTTAAGATGGAAGTGTGGGCACAACCAAAATGGTTCCCACTTAAACCGTTTAATTTTATGCACGCGAGAATTCATCATCATCATCACCATCATCATCATCATCATCATCGTCGTCGTCGTCGTCGTCGTCGTCGTCGTCGTCGTCGGCCTATTTTTATGCCCACTGCAGGACGAAGGTCTCTCCCAGCGATCTCCAACTGCTCTCGTTTTGCTATAGTTGATTCCAACTTGCACATGATAGTTTCAGTTTCACAATTTCACCACCCCACCTAACTTTCTGTCGTCCTCGACAGTGTTACCCTTCCCTTGGCACCCATTCTGTAACCCTAATGGTCCACTGGTTATCTACCCTATACGTTACATGGCCTGCGCAGCTCCACTTTTTTCTCGTAATGTCAACCATACTGGCGGCTATCCCAGTTTGCGCTCTGATCCACGCCGGAATTTCCACGCATTGAAATCCGCATTACCTGCCAGTGCTTACAAGTACATACTTTAGCAAGTAAGCCAATCGAACATGATAAAGACTGGCCTTAGCACATACGTGCGACAACCATTGTTTAATCATCATTTGATCATCCCATGATCACTTTCAGTTTCTCATCTTCAGTATGGTAGTTATTTCCGTGTTATTAATGGAAACCTCCTGATGTCCTTGAAAAATACCCAGAGTGGCTTCACAGCGCTAACATGAACTTGCAGCGCTAACGTGATCTAATTGCTTGCCCTCTGTATTTTGCTTTCGGTCCTTTGACGTTCATTAAGTTGCGCTTATAGGCCGCGCATGTCTATTGTATACGAATTACATGACCTGTCCGCGTAGCTTTACATTGGTGCCTACTAGAATTTCTTTATGCAATGAGATATGAAACCCAACAATACTCTCTTTCGGCAGCGACTAAGGTGGTTTGAATAACACTTAGTCTATTTAAACGGAGGAATTAAGTTCAACCGACTGTGGGCAACAAAGATTTAATTTAGGGCTGGAGTTTCTTTCCGCCAATGCTGTCGGAATTCGGTGTAACAAAATTGGAGCACAAATATTGAAACTCGTAACTCTACCGATCACAGGTATAGCGCTACTGTTTACTGCCATTTGTTAGATCAATCTATCAGGACAAATATAATGCTTGAGTTCAGTGCTTAATTGTAGTTGTAACAATGTTTACGAGCATTTCGCAAGAGACCTACTTATAGGTTAAAGGTATATTTTGAAGCGATGCATGTTACGCAATTGTCAGCCACTTTATACGTTTGAATAGCGAAAGCTCACAGGACTGCGATCTTATTTGATTAGGTTACATAGTCGTAAACTTAGTGCTTCAGTAGGAATTTTTTTCGAGTTTCCCACTATTTATGTAAAAAAATTGACCAAAATGAAATAAATACTCTCCATAAGGTCAGAAGACTATCTTCCTTCTTCCTTTCTTAAGTTGGGCGCATTGGATGCCGAGCCAAGCGATTTCTTTGTTCCTGTGCATTTAGATATGAGCTCGAGAGATAAAGTGTGCCACCTAATCTTATCTAAAATATAGGCTGCGTGCGTGCGCTTTCCTATAGTACCACCGCGACAATCTCCCAACGTGGCGCCTATCAATATCCGTTCCATCGCTCCTTGGGCTGTCCTTGCTGCGACCCTTGAGAAGGGCGCGCGGTTATCATACTTCCAAATTCCGCCTTGAGGAAGCCGGCGATTCGTTATGTCGATTTTCATCTAGTAAGCTCTTGTCTCTTTCCTGAACGCCACCGCGGCATCATCCCTATAAATCGCAAACTGGGTAGTGCAGCTAACGCAGAGTTCTTTTTCTTATCTTATCGGCGGCCAGTTTACGCCTAGAATCTCTGGAAATGGTTCTGCTGCCGCCGGCTCCCCGTCCGTTGTCACTCTCGTGCGATCACGCGAGATCCGATCACGCATTCACTGAAACTAATGTAGGCTGCCCAGTTACCCTTACAAAGGATAAAGATAACGTTGGTATTATTCGATTCGAAGATATTTTTTTTCTGAGTGTCGCTTTTACGTTGCCACATTAGTTGCTGTTCGATATAGAACTCAACGCTTTTCTTTTTAATATGCATCATTCTATTCATTTTTTTTCTTTGTTTACGAATACTCAGGTACGCAAAAAAACAAAAACAAATGTATTAACGGCGTTGCTTACTTACACAAACACAAAAGCAGCGACGATGGCCGTTGTCACCAGCAGCTGCACAGAGAGAATCGCGTACACCTTCCGGATGAAACCTGCGTAACAAAAAAAAAAGAAAAGAAAAGAAAAGGAAGCTTATGAATAGGAATGCTTCGTCTGAAGCGGCTATGCTCGAAACACAACTTAGTATTGGAAACTATGCATGGCATTATTTTTTTTTTTTTGCTTAGCAGAAGCAGTTCTTTATGTCTTATTGAATACTATGATATCGTAATATTTGTTTGATTATTATTTTATTTTTAGATTATTTACAAATATCTTACAGGCCTTCTAGAAGGTGTTGTGTAAGCGGACAAATACGTTGACATATTCGTAAGGAATTTGGAAGCAAAGAAAAAATAAAGCATCAGTACGATATTAGCAAATGCAATATCAAGAGCAGCAACACTAAAAACAGTAAACACAATAACACGTTTACAAAACACCATTATAATCATTTTGTCTGCAGCAGTATGGAACATTCATAGGATAATAACAACTGCAATATCCAAAAAAGAAAGTACGAATCAGGATCACTGAAATCCTTTTATTAGCTTGTAGAGAAATGCAGGAAAGAAAAGAAAAGAAGGCAAGACGTATTAAACGGTTGAAATGATATTCTGATCGATTACAAGATTGCGAAAGAGAGCGTTCCATAAACGATCCGCACGGGGCAAAGCTGAAAAATTAAAGGCGTGAGTATTAGTATAAATTTGGGTGTAGCTGAACTGATTGTTAAGTCTTTGAGACGTCGAGGATGCTTTTTTTCAGGTTTGATACGGATAGGCCGACTGTGTGAAGGAATCCATGAAATAATACCAGAAGGGAAATATCGTGGCGACTGGTTATTGGCTGCAACGAAAGGCCGAGTTTTATCGGGGTTAGACTTGATTGATTATTATAATTTTTTTAAATGAAATGGCTAACGCTATTCCGCATGCTCTCAAGGAATTCCATGATGTATTTTTCATGATGGGACTATAGACAAGAGGCGAACTCAATTTGTGACTATACAATAGTTATGCAAGCTAGTTTTCGTAGTGGGGAAGGCGCAGCTCTTAAGTTGCGGCGCCGGAATTCTAATGATTGGGAGGCGTTAGCTGAAGTGGAGGTGACGTAATTGGTCCATGAAAGATTGAGCGTAAGAAGAACGCCAAAGTACTTATATTCTGTCGTGTAGTCGACTATTGTAGAATGAAACTGATAAGAAAAGTGAGAGTTAACAGTTTTTCGAGAAAAAGGAGACTACTTCGCGCTTCGACACGTTTAGCCACATGAGCCACGTAGCACACCAATCACTGTACAAGATCATTTGGGGCGGCCACGTGGTCTGCGGAAGCGTTAATCGAACGGTATGCAATGCAGTCGTCGGGAAATAATCGCGCAGAAGATGATATATTATTCGGTAAGCGGCTTATGTATATCAAAAATTTTGTGCCCTTGCACACTCTGAAGAAGGATAACCAGCGAAGCGGTACTGGGATGCCTGTATTAACAACTGTCTTGATTTATACGGTTATCGCCACACTGATTGAATAAATACGTGTAAACGTAACTTCGTGGTTTTTTTACAGCCTTTATTTTGTCCGATTTGTTACCACAGTAACCGTAGCGTAGTGGTCGCCGTGGTACACCGCGATCGGTTGTACCGCTGTACTAAACACGTTCTCGCCAAAGGTTGAACCTATACACGACCGGTGACGCGTGGGAGGGACATTGACGTCCATGTGGCACTCAATTCCAAACCGTTCCAACAGGAAGGACACAATCTACTTGCCATCGGGGCACGCTAGGCCGACGCTCAACTCGACGATTGGTGGGAACGCTATTGCGTGTTATTACGCTTTTCGACCCACCAGGTGGGAACGAAGCAGCGCCGCCATCCCATGCCCTATATATAGCCATGAAGGTCATGCGTCATGACATGGGCGATAAGACGACAACGTTCAGAGCGACCGCCACGACCGGTGGCATCACGTGGAAACGGTAATGCACTTTATACGTAGGTGGAAGATGACAACTTTCAGAGCGACAGCCGCGACTTCTTTATGTAATCATCTCGGACACATTTTTTTTAAATTCAAGATCCTAGCCATATAGAGCTTCACTGTAAAAGAGGTCCCAGTGCACTGCCTCGCAGTACACCGGAGGTAACGCCAGACGGGCAGAGGAAAAGTTGCCAACAACAGTGAACTGTTCGCGATTACAAAGAAAATTACGAGTCAATGATAGGGTTAGTGAGCCGAGTTTAATCGCAGAGAGCTCTGATATCGAGCGACCATGGGCTACGGGATCGAAAGCTTTCGAAAAGTCCACAAAGATGCAGTCAATTTGTTTATTATTGTTCATGTCAACGTGGAAGTCTGACTTGAGTTCTATTAGTTGGCTTTCCCTAGGAAATCGTTTTTGGAAACGGTGCTGTTTCGGGTAACGAAAATTGTTGTCTTCAAGATGAGGGTAGACGTGGGACGCGATAATGTGTTCTAACATTTTGTAGCGAAAGCACAATTTTGTAGCAAAGGTTCCAGGCAAATTCCTGGCGAGCCATCACCTTCATTAACTCGGCGCAAATAATGATGCGAATTAGAACGAAAGAAATTATGGGACAAATGCTGGAGATTCGAGTCCGCGCACCCAAATAAAGCTACAGCATATGCCCAAATAGAACTTTTGCTGTTCCGTACATGTTGGCCCTGACTTGTGAATCGGACTGACTGTACTGCATAGCGGATAAACAGGATGGAAGGAAGGAGTGAAATATAACAATGGTTCTTGAGATGGTCTACCGCTTGATATTATCGAGTATTCGAGACATTAGGATAATGTTTACTGACCAAGCTATATAGCCAGTGGTGGACATCACGGTTTGTGCGATAATCAACACAATCTTAAGTATGAAAATTCGCTATATAGAGCCTAAGTAATTGATTTTAGAAATAATCTTGACCTAGCATAATTTAAGCCAGCCAGTGCGGAACGTATAACCTCCCTTTGTAGAAACTATGCGGCTTGCCCAAATTTCGAGAACCTTGAAGTCGAGATCCACAGTCAAACATTTCGCACACTGCCCTTTCGGTAATTATCTTCTCGCTCTGGAGAAAAAATAAGCGCACCGAAGAAAACAGATATATGGCACATAAATGAATTTCGCAGCACGTTTCTTGTGGCTTTTAGTAAAAATGTAATGGGAATGTAATTAATAGCGAATGGCTATGCATTGAGCAGTGTATCAATTCAGCTCTGCCATGACATGTCTCTTATGTCCATCATTAAGCAATTATGTATTGATTTAAATTGGCTGTTGCCTAGAAAATTTCCGCGCAAAATTTTATGCCCGCAACTTTGTTGAAGTGCATCTGCAAAACTTACCGCTTTGTCTCATAGGTTATCTGGCACAGACTTTCCACACATCTGTGATTGACATTCCGTCTTCTAGAGTGACGTGCACTAGCATCGGTCGCTGCCGTGATTCGCCGCTTGGTGAGAGTGAAGAATATTGTGGCCAAGTGCACTGACAGGCAGCCTTGGAAGTTTGAACACACTATCCATACAAAGACAAAATTATTTTAATCCGAGAAGATATTCTCTCAAAAGTTCGTGTTTGTTAATTTTGTGGCTGGATTTAGCCTACTGAAATGGAAAATAAAGCAAAACATTTTTTTTTACTTTGCACCGACACTTCATCGCTGTTACGTCGCAGTGAAGACACGAATATCGAACTACATTCTTGTAATTGGGTCGTCGTGGCAACGGCCCAATTATTCGCTCCTTTAGGATGCAGCCTTGTCGATCTTTATGTATAACAAATTATGCAGGCTTGAGCAGACGCTATGAATATATGTGACGTCATGACAACCTGGTGGGGGAACTTCAAGGAGCCTTCGCGGCTGATCTTTTGAACATACACTTGTTTTCGCAGTTATCAATGTTCCCGCCAAGATAACAGTGGATGTTTTGGGACATTCTAGAAGGGCTTATACCAATACCAATGGAAGTGAACATATATTACTCCACAGTGCATCTTCAATAGCGACCTTTCGCTTACGTTTACGACCTCTATCCCTCTACCGTTACAGGACCGTCTACATCCCTACTTTGCGTGCACTAGGTGATCTACGCCAGGTGGATGCATCTAACGTGGAACAGGTGACGCGCTCAAAGCTCGCAGACGGCAGAAGAAGCTAGCTTACGGGCTGGGACGGACTTGGCATGGATTGGCTAGCGCGCTCTAAGCTGGCAGGCGGCCGGCACGGTAGCATGAATGAATGTGTGGTCTTTATTGGCGCAAGGGCCAGGTATGGCCAAAGAGCGCCACGCAAGGGTTAATGATTTCGCGGTGGAGTGATGGGTTCTATGAAGTTCGTGTGACGTGGCTGTAAAGGGACCTAAAAATAGTAGCTGTAAAGTGTGTAAAATGTACTCGTAATAAGATTATGGCGATGACCAATGACGTGTACTATGAGCATTAAGGTGCATTGCTAAATAACGTTATGATATAAAAAATATGTAAGATGCTAAAATTCACTAGAGCACCACTGCCTCGTTAGAGCCCTTGAGACACAAGGGCCTGGAGGTATGCGCTATACAAATAAACTATCACAGCGGCATCCTCTGGAAAGGGAATGCAGTACGAATTTAATGGGCTGATAACATGTAGGACGACATCATTTAAATAATTTAGGACTGCTTTAGTGTTAAAAACCGGTTCTTACCAAGAAACATAGCTGGGTGGAAAGGGACGCAATAATGATATGCAAGAGGAAAATGTTTCTTTCAGATTCGGCTTTCCGACACTCCAAGAGGACGTGGAGGACGGTCAGCCTCTCGCCACATCGACCACAGGTTGGCGGGTCATTTCCAGTAAGCAGAAAATTGTTGGTACCAAATGTGTGCCCTATTCTGAGGCGACAGAGTAGACATCTTTTCGCCGATATTTTGCTGGGGAGGGCCAAAAACTTAACTGTGGCTTTATAACGTGCAGTTTATTATTTGTTTCTGCGTTCCACATGCGTTGCCACTGTTGTCGCAGTTTCTTTTTTAAGAAAGGCTTAAGATCTGTGACAGGGACGATGATGATGAAGTATGGGGTTTTATGGCGCAAGGGCCAGGTATGGCCAAAGAGCGCCATGTCTGTGGTAATGGGTTTGCAGTGTACTTATGATTACTATGAAGTTGGTGTGACGTGGCTGTAAGGGGGCCTTAAAATATACGCTCTAAAGTGCGTAAAATCTGTATAATAAAATTATGGCGATGACGTATGACTTGAACTATGAACATTTCGATGCATTTAAAAGAAGGATACGATAGGTAAAATATATCAGATTATAAGAGATGCCAGAGCACTACTGCCTCCTTGGAGCCCTTGAAACACAAGGGCCTGGAGGCATGTGCTATGCAAAACAATTATCGCAGTGGCATCCTCTGGAGAGAGGAGGCGCTACGAATGCATGGGACTAATAACATATAAGACCACATCTCTGAGAAAACCTAAGACTGTGTCTGTATTAAAAAGAGGTTCTGGACCAAGAAGCATTGCAGGATGTAGAGGAATGTGCTCTCGGTATGCTAATGAAAAATGTCTCTTTCTCTCAGATTCGGCTTCCCGACACTCCAGCACTGTGACAGGGACAGCAGCCGTAGTCACGGTGGTTAGTAATGTCAGTGATTTGGCCATTTTATCAGCTATTACATTACCCTCGGTGCCTCTATGGCCAGGCACCCAGCATATTACTACATGTTTATGTGATAGATAAATATTGCATAAGAGAGGGTAGAGTTCATTGAAGACAGGATTTCTATGCTTTTGTGAAGAAACTAACGCTTTTACAAGACTTAACGAGCCTGTAAATACTATTGCTCTGTCGAGCTTTAATTTATTTATGTTTTACTGCAGACAATACTGCATAGGCTTCTGCAGTGAAGATACTTGTTAAGAAATTCAAGACGTCAGATTCGGAAAATGAGGGACCAACAGCAGCAAAAGATACGCCAGAATCTGATTTTGACGCGTCTGTGTAGAATTCTGAGCACGAGTACTTCGATTGAAGTTCACGGAAATGCATGGCGATTTCGAGGTCAGGTGCGTGCTTTGTGACCTCTACAAAGGACACGTCACAATCTATCACCTGCCACTCCCATGGCGGTAATGGCTTAGCTGGAGGCATTAGGCGATGTTCGAGAATTGGGACATAAATTTCTTCGCTAAGCTATTTTACACGCAATGACAAAGGTGCTCTCATGGAGGGTCTATTAGGAAGCAGTGTTTCAAATGTCAAGTCGTTAGCAGTTGTGAAACAGGGATGTTCCTTATTTCAGCGAACTTTAAGAAAATAGGTAAAGCTGATGTACATTCTCTGAAAATGAAGTGACCACTCATCTGACTCTACGTATAGACTTTCGACAGGGCTTGTTCTGAAGGCGACAGTGGCCAGGCGGATACCCAGATGATGAACGGGGTCCAACATCTTTAACGCGCTCGATGCGGCAGAGTGATAAACTACGGCACCATAGTCCAGTCGTGATCGAACTAGGCTCCTGTAAATATTCAATAAACACTGTCTGTCGCTACTCCACGCTGTGTGGGATAGGATTTTAAGTAGGTTCATTGTTCTAAGACATTTTTATATAAGATATTTTATGTGAGGATTGAAAGTAAGCCTGGAGTCAAGCATAACCCCAAGAAATTTGTGCTCTTTGTTGACAGGAATTTGTTGTCGGCCCAGTGCTATACCAGGATCTGGGACCAGGCCTCTCTTTCTTGTGAAGAGAACACAAGAACTTTTGTGGGGGTTGACATTAAATCCATTTTGGTGTGCCCATTTGGACATATTATTTAAGCCCTGCTGTACCTGTCTTTCGCATACTGTGAGGTTGCAGGATTTGACTCCTCTTTGTGTATCGCCTACCTATACGGAATAAAACATGGCCGATGGCAGTGAAGCACGTAGTGTGCTCATCTTAACGATAAAAAGAGTGCAGCTGAGCACGCCTCCTTAGGGTACGCCAGTTTCCTGCGTAAAAGGATGTGACAGTGCATTGCCGACTTTTATACGGAACGTACGATTGGATAGATAGCTTTCAATTATTTTCAACATATTTCCACAGATGCCCATTCCCGAAAAGTCTCGCAAGATCCCGTAACGGTCATGTTGTATCATATGCCTTCTCCATATCGAGGAATATGGAGAGGAAATACTCTTTGTACAGAAATGCGTAGCGGATATATCCTTCAATGCGCACACAATGATCGGTTGTCGACCGCCCTTGTCTGAAGCCACACTGATAGGGATCGAGCATATTGTTGAGTTCAAGGAAATGTACGAGTCTGCGATTAATCATTTTTTTCTGAAAGCTTACACAGAAAATTTGTAAGAGCTATCGGACGATAACTTGCTGCCAAGGAAGGGTCTTTTCCCTGCTTCAGAACAGGGACCACAATCGCTTCTTTCCATGTAGATGGGAGGTATCCCGCAGCGCAAATAGTGTTGAAAAGTGTGATTAGTGCAACTTGTTTGTCAGTATTTAAGTTTCTGATGATGTCATACATGACTCTGTCAGGTCCCGGCGCAGTGCTTTTGCATGTGTTCAAGGCAGCTTTCCACTCGGCAATACGGAAAGGCCGGTTATAGGGTTCATTCTGTCTGGATTTTCGTATGATTGGCTTACATTCTTCTGTTTGTTTATATTTGAGAAAGCATTGAGAATAATGGGTGGAGCTCGACACTCTCTCAAAGTGCTCCCCAAGTGAGTCTGCCTGATCTTGCAGGGTATCGCCTTGTGTGTTTACCAAAGGGAGTGAACATGCTTGTCACCCTCTTATCCTATTAACCCTGTTCCAGACTTTGGCCTCATCTGTGTACGAGTTGATACTCGATAAAAAATTTTGCCAACTCTCTCTTCTGGCCTGTCGGCGGTTTCTCCTGCCTTGGGACTTTACTTTCTTAAGGTTGACAAGATTCTCTGCAGTGGGAGAAGCGCGTAACAACCGCACGCTTTGTTCTGTTTCCTACGAGCGATTCTACATTCCTCGTTCCACCACGGGACACTCCGTTTGCATGCCAAGCCACTTACTTCAGATATGCATTTAGATGCGGCATCTATCATGAACTCTGTAAAATAATCCACTGCAGCATCAACTCCTAACGAAGACGTGTCAGCCCATGGGATACTAGTCAGAGTTCGAAATTTCTCCCCATCAGCTCTATCAATCCGCCACCTAGGAGCAAGTGGTGGATATTCTTTTTCTTTAAGTGATCTTAGCAGTATGGGGAAGTGGTCGCTCCCGTAAGGATTGTTAGTAACTTTCCATTCAAGTTCAGGCAGTATAGACGGGGAAGCTATGTTAAGATCAATTGAAGAGAAGGTTCTGTTTGCAAGACAGTAATATGTGGGTTGCTTCTTATTCAACAGGCACGCACCAGTAGAAAAAAGGAACTGTTCAACGAGACGACCTCGCGCATCTATAGGAGAGTCTCCCCACAGGCTGCCGTGTGCATTGAAATCGCCAAGAACAACATAAGGTTCTGGCAATTGATCTATCAAGGACTGAAATTCATGTTTGTTTAGTTGGTAATGCGGGGGTAAGTAAAGCGAGAAAATGGTGATGAGTTTGTTTAGCAGAACAGCTCGAACCGCCACTGCTTCAAGGGGCGTTTGTAGCTGTAAAGGTTGACACGCTATACTTTTATGAGTGACAATGGCAACACTACCCGTTGATGCGACGGCATCATCGCGATCTTTGCGAAACGTACCATACTTTCGGAGAAAGTTTGTGTGTTTGGATCTTAAGTGTGTTTCCTGTAAACACAGCACTTTTGGATTGTGTTTGTGGATGAGTTCTTGCACGTCATCAAGGTTTCTAAGTAGACCTCTGATGTTCCATTGAATGATTTGTGTATCCATATTTAAAGTAAATTGGTGCGGTGTATACAGAAATAGAAGTGATGCCTTAGATTGCAGAGCTCTTTCCAGGCCCTGTAACGGGGAGTTTGGAGCGTTTGGAGCGACCGCGAATATGCGGCGTCCTACCCTTCACAGTTTACAAAATGGAGAGTGTTCTCGCAAGCTTCTGAAGTATGTTCATGGGCACTGCACTTCGCACAGGTTTGACGGCCTCGGCAGCTTTGCGAACTGTGGCCGAAACGTTGGCATTTGAAACATTTGAGCGGATTGGGCACATATGGCCTAATACGGAGCTTGATTTACGCTGCCTCGATTGACTCGGGCAGGACACTTGATCCGAAGTTGATTATCAAGTGCTTGGTTTGGATTTCTTTGCCATCTCGCCTAATCTTAATTCTTTTGACATTGATTACATTCTGTTCACTGAAGCCCTCCAAGAGTTCAGCCTCAGTGAGCTCCAGCAAGTCAACGTCCGACACAATGCCGCGGGTGGTGTTCATAGTACGGTGCGGGGTTACTGTTAGTTGGGTCTCCCCAAATGACACTAGTTTCGGCAGTTTCTCGTATTGCTTCTTATCGCGGAGCTCCAGGAGGAGATCACCGCTTGCCATCCTGATCGCTTTATAACCGGCTCCAAAAACATCAATCAAAGTCTTTGATAAAAGGAACGGTGAAATGGTGCGCACTGGTTTGCCGGGTTTTTCCGAGTGAACTACATGGAAACGTGTGTAGTTGTGGACTTGGCGTCCGAAAAACTGAAGAACTTCATCGGTGCACCCTCATTTCTGAGGGCATCAGGGAGTGAAGGAAAGGAGCTATCCATAAAGATATGTGAGATTTCGGCAGTAACGCCAGCCACCCACCGTGGAGTCCTACAAGGGGACGCTGCAGGACCTGTGAAACACGGCCTGCAAACACCAGCTGTACATTACCCCTATAACCAAATATGAAATAACCTAGGTTGGCTATTCACATAAGGTTAACCCTTGCTGCCTGGAAAAAAATTGGAAGTAAGCGGAAGCTAGGAGAGGACAGGAAAGATGAAAAGTGAGAGAAAGACGAAGGCTGGAGGGAGAGAGAGACAGGACAAGGCAACTACCGATTTCCCCCAGGTGGCTCAGTCCGGAGGTGCCGTCTACGTGAAGCAGAGGCCAAAGAGGTGTGTTGCCTCCGCTGGGGGGCCTTAAAGTTCCGAACACCAGGCATCGGCTCAACCCCCAGGATCCCCCTTTCCACGGACACGGCTAAGCCACGCACGGCTACACGCGGGAGGGTCCAGCCCTCGTGTGCTCGGGTACGTGGTGTCGCAACACACCAAACGCCTGCTGACGCAGACGCCCCTGCGGGGGCCGGCACGGTAGCAGTAAGTGCTTGTGGTATGCAGGAACGTTATGGTCATGCAGGCGTCACAGAGGAGCGCAGAGCACCGTTCCTTTGCTGTTGGCTTGTGTACATGCAAAGGGGCTCTCTGCCGCCGCCAAGAGTGGCCTTGGGTCGCGTTAAAGAATAAAAAGCAGGAGTGTGCGCTCAAATGCCTGTGGCAATTCCACACTCCCCGTTTGGCATCGGCACAAGTATTTTTCTTAATTATTGGCGCCAAACAGGCATGCAAGGAACCCAAATGTGGCGTTGCAATCAATCCACCACGAAATGTCACGAAATGCTCAAACTTTTAGTCGGAGAGATACAGCGGTATGACAAAGTACTCGTCTATCTAGGGAAAACACGGGGAACGCGGGAGATGGAAATTCAAGACGATGAGCGAAACGAGAACAAGGCGAACGCAGAAGCCAACGTTTCGACAAGTGGACTTTTCTTCAAGGCGCAAGAAGACAAGTCCACTTGTCAAAATGTCGGCTCCTGCTTTCACCTTGTTCTCGTTTTGCTCATCGTCCGGTATATCTGTGATTCTTATTTACGCAACATCTTGTAGGCACGCACCTATTGGGCGTATCGCCTGCCCGCTTGCTGCATACGGACAAGCGCGATGGGCAAATGGGTGCTGCGTTCGCAAGACGAGGGCCGAACGTTTTCGTGAGCACTTCTCACCCACCAGCGCTCCGCCTACGAAAAGTCTTCGGGTGTACGTGGAACTAAGAACGACTTGTGAGAGGAGTGATGCTGACGAACTCACCTATTCGCACGTATTTGTCGGCGAAGGGGTTTTCCATGGGGGACTCGGCGGGAGGTATGCCCGCCTCGACATCAGATGCCCTCCCCATACTCGGGGCGAAGCCGGGGCCTGGGGCGAAGCCGGGTCCAGGGGCGAAGCCGGGGCCAGGGGCGGGGCCGTAGGCGGGGCCGCGGCCGTAGGCAGGGGCTGGCTGTCTCATCTTGATACAAAATTTAGAGAAGTGTCCCAGGCGACGAATCTGTAATGTACGCGGGCAAAACAGAAGACGCATTGTGTACCATGACTATACGGTAACGAAAAAGAGCACTGCATCACGCGTATGCTTTTCTTTTTTTTCCAGTGGTTGTTTTTCGCCAGCTAAGAACTACAGTGGTACCGCTTGGCGCAAGAGGTGTCGTCACGTATCGGGACTTAGCCGAATGTTCTCGCCGAACTCCGGCACCGAAGAAGCTTGACAATTTGACGACTGGCGTATCACGAATGAGCATGCGACCGAGTACTCAACTCTGCGATCTTTGACGACGCCTTTTGTAATACGGACCCGGTGACCGCGTTTGGGTTCGCACACCAATTCGCCGACGAGAGATTCAGGGAAAGGATACTGCAACGTGATTTCGGAGCATACGAGAAGCCGTTGACGTCTTAGTGACGTGTGGTCGTCATAACGTGTCACTATTGTATAGTGGCAACAAGCTTTTTCCGGCAAAAAGCAAGACGGAAAGCATGCAATACGCAACGGAGGCCCCCGAACTGAAAGGTAGCAGCACCCGTTTCGTGTATATCTACAACCTTCCTTGTCTGCACCCTCTTCTCGTCCCCATGATGCTCTACTCTAATCCCGGAGAAAGAAACTGCATCGGTACACATGTGCCAACAGGTCAGGTTAAACTGCGATTCCTTCCTTGGTTCATACTTTCGCCGAAGTACGCAATCTAGGCATCGTTCCATCGTTACCAGCTTCATAATTGCCAAGCTGAAGTTTTTGCCCAACGCAGCCTTTAACTATGTGCATAGCCTTCTGCACATTTTGTGCTCTCTAACACCGCGGATATATTGGAGGCCATCAGAATCATTGCCGGCTACTCGAACAAAGTAGGGATTGCTTCGAGTTACCGAGTCATCCGCATCAAATATACAGCAAGGCAAACTTATAATTGCGCATTCAGGTTAGAGTGTGTGGCAATCCGTACGGAAGCTATAAGGCGCTATAATACAGTCAAGTTGGGAAGGCCGGGAAGTCCCATTGGTTGCGCGGTATATATATATATATATATATATATATATATATATATATATCCCGATTGCAGATGACGCCCGGCTTGTACCCGCCGTGGCACACACACACACACACACACACACACACACACACACACACACACACACACACACACACACACACACACACACACACACACACACGCACGCACGCACGCACGCACGCACGCACGCACGCACGCACGCACACACACACACACACACACACACACACACACACACACACACACACACACACACACACACACACACACACACACACACACACACACACACACACACACACACACGCACACACACACACACATCAGGCCATTCCATATAAAGAGGATCAATTGCTGTTAAGCAGCTCTCTAAAATCAATTTATGACTGCTACCAGACCTGGAGGATGAGCCTTAATATCTCTAAATGCTCCAATGTGACTGTAACGAAGAAATAAAAATAAAGAGGAATCCACTGTCACATGTGCATATTATTATCAACGTCGAGGCTATGCCTGTCGACGGGCGTAAATATATCATTAAAAAAGGCTGCCTTTTCCGTAATAGAGAGTAGATGTAAGGATGAAATGGCTGCCGGTAAAGCAGATTGGTTGGAGATCATACTAGCCAGAATCTTAAAATGAGACACTTTTACAACGGCACACCCCATGCACCACACAACACCGTACCCCGCCATACTGTCCACTGGTCCATATGGACGCAGTAGTTTCCTTTCACAGGCAGAGCCTCATTACAAGTGTCGTCTCGGTCAAACAGCCATCCGCGGTGGGCCGGGCGGTACCGGCTTGGACACTGTCGGACGCGCCACGGACCTCACGAACCGCTGGCGTTGAAAAGAGCACAGGCAACTCTGCCTCAGCGCCAAAAGATGACAATCAAGTGTATAGTGCCCTGTATATGCCTTTTGAATGTCGCCTATTGGAAATGACAAATAAAACTTCAGCGTACTAGAAGTTACAGCTTGAGCGATATTGTGAACAAACATTTGGAAGAACTCGGAAGCAACATTTGTTACAACTTGTTTAGGAAGAAGCTAGCGTATGTAATGCGGTCTTGACTGGTTGCCCGGATGATCTCGCTTTGTTCTCGCAACTTGCCCGGATGTTCTCGTTTGAGTGACATTGATGAATGCTCTGGCGTTTGGCTCAAGGTCATTTGAAGGTCGCTGACAATGGGCCATGCGCATTTTGTGCTTAAAACACAGTTTCTCAGCCTCTAAAAGACTCTGGTTGCTTCGACAACATCTGGAACATTGTACGAGCAATGCAAAACTAGTTGCTTGTACGTCACTGGTGCGTCCTCTACTTAAATATGGTGCATGTCGTTTTGGACGCACACACAAAAACTGATACAGGTAAACTGGAAAAAAGACTACAAGAAGGAACACTAAGGTTTATTTTTAACGCCTTCAGAAGACAAGTGTCAATGTCTGATCTCCGTTCAAGGTCTAGTCTCCCAACATTGTATGAGCGCCGTAAGTTACACCATCTCGTGATGCTTTATAAGATAGTCAACGGCCAAACGAAAATGAAGTGCGACAAATGCAATGAATTTATGGTACCACAGCAACTTTCTTCGCTCCAGCAGTGGCACTGACTAAGTCATGTGACCACAAAGTGGAAGCCAGTTTCCGAGATCTGGCCAAGCGCCTGGCGGATTCTGGTTACCCGATGCGTATGCTCATCTCTGTCGCGGAGGGCTTAAGCAGGAAGTGTAAAAACGCATCGAATGGAAGCAGTGCCACTGCTGGAACTAAGAAACTTGCTGTGGTACCATACATTCATTGCATTTCACATAATTTGAGAAGAATGGCGGCAAAATTGGGGGTGGACGTGGCTTTCTCTGCCCCTGAGCGTCTTCAGAAGCTATGCAAACAGGTTAATACAGAGAATAACAAAAGGCGTGCATGTTCTACTCAACATCGCAAACAATTTGTAACTTGGACTCATAACGTTGTCTATGCCATTGCTTTCGTGTGAAAGAACGTATGTTGGTCAAGCCGGCAGATGACATCAATGGTAGAATAAAAGAGCATCGATATAATGTCACTAGGGTAATCTCGGGTCATTTGGGTATTTATTGCCGAGATTGTTCCTGCAAAACCATGTTTTAAAGTACTGCCATTCTGTATAGGGCTCAAAGCAGGATGACAAGGGAGATTGTGGAAGCCTACGGAATTGCAAAATTACAGGAAAGGTGCGTGAGCAAGCCTTCAGTGTCGCCATCTGAAAAGGAGATATGGTTCGTCGATTTATCTTTGTAACCATTGCAGTATGTGTTCTCACCATGACTTGCACACGCGTGCGGTTCATCGATACGCACCACTGAATGTTCTTTTTTCTGTCACGCTTGCTTCCGCTCACACGGGATATATACATCGATGCGGGTGAAAATAAAATCTATAGTTGAAAGTGAAGCGCTGTCTCTGTGTGTCTGTTTTTACGTCCTCGTTCAGTCGCGATCATACTCTCTATCACTGAAGGTTCCCCTGACAATAATCGACATTTATTTATTTATTCTGTGCCAGTACATAAAAATGATTGATTAAAATCATTACCTGAGCCATTAATCTGCTGAAAGGCCTAAGAGTTGAAAAAACCACGTGGTGTGCGGGCTGGGAACATAAATAATTAATTTTCTGTGTGGGATTTGAACAATTACTATATTATGTCTCAAGCAAAAATCGACTAGCTATCTTGAGGCGAAGCGCTAACGGGTTGTATCCAACTGGTGATTTAATAAACTTGATAATCCTCTCACGAGAGCAATACGGCGATGCCGCGAAACTGGTTCCACGATACTGTTGGTCTGAAGTGCATCGATTAAGTTGATTGGGTTCGATACCAAGACAGTCGAAGGGTATTTTTTCGAGATTCCCTACGGAATAGCTGGAGATATCAGCTGGTAAAAAGTGTAAGATCGTACGTTTTTAGGCTGTCCACAGACATCCTCTAGTCTTCGACCAGAAACGGTTGCAAACTCTCTAGTAGACTGTTTGCGCGGAGTGTAGTGATGGCTGACGCGTGTTCATAGCGAAACCAAGCCATGGTCCAGCGTCCGTGGGAGATAAACGGGATCGGAAAGGCAGGGAGGTTAACCGGATAAGATTCTGGTCTGCTACTCTGTACTGGAGGAAGGGAAAGCGGAAACGCCTCACCTGATAAATTCGGTAGACCGACGCTGCAATCCGCTGGTGGAACAGTGGGACTAGGCAGCCGGCGTCTCTTTGTCTTCCTCACTGCTCGCGAATTCTATTCATGGCACACACCCACTGCAGAGTTTCATGCCAACGTTACTCGAGAAAGTGTGGCGCTGTGGTCGTTTCTGCCGCAGCAGGGATTTCCTATTTCCTTTCCTTTCTTTCAAGTGAAGCTGCTTATGGGGGGGGGGAGGGGGCTAGGCCGCCGTGCACTTTTTGTGTCCGTCAACAAATCTGTGTGAGCCATACCTATCATCATCTGCAATGTTTCTTGCCACTGCTCGCGCGTTCGTCGTCTTCTTCTTCCACAGCTGGCTCCGTTGTCGCTCGTCATGCCAGCGTTCCCATACGGCCCCTCCCTCTGCGAAGGCGCTGACGGCACTGGCCCACTGCCAGTCGGTGCTGTGATTTCGGTCTCAAATTGTTTGGCTCAATATCTCCCGAAATGAAAACACGAATGTATATAACCAATGTATAACACGAATGAACGCGGATGTATAAGAATAGATGTGTTTCGTCACGATGACGACCGATCAAGGCAATAAATGCGTTCGTATCGTTGTTCAAAATTGTGTGTTACCTCTTTGTCATGTGCTAAACAGCTTCGCTGGTCATCCACATTCACAGAGTGGAATGGCTCAGGATTTTCTTTTTTTTATAGCTATTAGCATAATTTGGGAACCTCACCCACGTTTTCGGGGCCATCTGCTTGTCGAGCTGGGTCTCCAACCGCTTTCCCGTCAATCGCAGTGGTGGTGAAATTTTAGATGGAAATTCAGGTTCCGCTTTAGAACAGTGGTAAGGATAAGCACCTCCTCAAAATGGGGTACCAGTATGCTTGAATATCACATTCATCATAAACACGTTTTTGGTGCGCAGCCATATGTGAGAAATGCGCCCTTGTACCTACAACCGGTCCCACGTTGAGGTCCTCGTTCGCTTGTGCTTGCACCTCTTCTGTGTGTGACTGTCATTGTGCGCGCCGTTCTATGGCTATGCACAATTGGTGAATGCTTTATCGTGTTGCATGTTAGTGTAATGAATTCCACCAAAGAAATAGAAAAGTGGTGATGAAATGGTAGAGCATCCGCTTCGTAGGCGGGAAGTACTGGGTTCGAATCCTGGTGCCTCCGAAAACACCGTATTTTTTTTTCTAATGGTTGAGACGTACCACGACCAGGCGCTCGTTTGTTCACGTTGGTTTTCATCTCGAAAAGGGGGAGGGGGGGCACCTACAGAGATTTGCGGAGGTCTCTGGGCGCTCCTTGTCTCTAACAGTTTCGGTGAAATAGGCGAGCATCCTCCGTTACTACGGGAGGCAGAGGAGTTGGGCCGCCGGGTACTTGCCGGTAAAAAGGAAAAAAAATGGTACAAGCCCGCTCCTGGCCAGGCGCTCGGCAACTGCGGGAGTTCCAGACGTTTGGAAGCACCTGCCCCTAATGGGGAAGTTGGCATGGGACCGGCACTCTGGCAAATCACAAAAACAGCTGCGAGACCTGGGTCCGCTAGTGGCACGAATCGAAGTATTTCGCCGGAATTTCGGCGAAACTCCGACGGCGCACCACACAGACTATTTCTTGAATTTGCGGACGGCTTGCTAGCCTGTTTCAAAACCTTTCGAATGTGTACATGTTATTCGTGTCCTTGTTGTAATTGGAAATTGGTTTCCGAAAAAAAAAATTGACACATGGTTGCATCAACTTTCCGAAAGTTAAGTTACTCGCGGACACTGCCTTTAAGAATTTAAGAACGGTTTAAGAACGGTTTTACGCGCTAAACTGCAATCTGAATATGAGGCAGGCCACAATTGGGGGATGCGAGCTATTTTGACCAGGTGGCGTTTTTCAACGTGCATCCATGCACAGCACAGGAGCGTTTTTCGCATTTGGTGCCACTGTAATGTGGCCGGCCCGGTAGGGATGAGTTTTCACTAAGCATTTTCCCTTAGGCATTCAGACATCTTCCACTTAGCGTGAAGATATTTAGCCATAATGTCCCCCACATTATCAGCAACTGTTTATTTATGCTGAGGTTTTACGTGCCAAAATCACGCTCTGATTAGGGAGGGCGCCGTCGTGGTGGACTCCGGATTAATTTAGACCACCTGGATTTCTTCAACGTGAGTACAATGCATAGCACATGGGCGTTTTTCATCTGACCCCCATCAATATGTGGCCGCCACGGCCTGGATTTGACCCCGAGACCTCGTGCTTAGCAGCGAAACTTCGTAGCCACTAAGCCGCCACGACGGGTCCCCAAATGTGATGTCGGCAACTATTATAATAGGCAGTTCCTCCTGGAGGAAGCTTTAGAATGGCGGAAACGCAGCCGTGGTCTAACGGTTGGGGCGTCCGACTCGGCTGCGGGAGGTGATTCGTTCAAAACCCACCGCATGCCCACCGCTAAAAATGGGTACAGCCGTACCCCGGCCAGGCGCCCGGCTTTTCTACAGAGTTTGCGCCTGGAAGAGGCCTTGCAAACCCCGTTGCGCCCCTCCTCCCCTCGAGCTGGTTTGGCGAAAACCCTGTTTCGAACAAACCTTAGCCTGCAAAAGTGGTTCGTGTTACGTGGTTTTTCCACGTGTTCGAAAAGTCACTACGTCGCACTCGTGCTCAAGAGAAACTGACAAAGCTTACAGAGCGCATCGTCACTGACATCTCACAAACCAGATACCACCGCAAGTCACTAGTCCGGAGCAGTTTCGCACTGTGATGGTTGAACGACAAGCAATGAAGAAAAAAAAAACTGCCATGTGAGTGAGGGAAGCCCCTTAGAGATTCGTTAAATGAAGCCCGTGGCTTCAAGCGATATCGCGATCGAAGCCGCAGGCGACCAAGGACATTTAAGACAATGTAGGTAGTAAACCGTGTTGCTCCCGCGGGTGGAGGGACTCAAAGGCTGGTAGCCTAAGGCCCTTTATTCAGAGAGCGGTCAACATGTTACCCCCGCGCGGCCATCTTGGGCCAATGAGACGCTACTTAGTTAACCAAGCTTCCGCCTGGCAATCCAGGGGGCAGCACGGGGAGGTGAGCGTCTCTGAAGCAGCCGAAAACTAAACCTGTGCTGCTTCGCCCATAAAAGTTGCAGGACAGAAAAGAGTGTCACTAGCAACGAAGTCTACTGGAAGCAGACGGGATCACATTTACGGGAGAAGGTGACCACGCGTACGTTTGTGCACGGTACACACAGTTTGCATTGTTATCCAATCATACAGGGCAAAAAGAGGCCTTCCGTGATGAGTAAAGCCACAGACGTATCAATGACAGACGTCACGCTTCGTATTGATGAAATAAGTCTCCATTAATTCCCGTGCCGCATTCGGCCGTAGCAGAACGTGTGCAAGCGCCCTGCCCCTGTGTTGCAATTCGACGCGCTTAAAGTACGGGACCACGTACTACGGTGCGAACACAGAGATTGTTATTAAAATGTAAATAAAATAACCAGCACAAATGTAATAAACAGACTCGATAACATACCCCGCAGTAAAACTCAAAAACATTACTCGCAGCGCAAAAACTCAAAGGACTGCTGAGCGGCGTTCAGTTGGACATAAATCCTTTCGCATTCACAATTCATGAGAAGTTTTTAGGTGTCCTCGGATTTTTTTCAACTGCTCAGCTCTTTTTTTTTATTGGAAATCACAATTGGGTTTCCTTTGCGCCTTCACGCAAAAGCCGGGTGGATAAGAATTTTTTACTATAATGAAGCTTCGCCCAACTTTCGAGCTCCTGCAATACCGGTGGGCCATGCACAATATTAGCTTTGTGTGGACGAAGGTATAGACATCAATGCCAAAATTTAATCTCGCTTGGATGCAGTTGCTTTAATCCTTAAAACGGATGATTCATCAAAACACAACGGAACAACGACATGGGCGCTATTTCAGTTCGATGTTGACGTACAGCGATTTGTTGACAATAAAGCCGCTAGAATCAATTTGCTCCCACTGCACGGTGCTGCTGCAACCACCGGGGTTTCCATGTCCCGGCTCCGGTTTCCTCACCATGCTTTTCTGGTCCAACAGTATCGGAGACGAGATGTCCTTTGAGTCGTCCCTGGGGTGGGCGAGGATGAGCGTGATTTGCTTTTCAAAAGGCCACACCACGTGGTTGTCCCATTCGCCGTCTCGCAGGTACACGACGAACAGCACCGTCACTGCTCCGTTCTCGTCCATCGTCAGCTTGCACTGAACGGCCAGCGTGTAACCTCCCAGAGCGCAGGTCTTCGTGTCCGTAATGGACTGGTTCGCGCTGAGGGAGCGAAATTTGTCGTAGATGTCGGGAAACCCAATCGTCGTGATGAATGCGCCACCCTTGCTGGCCGGCCGAAATGGTCCTGGAGTAGGTGACTTCGAAGCCTTTAGTCCCATCTTAATCTCTTATCTCTTCACTTGAGATTACGGAAGACAAGGAACTGATATTGAAAAGCTCACGTGGTGTGTCGGCGGCTTATTGTGAAAGCGCGTGGGAGATGATTGAAGCTGGAAAAATTAGCGCTGCGCTCATGTAGCGCGTCATCGAAAAGAGAGTTTTTATGCGTGACGGAGCTTTTTAAATGACTCCTGTTACAGTTCTAGCTGTTATCACTGCTTGTTCACGCTGGCTGAACGGACTCTGCACGGTGGAGGTACAGGTCACATGTTTGAAGCATTTATGCTGCATGACGCAGCAGGCACCCATTAAGCATACGATAACGCTTGCAAACTATTGGCAGAAAGCAAATGTTTGCCGGGTGACAAACACGCGCTTCGGTTTCGAGTCACGCATTGTGGATAAACTTACGGCCAAATGAAAGTAGCGGTGGTCAGTTCCTGTTAAAATAGAACTGGCTTCCCCACTCGACGACCGTTATGTCAAATCCTTGACCATTGGCCAGGTTTACTATTTTTTTTTATTTCTATGTGAGCTTACGTGAACCGTTTGCAGCGCTTCGCGCTTCATTTTGCGTACAGAGGCGCGAGGTCAACGTGACGGCATGGTTATTGGTTGACACGAGTGTTCAGCAGTTTGAAAACAGCCTTGAAGAGAGTCCAGGTGTACGTTGAGTCGACAAACAATAAAAGTTCGATTCGATTTGACCTTCTTTGACAAGGTTAGAATGAGTACATTTTTAAGGTTGCACTCTATTGCCTCTTTCTGTACTTGTGCCATGGTTTTTTGTATATTCATTACCTGACCGTAGGGCTCCTTGAATTCTGTAACTTTGCAGCTCTGTCAGTTTAAAGAACAACGTTTGCCGGCGTTAACTTTGCAGCCAGGTACTCGTATGGTTGTGCGGCACACTCCGTGACCACACTTCGCTAAAACAACACTTGGACGACAGACACTGCTATCGCCATTCATGGGCAAGACAAGCCACGTCCCGCTCGAATGACGGCGCACATTTTAACATATAATATGGCGAAGTTTGGGCTTCGGAAACCGGCCACGGTTTCTTCTGTTGAACTGTCCGCCTTGTATTTGCCAGTCTGCGGAAACTTTTTGTGGTCGAGTGACGCATAGTCCCTGTATCACGGTCCTTATATTTTTGAAGAAAAAAAAATGTAAAAAGAATGTTTGTCATTGGGAACGTTCCTAAACAGTCGCAGAACACGTGGGCACATCATAGGAGCGTCCTCCCTTCAAAAAACAAGAACAAAGAAAAAGAGTAATTCTAGAATAAGTATTCACCATCATTTTGGTCTTTACGGACTCTAGCACATGACTCGAGCCATGTTATAGGGAACGGGCGTCATACACCATATTTTGTTTACGTGCAAATAAACGATTGTTTTCATAGAGCGTTACATTGGGGATAGATCTACCGAGCAGTTACACTGACACAAATAAAGTATACACAGTGTCCTAGCTTGCTAAAAATAATCGATTTATTGACTTTATGAGGTCCAGAATTAGTATTAGGCATATATATATATATATATATATATATATATATATATATATATAAATATATATATATATATATATATATATATATATATATATATATATATATATATATATAATAGAAGTACAACTTCGCGGTTCTCTTCGATTTATTTGCCTTACAGTACGGAACATATACATGTACATACAAATCTCCAAGTAGCGGAGAAGATCCAAAGAAAGGCATAGTTTTGAAACTACGTTTCGCTTTCTTAAAAAGCTCCGCATAACGCATATGTTCATGATTGAACTCCCCTAACACGGTAACACAAGACAAACATGCTCTCAAGTTATATTGATTGTTTGTAAAGTATTCGCATTCTCCATGCATGTTTCTTCATCACGCAAGAAATAATTTGTGTGTTGCGCTCTCTGCGTGGATTGTTACTGGCAGGGTTATCGGCATGATCTCTGAATTTACCCATAACTTAGGCACGAACACATGCTTGAATGTACGTCATTCATTATTACAGGTAGCAAAATCAGCTCAGGATTTTCTCAAGGCTCAGTGTTTTCTCGGTGTTCTCACTGAGAACCAATGACAACGCAGAAGCCAGTATTGGTGCGAGTGAAATTAGAAATGAGAGAGGTTTGTTAAGGTATAGCAGGGATGTTGACCTGATGTTGACTCCTTTAGCTTGCTACTCTGCGCAGAGATATGGGGAACCGGACCCAAAGAGGGTTATGAATGTTGACAATGTGAATATGAATAAAGGATCTTACAGATCTACTTTCGCAGCCTCGTGTCAAGCCCCGTGCTGTGAAGGAATTGCTCTAAAAGATTGTTTATGCACTGCTTTGTTGACGAGAAAACGTAGTAGAACATTACCTGTAGTCTTCGTGAATCGCGCACAATCCTGTCGTGCTACTTTATCGGGCAGTGCGTTCTCTATTTTACTTTTGTTTTGAACCGTCCTTCTACATTCCTTGGCACCTTGTTACCCTTAAGCTCTAGTCTTTATATCAAGGCTGGTTATTTAGCAAATGAATGACTTGATGAATGAATTTACTGCGTTTCTAGGCTTGCCTTCGTCATTTTAATGCTGCCAGGCATTCTGTTATCGAAAACCGCATGACACGATGCCTTGCGTAAAAGAGAGTCAAACTCACCCGGTATGTGGCCCTGACGCAGACAGCAAGCAAAAAGGCAGCGTGTTGTTTGCCAAGTGCTCCCAGTGAACGCCGTAAAAGAAAATGACATTGAGAGTATGACCGAAATTTGTGATACCTGCATTGTTACCCATGACATTAGGTCATATGCCAAAAAAGGTAACACTGGTAGCTGGGATTTACAGTATTATTACCCTTTCGAAACAGATAATCGCAAGGCATATACTATATCTGCTCGTCGTCCGTGAAGCACGCTACACGGTATCGCGATGTCCGCAGTCGTTATCGCTAGGTAGATATGGGTAGCGAGTGCAGGTAGTTGGGCGTGCGACCTAGAACTCTGGCGGCCTAGATCAGCGTCACATGAGTAAACACTGGATGACGCCACAACTGGCCATGTGAAGGCTATATTAGAACCGCGTCGGCCCGAGAAGCAATCTGCAGGTGAGACAGCACTGAAGTGCCGCTGTTGCTGAACTTCCACCGCCGCCGTGTGTTTTTGCCTGCTCCGGCGAGCACAACAAGCAGCCCGGTGATGCCCGAGTCAGCGAGACCCGAAGCGAAGCGACAAGACCGCAGCGAGCAACAGTCGCTGTCGGCTAAAGCAGCGACGAAAGCGCCAATCACTCCAGGCCCGTACCGATGTGCCTCCAAGCCTGGCACTTTCGTCACCATGTTCCCGATCGCCGGAATACGCGACAAGCTTCGGCGCCTCGAGGAGGACGGCAATGTGGAGGAGACGATCGAGAGCGAAACGGACACGCTAGGCGGTTACACGTTCGGTATGCAGTGCAAGCTGCGGAAGGACGACGCCGGCGAATTGAGCGCGTTGTTTGTTTTGTTTCTGAGCAGCGGAGAATGGGACGATTATCTCGATTGGCCGTTCGCCAAGGAGCTCACGGTGGTCCTCGCGCATACCGAGGATCAGGAGAAGGACATCAGGCTGGCCTTGTGCGTCGGCGACGATTGCGACTTTGTGAAGAAACCTGCCCCGGACTGCTGCAACAGAGGGCAGCAGAGTAGGCCAGTGAGCTTGGAGGAGATCGAAAGCCGGGGACTCATTTGCAACGGCACTTTGTACGTAAACGTCGAGCTAGAATAACGGCCTTATAGTGCTGCTGTGCTTCTGCGTACTTGTACCTCGAGTCGACCGACATCAAGGCTGAGGTTCCAGTCCTTAAAGGAATACATTTTTGGCATCAAAACGCGCTCTTGTTTGTGTATGTTTGCTCCTTTTGAGAGAAATGCATAGAGGTTCTGGGAAGCAAGTCGTCAGTTCATATAGTGTGACTGAATACTCATGACAACGAAATTGATATTAAGAATGCTCAATTTTTATCTTGATAATTATGTTCGTTAATGAAGACTTGAATGACAGCAAGAGTTTCGCGATCAGTGCTACGTGTCTGTATAATAAAAACACTGGGATTCGTTCTACGTTTCATGGACCATTATATGTAATATGATGCTCAACTATGTACGGACTGAAATTTAATGTCAGAATCGCAATCAAGTTTATTAGGTTCACAGAAGGAAACGACATACGAATTAGTACGCAGAAGTATGTCTGAGAGCTGTCGGGTGGCGTCCTGTCAAAGGTTATAGAATAAATGTTAAAACAGCAATTAAACTGGAGTAAACTTTGTAGTATTAGAACAAGAAAAGTTAGTGAAACTGGCGGCACTACTAAGATTATAAACAATGGACCAGATTATAGAGAGCCAAATAGGAAACGTAATTTTCCAATAATTCAAGAAGTAAGATAAATATTATTGTTAAAATATGTCAAGTAATAAAGAATGCTCAATTTTAGATAGTAGAGCGTTCCAAATAGATAAAGCAGAAAAATAAGTGATATGTCGACCACTGCTAACCCGTATTACATTATGAAAGACTGTCTATCTGACGCAAATCTAGAAGGATTACCGTTCTGAACAACAATGGAAAACAAACTTCATTGAGTAAGCTGATTCGCTTACATGACCGCTACATTGGGAAGACGACATTTCGGCAGACGACAAAATGAGAGCACAATATAAATGTAAAGCAACGAAGAGGCCCTGCTGCGATTTGAACTGAATGTTAATATTCTAATGTCAAGGTATTTTATGCGCAGTATAAGAGTTAATCGCATGAGATAAGGACTGACCGACCTTGTGATACAATAGGTAATGTGGCTGTGAATAAAGGTGTCGTGGAAGATGTTACATAAGTGAAGTGCCACAATTGCCATTCTCTCTCTCTCTATATATATATATATATATGTATATATATATATATATATATATATATATATTCAGCTGCTTTCGTTCGGAAGTGGGCCTAGCATATAGAATATTTCAAATTGGCATAAAAAATTATAAAGGAAAGAGTATTCATGAAGCAAAGAAAATATGTTTTCCTATTGAATAATATAAAAGAGCGTGGTGATATAAATGGAAGATAATGAACATATTCCCGGTTAGAATGGCATTTAGATCTTTGTTGGGTATTAGAGTCTCAGAGCAAATAAATTCACCAGAAGATAGTATTGACGCTTCGTCTGTTTGCAGAAAGTGAAGATTCACATTTATTGATAATCTGAGGGAGAACATATATAAGAAAAAAATATAAATCTTGGCCGGGTAATGATCGTTGCGGAACGCCTTAAAAGGTATTCATAGTCTTATCGTCTCAACTGAATATATGCAGCCTGTTGTCTATTTGAGAAGTAGCTAATAATTAGTATTAAAGCAGGCCTAAAAATGATAATAGCGTGAAGTTTGGCTCCCAAATTAGTGTGATTAATTTATTCAACAGTTTACATACAATACATTATACATAATACGTTTCTCGATTATATTACTAAACGTGAGGGAATCCTAATGGAAAAATTATTTCACATGCCTGTTCTACAAGCTTTCCCAAGCACTGAGATATCAATAGCCTCGTTTTAGTTGTCATGGGAATGACTGAGTCTTAAAAATTAAATTTATAATATGCGAAAGAGACAAGGAAACGTATTCAGCAGCTAATTTATTGTCAGACAAATGAACTTCGTCAAGGCTCGTTAGTAACGTTTAGCTAAATTGTAAAGCAAAGTATTACATTGAAGCCGGTTGAGAAAGGCAGAGCGATTGAAAATAATGCTTGAAAGGTTGTTCAAGAGTAATGAGACGACTGCGGAACTTTGCAAAACAGAATTTGAATTCCTTTGCTGTATGTGAAGGCCAATGAAAAAGTGGTCTGAAGTTCTGAACCTCAGTGACGGTCGCTTCGGACGTACTTTCTTTTAATAATACCATTATTATTTTCCATAGTTCGTTGGAGTTATCAGCAGCTTAATAATAACTTATTTAGAAGTTTTCAGTAGTCTGGTAAGCATAGTTTACATTCGGTCGTCATTTGGGAGTCACTGCTTGCACTTTTCGTTCAGGACATTAGCTCTAGCCTAGATAAACACGCCAGTGGATGTCGTGTGCCTTCTCTTTGACAGACTATTTCATAAAATCCTTCACAAAAGTCTCTTCTTGAAACTTTCCTGTCCATATTTCAACCCTCTTGTTCTTGATTGGATAAAAGCTGCCCTAACTAATCATTTGCAAATGGTTTTTATAGTAATTACTCACCTCTTCTATTTCCAGTGAAATTTTCCTGTCTGAATTCAAACCCCCTTGTTTCTTACTGGATAAAACCTTTCCTAACTAATCGTCGACAAATTATCCAGCTCTTTCAGGTGCACTACAGGGAAGGACCCTTAGTTTTTTGTATTCTTAATTTACACAAATGACCTACTTTCCTGGATGCAATCTATACGTAGCAGCGGCCTATTCGCAGACGATTGCGTTCTTTGTGGCCATATACACGACAGCTAAGATTATTTAGTGTTGTCTGACTTAAACTGCATGGAGAACCTGGCATGAAAACTAGCTAATGTGCTTGAAGGGTGAAAAATACTGGACATGTTTATTTCCACCACAGGCAACACTACCAATCACGCAAGTACACCATCAGTAGCTCTTAGGCTGATTCTCTCGGGGGGCTTTGCAAATACCTCGGCATTAACCCCACTTATGATTCGCCTTAGTTATCTCATGTAGCACGCGTAAGGAATGAAGTTAACCGTATACTTGGCTGCTTACGCCGTAACATAATACTCGCCCGCTTTTCAGTTAAAATGTTAGCTCAGTCAACTATACTTCGCCCTAAACTATAGAGTACGACTTTGCTATCTCGGACCCACACTAATCTAAACCATGTTAACATTCTCGAGGTGGTTCCTAATTGCGTAGTTTATTCAAATAATTCTTGTTTTACCAGTGTCTTTGTGCCTAAATGTAGGGCTAATCTGAAACCATTTGCATAACGGTGTAAGGTTTTTAGCTTCTGTACATAGATAGATAGAACAACTTTATTGAAGAATAAAACGCTCAATGGTTGGAGCCCCTAGACAAGGGCCCCACTGGCTTCCGCACGCCGTTTCGCTTGTCGGATGATGGCCCTTTGGACCTCTTCCTGTGAGCTGGACAGCGCCGCCTCCCATTGTGTATGATCCGTAATTTCTGTGTTTGTCTTTTGTGCATAATAGGTTTTACCAAACGCCTCACGCAATTTCAAATGTCCTTCCTTTCCACCGCCTTTCTCAACCGCCTTTCACAAAGCCATTTATACTCTGTCAGCTTGCTTCTACGCCCATTTTAATTATTCATTTGTACTAACCGCGAGAGGTGTTACCGCAATCTAATGTTAAAAGAACGCTGCTTGAGTTTGTTGTATAGGTGATTTTTTGCCCGTGCACAGCAATAAGTTAATTGTTAGCTCAGGATTATAGGCAGCCGGTACGTCCATCTTTCTTTTTTACATTTCACAACATAAGAAGAGTACAAAGGCATTTTCGTGTGAGTGATGAAAGTTTATCAACTTATATGTTAGTGTCTGTATAAGTTTCAACGAAAAACAACTCTTTTAGCGACACCGTTTCACGAACTCACATTTCTTCGGAACTCCGTTTTTTCAAGCGTGATTGCGCAGTGCGCAATAGGTTCGCGAGAAAAGATTATCTGGCAGTGATAAATGATATTCACTTCTATAATGTTCAGGCGACCGAAAGTTAGAAAGCACACGACGAATGATGCTACTAGTATGTCCAGGAATACGTTTAGTAGGAAGGCTAGTTAACGATGCATACTAAAATCTTGAAAGAGCAATGTCTGTTTTCAGTGCATTTGGAACTGGATTCATCGAGCATATTACCATTAAGGTCACCTCTAATAACTACGTCCTTGTGCGTTAATAATAAATTCTCGAGAGGTAGGTCAAAACAGGGAGAGAGATCAGATATTGACGATGAAGATGAACGGTACATACAACCGAGAACTTGTTTTTGAGCATTAGCAGGAGATTAGGGCTCGTTATAGTTACATTTAAACAGATTCGCTGTTATAAACAGCGTTATGAAGGTCCTGTCTGCGTTTGTTTGAAGCAGTATGCCGATTGGCACAGCACCATGAATATATCGTACTGTGCTGCTTTTCGGCTACCTATTCTTTAGCGATTATCGTGCGATGCACGTAAGAAAAAAAAAGAAAAAAAAGAAAGAACGAAATCTACGCTCATTCGCGTCTATGGCCAAACACTAGCATTTAACTCCACAGAATTGCCATGAGCCATTTGTCTTTGGAAAGTCCTCGCTGAAATCATAGCCTCCAAGAGTGACACCAGAAAATTCCGCCATTTGCTGCTCATGTATCTTATAATGACTCTTCACGATTATACGTCTTACCAGTTCCTTTATATTTTTCGGGTATTCTTTTACTGCTGTTTTATGAGCCCCTTATTCGTGCACTTATTGTAATATAGTTGTGTGTTAGCTACTATATCTGTTTGTAATAAGAAAATGCTACGTTATTTTTGTATTTTCAAAATGTTTGTATTTATTTATTCAGTTTTATAAATGTTTCTAAGGCAGCTTCCTTGCCTTTCTAAAACACGGCTGGGTTTTTATTGTATGATAAGTGCATGCGTTATACCCGAATATTTTATTTATTGTTGCCATATTAGGTTATTTTTATTGTTCAGAATGTTATTTCTGACGTCTATGCTAGCAGGGTTACGCTAAGCACTTGTGAATATTGTGCGTTACTTGACTTTTATTATTGTTAATTAGTATTTATTTGCTACTAATTAATTTGTTTTGCTTTGTACAATAGTGTCTTGATATTTTCTGCATATGACCACCTTAAGCAATTCCTCCAGGAGCCTGAGGGTATCTTACTGCGATAGCAATTATATGGACACTCCAGGCGCATTTCTGCCGTGGGTGCCGCCGTAGCCATGACGTTCCGTATAAAGTCCAAGGGCGATAACACCGTAGCCACGCGCCCTACGCTGTATTTGCGAGTTAAAACGTGCTAGGAAAGTCTAAGATCGCGGCTCAATCTCGCACGTGCGAGAGGGAGGATAGCGGGGAGGAAACGCGCCGTCTTCCGTCGCGTGCGAGGCATTCAACGTTGCGAGGCAACGGGGGGAGGGGAGGGAGGGGGGGGAGGCGGCGTTTTACTGCGGCTGCTACTGCGCGTGTATATAGACGAAGCTGCGCGCCGTCGCACGTCCACGTCTTGAGAGCGACCTGCGTTGGGGGCGGAATCTAGGTGCGTCGACGGCACGTAGCTTTGTGCGCGATGTGTGTTCTCGGCGCTTAAGTTAGCGTTGAAGCGATAGACAGCACGAAGGTCACTTCGCTCGCTGCTGCTGCCGCGTTTTCTCACGCCAGCATTTCGATAGTGAGTGTCCGCAGTGATCGAGTGTGATGTGTTCAGGTTTGCTGTGCGCGCTGACACCATGCTTGTTAATTTAGTTAGCAAGCGAACGTTTACAATTTGATACGGCCGATGAAAGTACTGTTCTTAGTTCGTATGGCTCCCTGCTAATTTACGATCGCAATCGATGCTTCGCCTTTCTGGCGAAACTGTGACTATATAAATAAATAAATAAATAAATAAATAAATAAATAAATAAATAAATAATGACGAACATCTCCAATGTTGTGTTGGTGATTACTTCTTGCTGACTGCACCGATGCTGCCTAAGAATACCTAATGTTTCCCTCTGACGGTGGGATCGGCAGTTCTTGATTAATAGTTTTCTGTGAAATCGTGGCAAGTCATTTGTAGGAATCCTGTCGCTGATTGATGGTAGCACGTCGCAAACTCGCTTGTGAATCGCTTACCCCATACGATGTCGATACCTACGGGAGACTGCGACTGCGTGGGAGCAGGAACCTGCGATTGCGGGTCACCGCGGTTTTGATTCCCGCATGCCGCATGATAAATAATCCGTGCGTCGCGTTGTCCCACCTCGCAACGACACGGGTCTCTCTAATCGCATGACAGGAAACCGTGTTGCCAGCATTAGTGAGCATGACTGGGATAATGGCCTGCTTTCTTTCCTTTTTGACTGAAAGCTATTTTGCTTGTGAGTTAAGCACTGCAACGCGGACGTTCTTCGGGGTCTGCCCACTATGGATAGCATCGTATCGAGCATGCGGTCTTTTATGACCTCCAGTGTGACGTTTCGACAAGGACCTTTGAAATAATTTTCTCATCATTTGTGCGATACCAGATTCATTGACTGGCCAGCGCTGAATTAGTAACGACGCCATTTTCCATCCATTCATTGTCTATGCTATCAAGAGGGACAGGTCTAGTCCTCATTTATCGCCTCTCATGTTACGCATTGTTCTTGGGAACATGCCAATGCTGCTCCATTTCTATCTCATTGGCTTGCTCTAGTAAGCGCAGAAAACACCAGAAATTGCATTTGGTGACGTGCGTACGTTTAGCCATTCTGATTCGTCAGTGGAGCCTGAGAGGGCTGATCTTTGCGCTAAGCGGCCCAAAGGAACATCGGCATTACTGCACCACTCGCTGCTGCGGCGTGTCGCCGACCAAAATTTACAGGATATAAAAGGCAATGACTAAGCTTTGAAAGCTCTACCAAAGCAAAGTAGCTTTTCTGGAATAGTGAGTGTATTTGGTAAAAACTTAGTTTCCAAGCACTAGTCACCATTTATATCCATCCTACGGCAGTTGCAATTGTACAGCAACATGTACAAAGGCACACTGAGGGTCTCCATCATACCAGTAAGTATTACTTCGAAGTGTGCTCATCAAGATAAACATAAAGCCATGTTTGCAGGGGATCTTGCTGTGCCCATTTGCTTCACAATGTTTAGAGTACTGGTTGAATTTTTTGTGTACGTTGCATGAAATGTCGGGAAACATCTGTGAGAAAGCGCTGTTTAACATCATTTCCTTGCATATATTACTTTGCTAGTTTCATAAAACAAAACTACTGTATTGGAGTCGTATAAGCGTAGCTGAACGACTAAAACAAACACAAATATCACAAATAAGGACCTTCGTGGTGTAACACAGCTATGCTGAGTCACTAGCTTGCTTTATCTAAACATTGCACAAAGCGTATGATAAGTCTAATACTTGCGCGAGCTCTTATACAGAGTGCCAGAACTAACGTTGACCAGAACGTCGAATAATGTTAGGGCACTCTACACAAATAAAGTTGATGCAATGTTGTCCCTTGTCACTTCATGTATTTAATATAATTTTGTAACCTTGCAGAATAACTAGAAGTCATCTCCGCGCTTTGAATCAGAAGAGTGCAACTCACAGCCTTCTGTTTAGCGTTCACAACCCTGCAAGGATTGGGCTACACCATGAATTAACAGCGCTGGCTTGAACCGGATCTGACCATGCGCAATGTGACCCGGAGACACCGACTCACACCACTAGTAATTGGTAACTTATCCTGGGGTACTCCAGCCATACTAGGGATCTTAGAAGAGCGGCTATATTTCACGGAACCGAAATACAATTTTTTGAAGAGTTTTTGTAAACTGTACGACGCGAAGAACTCGCGCCACGATATTTTTTTTCTTCTGCGCGGCGTTGACGTTTTTGTGTCTTGCATTCTGTGCACTCAGGAGTTTCTAAAATGAATTGGCTGCACACGTTTGCAATCATCAATAAAATAATCACTTTTCACTTTCCAAATTGGTGCACTCGACCGCCATCCACATAATAAAACATACAAACATTATGACGCAGTTTGGAAACGTTGCCATCAGCATACGTATTGAACCTTATACGCTTAGAAACGAAAAATAAATGCTGTGCACTTTGTATACATTCTTGAAGTTCTTTTATTGAGCCCATCATTGCACTGTTGTAAGAGAAAGTGTATTTCATTTGATGAAAACATACTACGCATGTTCTTATAATCAGTACAAGCCGCACACAACAATGGTTCAAGGCCCTGATGGCCGCCCTATACTCTCCGGCCCCCTTGGCAACATCTTCAACTCTCTGGTTCGAGTCCTACGCTTCAAGTGAGTCAAAGGGTTTAATTTTCTCGTTGAAGCAACTGTCGGTGGTGGCACGGTTGCGTTGGCCTATCTGTCAACTTATAATTAACATCTCCATTCATTTGTGTACAGCAAAACTGTGAAATGGCGTTCGGGTGTTTCAAGTGCTGTTCAAACGTGTTTTTTTTTTCTGAAGTATCCCAATAAACGTTACCTAACTTTCTCAAGCAGTGCGCGAAGCAATAAATATCGTGCGTGCAGGTATACGTCCGAACGCTATAACTGATAAATATTATTAAACGCCAACATTGAAGAAACTAGACAGTAAAAAAAAAGCGGGAGAATTGTTTAAGAATGGGGGCGTTAATGCTCGTTTGTATGGAAGGAAGTACACGTATCCTTAACCGTCTGTATTTATTCCTCAGGTTTGTCAGTTTCTTAAGCGGCAGTTTACCTACAAAATTTAAATCCTCGTACTTTCAAGCAAATGATTTAAGTTTATTGCTCAGTGGAATGTTCATTGCAACAGTTACACTATCGGCGTACCAAGGGAGCTGACTACGGGGAGCCCACAGGCTAACGGCTCCTGGACAGGCTCCATGGGCATGCTCCACCGGAACGTGAGTCGGCTACGTGCTACACAAGTTCATTGAACTATGGATATAGAGAAATATATTCAAAAAGAAATATAAGCCCCGCAAATGTTACAAGAAGTTGTAAAAGGCAGCATAGTGCGTGTGCTTATGAGGTTTTTTCTTAACTTATCGCCAGTGGAAGCTACAAACAAAACTAAGTCTTAGCCACAAAGCGAAACGTCCACAAATGGTCAGGTGTATGACTGTTCTGGAGTAAGCATAACTGTTAATCTGCTAACGTTCTTGAAAGTCCTGCGAAAAATTGCAAGGCAGGTATCTCAGGATCTGGAAATTGTTCGCGCGGTTGCCAACCCCCCAGCAGTCGCGTTCGCATACTCGAAGATTGAAGGTTCAACACCGGCATTTCACATTCATGGCGGTAGATCACACATACCGCTGCGCAATATGCCAGTCTGCGTCGAAGAAGCCCCGGCAGCTAACTGCGCTTTTGACTACAACGATTGTGGTTGTTCACCGTACGGCGCCTATAACCTAGCATGAGCAGCTGAGTGTCATTCAACCTATCAGAACAAGCACTGAGTGATTGCTTTTCGCGATATAGGAAAGCGACCTGGCCATGGGGCCTTTTTTTCCTGCCACGGAGCGTCTGGAGATCGCACAGCCGTCGGCCGTCTTCTTCCTGGAGGAACTACGCATCTTGGCGGGCCGAACGACCGCTCAAGAGAGCAGCGTCTTCGGATACATCATGGCCTTCGATTGGATGGTGCGTTGGCGGCAGGCAAACATATTTGGTGTGTATTTCGTGCGATTCTGGGTGAAAAATGGCATCCAGTTTCCTCCAAACAGCCAAAGTGGCTGTTGGAGGAAAACAGTCAGAGCACTCCCATGGTTTGTTGCCGCATTGCGTGGTTAAGCGCACTCAAATCTCTGTTAAACGTTCGGGAAAAAGTGCCGTGATTCGGTTCGCGTACATGTCCAATGCGTGAGGAAGTTCAACGTCGTTCAAGTTAGTCTGGCGGAGTGCAAAACCAGGGTTACTTCCTGAACGTTTCCCATCCACTTTCGCTAACCTACTGCCATCTCGCTTAAATTGCGGACAATATTCTTGGCTCGTCTAAACCCTGATAGGACGTAGTGTGGCAGAAGTGACAAATTGGCAGTGAGATGCAGTAAGTGTTTTTTTGTGTGTGCATAGATCGAGCGTATTACGGCCTGTGGATCGGTAGCAATGCAGACAAAAATAATGTGTTGGGTGCAAAGTTATTTCCGTTAAGGGCTCTGGCCTCGTCTGGCCTAGGTGGTGGTTCTGTTTGAGCCAAAGGAATTAAAATTAGGTGCTCCTGTGCCCAATCTCGGTACGCAATATCAAATTTACTTTCTTCACTTGAAACACTGTATAAAAGGCCTATAAATTTCGAACTCTAGTTCACGGTCGCAGATGTTCGTTACTTATCATTGAGGTCTCTTCTCTAGTGCTGGACCATGCTGCACTTTGGACTTTTCTCCACATTAATTTTCCTAAGAAGGAAATGGATACGCGTATAGCTAAAAACTAAGCATGGGTGTAAATTATGGCGTTTCGGGTGCATACAATGACTTATCTGGGCGAATGTGGTAACGTGTAAAACATTAATTACGCTTCAACTCGGGAGGCGAATTTGCGTATTCCAAGCAATGATCTGCACAGTTAAGCGGCACGAGGAAACTTATTGTGGTTTATAAACATTTAAGCTGAGCGCCGAAGCGTCGTGTATACTTAGGAAGAAGTCGACAAGCATCAAACGATCATAAGGCAAACATGTGCTACCAAACGTCTTAATGCCATTAAAAAAACGAAAAAAATTAGCACCAGGGATACGTAACGCAAGGTGCACATAGAAGAAAAAGAATGGTCATGGAATGGCTGGCAGAATCAGATCCAATATGTGGCTTTTCTTTAATTTGCGCTCTTCCGTCCGCTGCAGGTGTGGATGTTTCTGAGCGTAGCCCTGGTGATCGTGTCTCTGGTCACGGCTCTGTTCAATTCAATGCATGCGTCGAGAAAAGGACGGAACTACTCTTTCTACGGCTTCTTTAGCGACGCCGTCTGGCAGTACCTGGAGAACCTCTTTTTCGAAGGTGAGCAGATACCTTGCCTCGCGTGCCTTTAGTCAAGAATTTGCATGCATTTGCACAAATGCTGGAGGACCTTTTCCTACGTGCGTTATAGGCTCATATGCCAGCTTCTTTTATTTTTGCTCTTCCAGATCTATGTTTTTCGCTGCTCCTAGGCAGGCCTGCTGTTTCCTTTTCCTTTACTCTCTTTTAAGTGCATATATGTTTAAACACCACATACTACTACTACTGCCAATAATAATAACAATACGTTAATCTGTCAAGGAACAATACTGTATCGGTGCTATGGCACATAACCATAAGGAAGGTAGAAATATAAAAGAACTACTACTAAAACATCCGGTATAAAAATAAAATGAAATAAAAACAGTAAAAATGATTGGATAAACAGCTGCGTAATGAAAAACAATACATAAATACATAGCACATAGCACAGGGACAGAGAACTTGAACGGAAGGAGAGAACACACTATGAGAAGTCGGGAGAGGAGCGCAGCTGGAAAGAAGAAAACTAGTTTTGAAAGATACCAAAACGACAGTTGTAAAGTCTTTACACACTATGTAGAGGCGAATGTCTGCAGAAAGAGGCAGAAACGAGAAAACGCATACGTTGCCTGGTAGGTCTGCTGCGGGAACCATAGTGAAGGAGTAGCCAGTAGATCCGAAGATGTAGTAATTCCATAAACGACTTTGTTTAAAAAAAAGAGGAAGTCAGTGCGGCTAAGTCTGCAACTAAGTCATAAAAGGGTAGGGCGATAATTCAGCCTCGAAATGCTGTTGGCGAGTGAGGTCAGAAAACGATGTTTACATGTACTCGTGTACTGTTTTCGTATACGCTCATGAAGCGCTGCGATTCATGGAGGACCCAGGCCCGAGCACCACAGCATTGAGTAACCATGCACAATCTTGTGCGCGAGGTGCTCGGGAGTTACACAAGAACCGTTCGCTCCAACGCGCACAACAAGCAAGTTTACAGTCTGTGCTCGCAGATGCCTTCACAAGAACACAAGCGAAGACAAAGGAAGAAAGTCTTGACAAGCAATTCTTAGTGAAGATAAAAAAATGTGTGAATGGCTGCAAAGGACGCACTGAAAGATCTAGCTAGACCAGTTCGTTATGTTTGCAGTGTTCGTGAAGTGGTAATAAAACCAGCCATGGAGGAAAGTTATGTGATAGCAATGAATTACTTTTTAGTAATGGCTCATTTACATTAGTGGGGCTGTACTTCGTAACTGTATTCAACTGCATTTTGTGATGACGTAAGTTTGATTGTCATCGGTTACCTATTTTTTGTAACGTGTACAAGTCTGCTCAGCACTCACGGCTGGAATCGGCAAGGCGTCAGTGTTTGCTGGCGATGATAGCGAACGGCGTGTTTGGTGCGAAGTTCGTGGACATAGCCTACGTAATGGCAAGGCGGTTGACTGGTGTGCGAATTAGTGCAACTGCTTCCTTCAAATCATGTTAGGGGCCGCTGCTGTCGCAGCGCTCGGGCCTGCAATCACGAGGAACTTTAAGAATTTCGCCTCTAAAGTAAACACCATCGCGCTCTGCACTCTAAAAAAAAGTTTACACCCTTTGGGTTGTATATTTGCCACACAACTACAATCGTCATTTGTCTTGCTTGCATTTCCTTTCTTGAAAACGCTGCTCTCGCTACTTTCCTGTCGAGGATGTTCTGTCACGTTGACAACTCGCATGCCGTTCGTGACTTGGAAGTACCGGGCTCGCAGCTTTAAAGAAAGGAAATGCGGGCAAGACAGATAACGATTATTGTCGTGTGCCAAATATACATCCCAAAGGGTGCAACTCTTTTTAGAGTGTATGAATAAAGCACGGCATTAATTATTGCGCAAGGCACAGCGAGATGAAAAATGTGGATTAATATGCTGTAGGGCGATCGAACTGTTTTCCCAGCTTAAGTCGTGCCCTCAATTCAAGAATTGAAAGATCGTTTAACTCTATTTATATATATTCCCCGCATAATTAGCACTCAGTTAGTATTTCAACGACGGAGGAGTAATGATGTTCAAACACCGTAGGTCTCCCTGTCGCATATTGCGGCAGTCTTTTTTTTAAAACAACTTTGCCAGTGTTAGCTCAGTCACTCTGCATACTGAAATTCGATGCCTTGGAAGGAGCGCTCCAACATCTGTGCAGAATACACGTTTGCAGCCGTGCTGTTTGACAAAAAAAGCACACTCAGTTCATAGGCATAAACATCGAACAATAGTGATTGCACACTTAGAATAACGCATCATTCGTCTACAGTGCTTAAGGTTCATCGGTCTTAGGATTAGCGCTAACAGAGCGTCATGCAGCGCGATGCAGAGGTCACATACTGTGTTTCCCGTAATCTATCTGTCAATGGGCGCTGCGAAAGCCTAGCAGAACACACAACGAGAAAAATTAGGAAGTCGATTCGTACTCTATTAGAGTTTTATATAACAAAATATGATAACTATGAGACGAATAAGAAGAGCTTTCAGTTTGCAGGGAAGCCACTCTGAAGTCATCAACAGCATCTTACCGTTATACATGAAGCCGTATACAATCAGAGCACTCTACCAGAACTAACTTACGCGACTGAACTTTGAAGGTTAACAAAGGAACTTCAGAAAAGAAAATGAAAATGGCGCAGAGAGCGATGGAAACGAAAATAATATGTTTGACGTTAAGAGATATAAAGACAGTGGTACAAGTTAGTGACGCCTCGTAATTAGTAAGCAAATGTGTGTAACAGTTATTCAAGTTGAAGTGCAGAGGAAACGGAGCTGCCGAAAAAAATGTCGCGCACACAGCGAACAACTGGTTACCTTATAGGGCAGCAGGTCGAATGCCCAGGGGAAGCAAATGCATTCAAAAGGAGCTGGAGATTCAGTGGTATGACGAGGTTTAGGAATATTTAAGAAATAGGAAGGAGTCAACTGATGTTAGAGCGGAGTAATCGGAGATCGCCGATAGAGGATCTATAACTTGGATGGAAACAAAAGAGGCGAATCAAGAAAGTGATGATGACACAATTATGGGCGCACAGGTATTAGTGCCTGAAACGGTGCTGCCCGGGTGAAATTTGCATTCACTGTTCAGAGCACACACGGCCTGTGCACTATTTCCAAATTTTTTCCAGGGCACCGAAACGTACGACCTGCATAGTGCGCTTGCGCCATCTGACGGAGTCTGCCGGTAAACTTCTGGAGTTTAATTCACTAAGATTTTTCGTTCGCAAGTGCCCTTCTCCACTGGCTAGTCGCCTTAGCTAAATATATGCGCAGCATCAGGATTGGCTGAAATTTCGTCTTACGAATAATTCTAGCGTAGGTGCTTTACGAGACCTGTTTATATTTCAGCTAACGGCGCCCAATCGGCCGGTCGTCGGTGGCCGCACTGCATTTCAGGGTTGCATTGTGTAACGGTTCTTTTCGTCTCCTATTCGTTTTGCCCTCCGTCTTTGACTGGCATGACGCCAAGCCTTCGTTATCGTCGCTATCAGTCACCTACCTACGTCGCCTTATCACCTTATCACCTTATCGTCGCTACCTAGGACGGGTGATAAGACGTGAAAGAGAATCAAGGGAAAAGAGTCCTCATGATAGTACGGCCCTACTGCAGCAAAGCCAGTCACGGCAACGAGAGGTATGCCTTGAGAGCTCGGCGATAAGGCGCACTTTCTCGTCACGTCTTGTCGACCACTGAGGCTCGCCTGGCAGATAGAGGATGTAGTCGTTGATAAGAGGGAGCCGTGAAAGCCAATTGCCGTGCGAGAAGCGCGAGTATCGGCGGTCCCCTTGAGCGGCTGTTAATGCATAAAACACGTTCTGGCGAACTAGGGTCGGTGACAACGCAATAAAAGTTTATGATTATGTACGCTGCCAAGCACAAACGCAATTTGCATAGGTGCACCAGCCAACTTGCTTATTTCCGTGGCGTCCTGTGGTTTGAAGTGCCTAACACTGCCGTCTTCTGCGTAGAGAACTGCATTTGTCATTGGCTGACTCCTGAACGTCTCGGCACATTTTACGGCCGATCCTGATGTGAATGCTGATTTTAGCTTGAAACAACGAGCTTTTACTTTTCAATTAGCTAAGCATTTAGATAAGAAGAACAAAGCCATTAAACTGTGAGAGGACTCCAGCTGGATCGGCTCAGAAGGCAGGTGCAGGCGAACTGCGTTTTAGTGAGTGGAACTTGTACTGAATTCTCAGGTTGTCACGGAATATGGTCGACTTAAGTATGTACCGTGTGCATACTTTACACGGTACATACTCATTTAACTGTCACACGGGCAAACACAGAGTGAATGCACATCGCCGTTTGTGTAATAGGCAGGCTCAGAGTATCGTGTTTCAATGGCTGAGCACTGAACATCCCTAAGGTACACCGCAGAGTAAGGCAGCTTGACTATTTTCTCTATGTAATTATTCCATGTAAGAACGCTTGGGAACACTACCTGCGCTGACAACGTGAGTAGGATATAAAGCGAAGACGATATTCCCACAGCGCGCACTCGCACGTGAGATGTCGCCAAACGACATGTTAAGCGGAATGCGCGCACCCGCGCTGTTGGTTTTCAAGATCTTATTAGAAGTAATCTAAAACACTCACTACACCATCAACGCTTGCTCTGTTCTCCACCTGTAACATAACAACTGGCGCGCCTATTCGTGCACTTCCAGAGTCATTTCAATATCACCCCTGCGCACCTTACACAAGACGGACGCGGCACAGACGTGCAATGCACAAATATTTTTTAACCTATTTTCCTCGCGAGAGATAAAGAAGGTCTTCGTTGCAAGGCAGTGAAACTACCTACTCCTGGCACTGGCAAATATTTTATCGAGTTCACAGTGCCCGCAGCACTGAAACAAAACGCGTATGCTGACGCAACCTTTCTTGCCGTTGATAAAGACGGCGTCCTAAAAAAGCTGACGCTGTTTACAACGAATCCCCCCCGCAGCTTCGGCGCAGGCTCCATCACACGGCGGCGAGCGCCTGCTGAGCGCCGCCTGGTGGCTGGCCACCCTGGTGCTGATGAACGCCTTCTGCGGCCACATGCGCGCCTGCCTCATGATCAAGTCCGAGGTGGAGAAGATCGAGAGCGTGCGCCACCTGGTGCTGAGGCCGCACACCGTGCCTCACATGTGGCTCGGCACCTCGTACGTCGCCATGGTGGCCGTGAGTCTCGGTTGTTTAATGCCTTAGCATTTAGGAGCATCAAACTTGAAAAGAAAGAAGTGCGTGTGTGTGAAGTGTGGTAATCCGGTTTTACCTGGTGGAGCTAGAGAGGAGATGGGAGGCGCTTAGAAGGGCATCTCTCTCTCTCTCTCTCTATTATATATATATATATATATATATATATATATATATATATATATATATATATATATATATATATATATATATACTTATGACTGAGGAAATCACGCCGGCCCCGGTAGTAACATGAAGAAAAAGAGTACGACGTACGTTGGGGGGGGGATAAGCACAATATATTGGACGCAACCCAAACGTCAGTCAGTCAAATATACTGTGCTTATTCAACGTACATCGTACTCTTTTCCTTTATATATATATATATATATATATATATATATATATATATATATATATATATATATATATATATAGATATATATATATATACGGTAGGAGACAATCAGAGGGAAAACTTGGATAGCCGATGTTTTAATTGGCATTAGGAGAAGAAAAATTGACACTAGGAGAAAGAAAAAAATTGGAGGACGCTTAAGCTTCGCCTTCAAGAGTGGAACGCGACAGCGTTCCCGTCGACCCGCCAAGGGGTGAAAGACAATGGGCTACGGCGCAGCAACTAAGCGCCCCGCATCGGACGCGGTGAGCGTCGAGCAACGCAGCGTTCGGCGCGACAACGAAATGTGCGCCTGAGCAAGCGACGCACGCCTGAGCCTTAGAAACAGCTCGTTTCTAAGGCAACACCGCGTTCACTAGAGGCGCTTTTGTACCGCTTTGAAGCATCGAACTCGTGGCTCAGTGCATTCTTCTTCCGGCTACCGTTCGGTGCGGACGCGGAATCATGTGCTCCAGCGGAGCGGCGATAGCGGCCTCTGCAAGCCGCGGAAACAGGATTGAAGACAATGACGGTCAGGACTACGAGATCATTTTGCCTACATTGCCCACCGGACGTGTTGTGGTTAATACTGTTTTTTTGCACGGCGACGTACGAGTTAGGCCCTACAGGGTTGAGGACTTCCGCGACGCCCTAGCCAACGCTGGTGCGCTTCCCGACGTGGTGGCGTTGGGGGCGTACCAAATCAACCATGTTTGGGCGGTGACTCTCAACAGCACCGAAGCAACTAAGAAGCTGGCCGCTCTCAAGGAACTGGAAGTAAAAGGACGCCGCTGCATTATCTTCGATCCAGATAACCAGCAGGTGAAACTACGGCTGCACTGGATGTTGCACGGCGTGGCGGACGACGACATTCGGACGGCTCTCGCTGCTTACGGCAGCGTATCCGAAGTGACCCGGGAGCGATGGCGTGTCTCAGGCGTCAAGGAGAAAGGGTCCACAACGAGGACCATGCTCCTGAAGCTGAAACCCGGTTTGAAGGTCGATGACCTACCTCACCAGCTACGCGTTGCAGGAGAGTTGGCCCTTGTGGTGGCGCCTGGGCGGCCTATGCAATGCCTACGCTGCCCTGGTACGGGCCACGTTCGACGTGAATGCAAGGTGCCACGGTGCTCAAAATGCAGACGCTATGGCCACGTCGACAGCGATTGCGTCCGCACATATGCGGTGGCTACGGAGCCGGCATCGCAAGACAAGTCGACGGAGCTGCTGATGGACGTCGACGAGGCGGAGGAGGCAGCGAAAGGAGCCGAGGAAGTGGGCAAGCCAGTAGGAATGACCGACCCGTCGGGGCTTGCCAGTGGTGACACAAGCACGTCAAGCAACGGAGAGACGCACCCCGATGAGAAGGAATTGCCTGCCGGCGGTGACACAACCAAGTCAAGCAACGGAGAGACGCACTCCGAGGAGAAGAAATTGCCTGCGTCTCGGGCAAAGGCGTCGGAGAATGGGAAGAGCGTTCCGGCACCCAAAGTCGTCGAACCAGCGAACAGCTCGCCGAACGCGGACCCGAGCGGCGGCCGCGCAGTCAGCGTCTCCGCGCCAGCCAAGCGCCCTTATGGCCACACCGGCAACGATGGGGATAAGGTGGCAGCCACCAGCGTCGAGGAGCCGCCTGCGAAAACAACTCAAGCCAGGCGGGCCAGTCTTCGGCAGCGACCTAACGTTTCGTCTGAGAGGCGAACCGGCGATACAGCGCCTACGCTGCAAGGTTTGGAGCCTGCACAGGGTGGCTCCGGCATCAACGATGGCGTCTAGCCACGCGCTAGACGCGGAGGGTAAGCACCATGCTCTCGGCCTTTTCACTTCCTTGCGAAAATGGCTCCTGCATCTCCGTTGAAGGTAGCTACACTTAATGTCAGGGGCTTGGCAGGAATGAAAAAGCAAAGTCAGGTGTATCGGCTTTTAACGGAGCACGACATTGATATATTGGCCGTGCAGGAAACAAAAGTTGACGGTGAGGAAGAGACCGGGAGCATGGTGCGACGTTTCACGTCTAGATTCTATGCTATTGTAAGCCATGCCATCGGCACATCTGCTGGTTGTGTCCTTTTTATCAAGAAGTTGCCGGCTCTGGTCGTGCATGCTGATTTCTCGTGCTTGTCAGGTCGGTGTGTTGCTGTCGATTTCACACTCAGCGATACAGAATGGCGTGTTTTATGTTTGTACGCACCAAATGTTGTGGATGAAAGGGTCGATTTCTTTAGAAGTGTTGAGCAGCGTCTCAGCTTCGATAAACAGCTGATTATCATGGGCGACTTCAACTGTGTGCTGAGTGCTTGTGATAAGACTAGTGATCGGGGGTTCAGGGACGCAAGTACTGAGGTACTGTCGCAAATCATAGACAAATGGAACCTTGAGGATGTGGCGGAGTGTATGCAAGGCGCGGGTGGTGTGAAGTACACACATTTCCAGCGTGCAAGTCATGCCCGTCTGGACCGCATTTATGTAACGTTGGACGTGATTCCAAAATGCTACAGTTATCAAGTAGTGCCGGTGTCTTTCTCAGACCACTGTTTAGTAGAGTGCGGGATTGGGGCAAAAAAACGTGGCAGTGCTTTTAGCTGGGAACTGTGGAAGATAAATAACAAGCTGATTAAAGACGATGCTTTCAACCTTGCGGTAGTTGAAGAAATCGGCAAAATAAAGCCGAATAATGAACTGAAAACATGGCAACAGTGGGAGCTTTGTAAGGAACAACTTAAAATAAAAGCAATAGAGCGGTCTTGTTCTATGGCGTACGAGGAGAAACTAACTGAACGTAATCTAAGGTCTATGCTTGCAAAACTGCTCGAGAAAGAATGCGAAGCGCCTGGTAAATGGATCGATGACATTAGGAAAACGAAACAAAAAGTTGAAGTGATAGAAGAGGAGCGCTATCGTGGTGCACTGGTCCGGGCGAGAGCGGAACATGTAGCTGCTGGGGAGACTCCGTCTAAACGAGCGCTCGGAATTGAAAAAGCCCACGCTCGTCGAAATCACATAGACAACATAGAATGGGGAGGCGTCTTATCGGATGATAACGAACATATTAAGCGTGCATTTTTTCAGTACTATCAGGCGTTGTTCGCTTTACATGTTGCCGACACGAACACGTTTAAGGATAAGTTCCTTGGGGCACTGCCGCGACTCAACGATGAGCAGAAGGTTAGGTTAGAGCTGGCAATAACCGAATCAGAGGTAGAAATGGCGATAGACAATTTAAATCCTGGTAAATCACCAGGACCGGACGGGTTAAGCGCGGCGTTTTACAAAGCTTTTAAGCGTGGAATCGCGCCAATATTGACCGTAGTGTTTAATGAAGCTTACGAAATTAACGAATTGCCTCCGTCTTATGCAAGATCACACACTGTCTTAATATCCAAAACTGACGATGCAGAGAAGTTACGACAAGTAACAGCGTACCGGCCAATCGCACTTACAAATGTGGATTAAAAAATTTATATGAAAGTTTTAGCGCGAAGATTACAGTCAGTAATCCAGGAAATCGTTGGACCGCATCAAACGTGCGGGATTAAGGGACGATCTATTACGACTAATATTCACACAGCAAGATGCGTGCTGGAGTGCTGCGATATTACAAATAGCCGCGTGGCCATCTTGCAACTTGACCTTGAAAAAGCTTTCGACTGTGTCGCGCATGAAATTTTGCTTTGCATACTAGATCATGTTAACGTTGGTTCTGTTATTCGCGAGGGTGTCGCCCTGGCGTATCGGAACTGCACGACGCGATTGATCGTTAACCAGAGTCTGGGTGCCCCCATTAGCGTGCAGCGGTCGGTACGCCAGGGTTGTCCCCTTAGCCCTCTTTTGTTTTGCATCTACATAGAGGCGATGTGCTTAAACATCGTGAAAAAGCAGACAATTCCCGGCTTTCGGTTGCAAGCAGCGGAAGTCAAGCTGCTGGCATATGCGGATGATGTGGCGGTTTTTTCAACGAGTAGGGAAGGCGTAACTGAGGCTATTAAATGTGTAGAGAACTTCTGCCAAGTCACAGGCAGCAGAGTGAACTTAGCAAAATCACTAGGGCTCTGGCACGGAGAATGGCAATCGACGCCCGACCGCTTTGCAAACGTGTCCTGGGTTACGACCCCAACGAGGTACTTGGGAGTACCTCTAGAATGCTACCGTGATAGTGCGACATATTGGACAGCGCAGACGCATGATACACGTGGAAAAGCGGAAAGGTGGAAAGGAACGAACTTATCGATTTTTGCTAGAGCAACCGTGTGCAATCTGTTCTTTATTAGTAGGCTGTGGTATGTAATGCAGGTGTTACATTGTGCAAGGCTCAATGTACAGAAGCTGCATCGAATTTTCGCCATTTTCGTGTGGGATGCGCAATGGGAAAGGTGCAGCCGGACAAATCTGTTCAGAGGAGTCAAGAATGGTGGATTGGGCCTGGGACACCTTTTTTTGCGGCAGATTGTTAACAGGTTTCTTTTCCTTCGTGACGTCAGCGATCCTTTTTTGCGCACCGCATGCCAAGTAAGGCTCGGGCGCGCGTTGCCAGACTTTGTTGTTTCAACCGAAACACTCACGGGAGGCATTTTTGGATATTTTAGAGAAGTTGTCGCAAGTGTACGATTCCTTGCAACGAGGTTTTCAAATGAATATTTATCTACTGTGAAAAAGAAAAAATTGTACAAGGATTTGTGTGATGTCGTTCTGCCGGAGCCAATGTACAGAGCCTTGTACAGTGGAGGCCCTGGTAGGGACGTGTTAAAGAGAGTAAAAAGAATGCAAGTTGCGCCAGGGGTTAAAACCTTTTTTTTTAAATTACACACTGGAACGTTGCCAGTAAAAATGTTTTTACAGGAAAAGGGCTTATTTCTTCCATGGGGATCTCACTGCCTTATCTGCAAACAACCAGAAACGATAGATCACGTTTTTCTTCATTGTTGGGGAGGGGTATTTTTTTGGGACGTACTACAAAGAACGTTAAAGAAACAATTTCCCCTCGACCCTCATGGAATACGGTATCTACCCATTACTAACGAGGATGGTTTTCCGTTTGATTTAATAATGTTAATTGGCCTCCACAGTATTTGGCGCTCTCGAATGGCAGGATACTACTGCGATCCCGACGCACGACCTACGCGAATTTATTTCCGTGAAACTGTGCATCGGTTTGTTGAAATTTTGAAGGCCGGCGGCGATACCCCCGAGTGGCTGTCAAGGGTGGAGCCATTGATGGCTCTAAATGAATTTTAATGTGGCGAAGCCAGCCCCCTACCAGGCTGTTTATGTCAATACGACGTGTTCATTGTATCTTTTATGTTTTGGTTTGTGTATTGCTATTGCTGTTCTTTCTTTGTCAAAGTCAGGCAATAAAGAAAAAAAAAAACTCGTGGCTCAGTGGTAACGTCTCCGTCTCACACTCCGGAGACCCTGGTTCGATTTCCCCCCAGCCCATCTTGGAAGTTGCTTTTTATTTATGAAGTGCCTGCCGTGATTTATCGCTCACGGCCCACGCCGCGGACGCCGACACCGACGCCGACGACACCGGCTTTTCTGCGACACGAGCTCCTTAACGCTATCGCGTTAAAAAGATCACCAACGACGGTCAATTGCCGCCTCGCGTACTACAATGTTGCGCAAGCTCGACCATCGCTGTTGGGCAATGCGCAATGTTTGAAAGTCCTAATATGCGGATTGAGACATTTTTGCCGGATGGAACGTCCTTATAATGATTCATCTTACGAATTTAAATATTGTATTTATATCATATGCAGGCCGGCGATCAAGCTGATTTGTTTTGTACGAGCAGAATGTTTTACGCTCATATTTGGTGCCTAAGTATACCTGTGGTCTGCTGCCTATCCGCTCACTGCTGCACGTGCAGATACTTCCGTCAGGCAACCCGTGTCTTTGGTCTCGGCTTCCACTGAAACTCAATTCTTTATTTGAAGCAAACTCTCCTGGCCCCGTATTTAGAAACGCATCTTGACTTTGACCCCATGCTTGACTTTATCTAAAATGGGAGCCTGCCGTGAACGCGCCGAAGGAAACGCAATGATCGACTTGGGCACGTTCACAACAGGGGTCAGTTAGGTCAAGTCAAAGCATGGGGCGTCAAGTTAAGATGCATTTCTGAATACGCGGGTTAGTGACGGCTACGACGAGGATAAGTTGCAGCATCGTGATGACAGCCTTTGACCGCAGAAGCCGTACAGACTCTCAGTCGACACCAAAGGTTGAGCCGGTATTACGCGCGAAGTGTGAAACAGAAAAAACGAACTACTTGGTAAAAAAAAAGGAAAAAAGAAGTGGTGCAGAAAAGTTGTCTATTCGAATAAAATGGACCTAAGGTAACTTTTATAATGAAATTATGTATTATTGCGCTTCAAGTAGGAAATCGGGGCTCCGCCACACTTTGAGAGCTTGAGTGACATTTCATATGCACCACGCCGTCGTACGCCGGCCTCCGACGCGGCACGAAAACCTTGGCGGAACTTCGTTAAAATGTTTTGCTGTGAAAACAAGGGAAACTGTTTGTAAAATTTATGGCACCCTATAACGCTTCGGAAGCCCTTAAATGCAGCATTAGAATAGCCGAAGATCCTGCTTCCGAGAACTGCGGCTGCGAGGAGGCGATCGGGCATCTCCTCTATGACTCTTCGCATTACAGCGCGGCAAGTAAAGTCCTCTAGACCATGCTTGACAAAGTGCACTATCGCTTCTTGTCGGAGGCGAGAGTCCTAAAGAACACTGACCTGGACCGGGTTCGACACACAAGGCGTTGAACGTGTTGCTCCGATGCTTAGGGGTATGTCTGATTGTGAATGACTCGCTATTATTTTTCTTTTCTCTCCCTATCTGTTCTTCCCTTTTCCTCCCTCCCAAGTGCAGGGAAGCCAACCGGCCACCTCCTTGGTTAACCTCACTACCTCTCCCTCTTCGTTTTGTCTCTCTCTCTCTCTCTCTCCGTCTTTAATTCCTTCTTTCCTTCTATCAACATTTAATTCCTTTTTCCCAACACAGGGTAGCAAGCCGGCACTTCCACTGGTTCTCTATCTATCTATCTATCTATCTATCTATCTATCTATCTATCTATCTATCTATCTATCTATCTATCTATCTATCTATCTATCTATCTATCTATCTATCTATCTATCTATCTATCTATCTATCTATCTATCTATCTATCTATCTATCTATCTATCTATTTTCGTCCTCTTCCTCCTCCTCCTGTAAATGCAGCCCTAATTACTCTTTCCCTCGCAGCATTCCACCAACCCCGAGATCCGTCAAATAGGCCGCGTGGTGCGAGACCGGGGCACCGCCGTGCCCGCCTCCGTGCTCTACGGCCAGTCCCTGTTGCGGCGGGTGGTGCAGGGCCGCGCGGCCGTCATCAGCGACGGCACCTCGCTCGTGTTCCGAATCTCGTCCGTGTGCCAGTCGTACGAGGGCGCCGAGTTCTACCTGGCCCGCGAGGGACTCGTCTCGCACCCGCTCAACAGCTTCGCCCGCAAGGACATCGACCCGACGCTGTTCAGGGACATCAACAAGGTGTAAGTACGTCGTTTCAACGACGTCTTGAAGTGACACCGGCCACGCTGGCACGGCGACTATAAACGGGGTGCCCCAAATATTGTGCACCACGATTTAAAATCGTGCAAATGCACCTGTAGCTGGACAGAACCAAGGTAATATTGCTTGTAGTCGCTTGGAGATATCGACATTTTTTTTTTCATTCCGCCGAATTATGTAATTAGTCTTGATTAATTAATCAACTTCTGAAGTATTATATTTAGACGAAAATTGTCAATGAGAAAATCGTACGGCAACATGAAAAACTTCCAATACAGTTTTCTCTTGCTCAATACGCGTTACACAACAGTGTTTTCCGAGCGTAAAAGAAGCCTCGAGCGGGCCAGTCACGCGGCAATAATAATGTAACTATACCATAACTATACCAAATGTTTCTACGAAGACTACAAAAGAGTATTAAAAATCATTTGTATTGCAGATAGCACAACTTTAAAATTTGAGAAGAATCGCTCAAAGAGGCGGATATTATAGTTGCACGAGAAACTCAAATGCGCCATTAAAGAATTACTAAAATTTGCAAAAATGTTAATCATACGTCACAAAATTTCAAATGAAAGAATTTCTACGTTCTACGTGTACTTGATTAAGGAAATATCAGAGTCGGACACGAACTTAAGCTTTTCTCTTAACCCTGTGACGCCGAAAGCATGGTATATCCTACGCTAAGTTTGACGCCTCAAATTGCGGATTTAAGCGTGGCAAGCATAAAGCTAAGCCAATACTCGGGTTCTGAATATGCTGGAGTGATGTTTCAGTTGCGAATAGTTTAACAAGCTAATTACAAATTACATATTTAGCACAGTAATTAGGTCAAAGAGGAAAAAGAACTTTGAATTGCTTGTACAAATGTACACTCTCCACGGCCAGAAGTAAATGTCAACAATTCGTTCCAGTTTTCCTTGATGCGGAACGGTGTTTGGGCATTACAGTGCTAATGAAGGGGTCGTTCTACATCGAGCCTTCAAGGGGTCACCCAGCGTGGTCGCTCTCGCACTCTCTCGCAGAATCCGACGCCTGGTGGAGGCCGGTCTCGTCAATTACTGAGGTCAAAGCGGAAAAAGAACTTTGAGTTGCTTGTACAATGTACTCTCCACGGCCAGAAGTAAATGTCAACATTTCGTTCAAGTTTTCCTTGATGCGGAACGGTGTTTGGGCATTACAGTGCTAATGAAGGGGTCGTTCTACATCAAGCCTTCAAGGGGTCACCCAGCATGGTCGCTCTCGCACTCTCTCGCAGAATCCGACGCCTGGTGGAGGCCGGTCTCGTCAACTACTGGTGGATCCGTGCCACGGGCGACGTGAGCCGCTGCGGCGGTTCGTCCTCCTCCTCGGGGCCCGAGCAAGTGGCCTCCACGCTGGCCTTCGCCGACGTTTTCGGCGTGTTCGTGCTCTGGCTCGCTTGCGCCGGGGTGTCGAGCCTCGTGTTCATCTCCGAGATGTGCAAGCCGCGCACCGACGACGCGTTCAAGAAGAAGCTCGCCGCCATCGCCGCCGCTAGGGCGCGCCGCGGGCGCCAAGCACTCCGGCTACAGCGGTCGTGAACGAAGTGGCCAGAGGACGCTGTCCTTAAGGCAGTCGCCGAAATGAGATGGCAATAATCGCGCTCTCGCGGCAGCAGGTTTTCCTCCAGATGCGACGGGCACTGAAAGGAGTAGGCGCATAGTGGCCCTCTCAGTCAAGAGTTTAGTACTCTGACATTCGAAGTGAAGGTCCGAGAGCAAGAATAATGGCAATAAAAAGTTTGGCAGGCCTTCTTTAAATGAATGGCGAATGGGTTTGCTTGGCAGCCCACTTACAGCGCGCCACTTCATTTAGGAAGAATGAGCGATGAAAGGATGCGTGCAGTGCCCTTCCCGGATCGCACAGGCCACACAAAACACCACGCACGATTAAAAACACCTCGTTGAGATGAGTGTCTATAAAAAAAAAAGGTTCAAAGCACCTTCGTAACGGGTAATTTTCAGGCATTGATGCCGCGAGTCAAATCACTGCATCGCTGTGACACAATGACGCACAGGGACTTCGAACTTTCAGTTGTCACGGTGCTGCGGGGTGAGCATGAGATCGCGAATTTGGTTCCCAGCCTTCACCGATAGATTCGTCATGTGGGAAAACGCTGAAGCGAACTTGTTCTTCTGCTTGCATTGCAGGCGAAACAATCGCAAGTGTTGACGTCCATTCCGAGCCCTCGATACACTGTGGCGTTACAGTTCACTAGGCCTAGCTTTCAGTCGTCAAAAGATGTCAGTTATTAGTAATAAAGAAAATCGGAAGTGGGAACCGGTTCCCATTTTAAAAATTAAACAAACAAGTGCCTAACTCTAAAGTACCAACGTGCCCTAGCGAATGACAACAAAGAATCACCCAAAATGAAAGAACTGATAAATTAGAGCGAGTAGGGTTTATCTTTGGGAATATGTGCAGAAGCGATCCTAACGCGACAGATGCACTGCCGTTCGAAGCCGCCTCATCTGAAGGCCTTACCCCTTCATCGTAGACGGTCGACAGGTTGGTTTGGTACTCTACGGACACTCTCCCCAGGCCTCGTGTTGCGGGTTATTCGTGAAGAATCGGGCGGTTTACTTGTTTTTAGTTTTGTTTAGTATTTTCTTCTTATAGTCTGGTTGATCCCATAGCGTTTTCCTAATTTATCGTTCTTCTCCCAGCCAGCGGTCTTTCCTTTGGACGGCTTCCCTTTCCACTAGTGATATCTCTATAGAGGCTTTCCAGCGCAGTGGCATTCACAGCGTTCCAGTTGCCCTAGTGCCGACCAATGGGGGATTCATCTGCGTGAAGAATCCGAATACAATTCAACAAGAGCTGCAGAAAGCTACCCCGCAGTTCCAGAGCACAACCGATGTCCGACAATTTGGCAGAGGAGGATTCTATGTTGTTCGCCGGACCCCACCTGTGTCCCCGACATTCTAAATTGTGGAATGTTCGCGAACCAACCGGTAAACCCTTTCATTATTGCTCACCTAGCTTGTTCTAAGGGGCTAGTCCGGGAAATGGACGCGAGTCTGTGTGCTTTCGAGGTGCTTCAGATGTTTTCCACGGCAGGTGCCTTATTCTTCTACCGATGTTTACGGCTTTCTGAGAATCAAAGAGTCCCCACAGAGTCGGTCGCTGCCACTTTCGCACGCACAACTAGGCCCTCAGAGATCAAGGCATTGCGTTTAACATGCAGCGCTGAACACTGCAATGCTTTTCAGTGTTGGCGATATGACCATAGCATTAAGGGATGTACCCGTAGATCAGAGCTTTTGTGCCGCATTTGCGGAGAATGCCACGGTGCTAAACCTTGTCCCTCTCAGAGCGAGTGATGCTGCTTGTGCAAAGGTTCCCACCACCCTGAGGGCTGTTTAAAATACCCTGCGAGAGACCAAGAGCTTCAAATTTTACAAGTTATAGAACGGAAGCGATGTTAGCGTCGTGAGGCTCAGGCTATTTTATTTGAGAAATCATGTGGGTACGCTGAAGCTTCTGCACGTCACTCAAGAGCTATGAATGCATCCCTTCGTGATGTTGTAGCAGCTGCTGTGGAGAAAGCTATGGCAAAAGCCCTTGACAGTCTATTTTTCGAACCTTTGTGAGACCACTGGGCAAGTTTTCACTGCTCAGATGTCACAAATTTTGCAGGTTGCTGCGCGACCAAGTGTTGTTTCTGAAATTACAGCTTCTCATGAGAATATAGACAAAGGCTTATCGGCAGGGACTTCGCACCGCAGCGCGTACGACACAGAATGTTCCGCATCTCACGTCGAACGGCAGGGCGGTAACAGTTGCGAGTCCGGTTCAGAAAACATTGAGAACGTGGATCTGGATGCGCAAACACGTAAACGACGTGCTTCTCCGCACTCTCATAGAACTACAATACTACGCAAATTAAAGGCTAAAAAGAGTCGAAATGGCAACCTATCAAAGGATGATTTCCTAAAGGATAGTATTTTACAGACCGTATTTAATAATGCTGCTAAATTGTCAACATATGGACCTTAAGAGTGCTGCAGTGGAAATGACGTTCAATTTTAGCTGTAGCCACTGATTTATTTTATCTTTGTGAAGAACTATCTTCTGATTTAGTTATTTTGGAAGAAACATGGTTATCTAAAGAAAAGAAATTTCATTTAAAGAATTATTGTAGTTTTCGTCTGGATTGCCCTTCTCGTAGAGAAGGTTCAGCATTTTTCATCTCACCGAAAATTTGTCATAGAGCTAAGATTAGTCACCAGTAATTCTGTGCAGAAAGTGAAGTGCTAGCACTGGACGTTACGCTTCCTGGTGGTGCCCCATTTTCGTTAGTCAATGCTTACTTTCCTACAGGAGTTATAAGCACAGGTTCTGTTGACGCCGCGGTTGCAGCATGCAGAAAGAATCATAGCTGGTGATTTCAGTTCTCACCATGTATCATGGGGCTATCGGTCCGATTCTTGCGGCAAGCCAGTGTTAGGCTGGACTTCATCAAATGACCTTACTTTTCTAAATTCGGGGACCACAACCTATGTATCCAGGAAATCGCGTTAGGTGCTAGACTTTATTTTTTCCAGTTCGGGTTCTGTTATTTTGTTCTGGTAAGCTATCACCTCGGCTATGAACAGCAGCTACCTTCCGATCATTTTTGAAATCGCGTGCCGAACTAAATTGGTCAATAATTTTGTCTGTACATATCAATTATAACAAATTTCAGGATTCATTGTGATGACAGTTAAATAAATAGGGAGAACTAAGTGACGAAGGCGCTTAATTTGTGTCACGTGATAAGTGACAGTTATAAAAAATCCAGATTCACTATGCAGTGAACCAAAGATGGTACTCATTCCCACTGGTGGAATCCTGACCGTGAGCGCGAATACAGAAGAAATGCAGCGTGGGAGAAGTTACCTCCTAACCAGTGTCCACGTTATAAGAATGACTATAAATTTGTTCCAGTCACATTCAGGCAGACAGCTGACAAAGTGAAAGAAATTATAATCCAAAACATTACAGTTATCTATCAGTCTAGTATTAAAAAAGCCCTATTTAGGTTTCTACTGTCTAAAAATATTGTTTGAGCACCAACAAATGCAGATTCTGTTAGATTAACTTCCACGGAATTGGTGCTGTCACTGGAGGAGATTGGAAAAGGCTTAGAGTGCCGATTTACGTCACTTCTACCCTATTATATGCCGAGACCTGAACAAGCTGATGACTTCACAGCAGTCACATTAGAAGAATTAGTGAAAGTGGTGAAGTCACTGCCAGCTTCAGCTCTAGATCCTGATGGCAAACTACAGCAATTATAAAAATAATATTCGGATTGTCTCCCTAGGATTTGCTTAAAATTTATAAATTTTTCAATTCAGAATGCGTGGCTTTATCCAGATTGGGAAGTTGCCAAAGTAATTCCGCTACTAGATGGCAAGCCGTCCAGTGGCGACGATTACAAACCAATTGACGCAAGAGCCCTATACTATTGCACGCTATTTATCCAGACATATGCACACCATATAGATGCAAAGTGTGTGGCACCAGAGCCACGCTAGAACACATGCCATGGGAATGCCAGGGACTAATACAGGACAGTGTGAGCAAAACCCCCATCGACAGCGTGCGCACGCGATGGCAAGCCGCTCAGCTTGAACCTGCAGGGCCAACTCTGGGCAGTCCAGCGGGCCAAGGAAGCCGCCGAGAGGCAAGAACTCTTGGCCGTAACCTAGGCGGGTGCCCCAGCCCACTAACTCGCCGGACGCGAATCGTTCTGATCCGAAATAAAGTTTTTTTCACTCACCTAAAAAGCAGCTCGACGGATGCACAACTGGTAACGTTAGGCCGATTTCTCTTACTTCTAATCTTGTAAGGCTAATCGAGAGAGTATTTCATGGTCATATCGAAAGGTGGATAGTTGACAACCTAATATTAAGTGACTCTCAAATAGGATTCAGGCCTGGGTGCTCAATTTGGTGTGCTCATGTCGACTTGGAGAGTCGAATTTAACTCGCTCGCCGCAATAGCCAGTACGGGGCCTTAGTGACATTATACATTGCTAAGGCGTATGACAGTGTCGAGCACACCATCTTGATCGACATACTTGAAAGCGTGAACCTCCCTCAGTATACAATTACATGCATTCGTAATTTCCTGAGCACACGTGTACATTATTGCTATCAAAATGACGTTTCTTCTCAATGTTGCAAAGAGGCAAGGCGTGTTCCTCAAGGCGCAGTACTCTCCCGCATCTTATTTAATATTTTACTAAGTCATATTCCTACACCGTGGTGTGCAGCTATACGCATACGCTGATGATATCGCATTTTTTTATGTAGAACGATATACATATACTTTTGAAAGTATTACAGTCGTATTTGAATCAGATTGAGATGTGGCTTAAGGGAATACAAATGTCGCTAAATATCAACAAAAGTGCCATCATAGTATTCCCCTTAACTTTTCCCGTCCGGATAACACTGACGTATGATCAGGAGATAATTTCAAACGTACAATCATGAAAATATCTGGGTATGATTTTATACAAAAAAGCTTATTAGCATCTAAAAGCATCTAAAAGCAACATAGCATCTAAAAGAGCCCGGGTGGTAGGTTCATTACGGAGAGTCAGCAACAGTAATATTTGAACGCGCAGGGAGACTCTGCTGATGATTTATTGTATATATGTCCACCCCATTTTAAAGTATGGTTGCTTCTGGACGCCCTCTCGTTCTTTTAGAATGCAAGTGATTACGCCTCTGTCTCGGCCTTCCAAAATTTGTAGCGAATAATAGTTTTATCGTGAAACTCCCCTGCCTTCTCTTCAATCTCGATTTTGTATACTGGCAGTCCAGACATTACCGAATATCTACGCTTCTCTCCAGAGACGCTCCTCCTATGTGTTCATTCGAGAGCCGATTGCATTCTTTGCGAATCAATGGTCTCGACGGCATCGTGCCCAAGTAATTTTTGTGCAGAAGCTATTAGAACATTTGCAAGTATCAATCCGTGATCTGGTTTCCCCAAGTTTACCTACTGGGACAGTGAGCGTTGAATTCGATAATACATTTCTTAATAACGCTAAGCTTCTGCCTATTAGATGCCTAACAGGTTTGTTAGCTAACCACGTTGAGAACCTCCCTATATATATAGTAATAGCCACATATGCTTCTGTCAGTAGACAGAAGGCAGGAGAAGGCACTTTTTCGCCATCATTCAATTGGTCTTTCTCTCGACTGCCCGATTTTACACCAATATTTCAGGCAGAGTTATTGGCTATCATTCTAGCTCTACGAAAACTTCTCTCATCGATGTATTCAGCCGTAATCATAACCCGTTTGTTCTGCTCTAACAGTGAAAAATTCATTAACCACTCTCCGAAAAGTTTATTAATCTATCCCGCAACATTTATGCCTCATATATTTGGCATGGGTACCACGACACATGGGGCTCACCTTAAGTGAGTCAGCAGATGCACTAGTGGCAGCATCTTTAGAGGCCCTGTACTGGGAATCTCAGAACCTTCGGCATACATCACGGCTGCAAGATTTAGAACATTTTGTGTTCAAGAAGAACATGATAAATCATGTGTATTAAATAATAGCGATTTCGAGCACCTTATATTCTCTTAATTGGCACAGCAGGTGGCGTTCAACAAGAAAATTTGACGTTCCATTCGCGAGAGTCCATTGTCGAATACCAATGCTTAATTTTTATTCCCGCAGGTCTGGTTTGGCTCGTTTCCCTCATTGTTTTTATCGCAACCAACCTGATACTCTGGAACGTTTCCTTATAGAGTGTCATAAGTTCGACGTGCACAGAAAACGACTTCTGGAAGGTCCCCTTCGCCAACTTGGATTGGGCACTACTCTCCCTGTGATACGGTCTCTTGGGGCGTGGGCACTAACACACTGCAATAGGAACGTATTTGATGCCATATTTAATTTTTTAAGTGAAACAAAGAGACTGCCATGTTAACTAAATTGTTTCATTTTACGCAGACTGGATCGTGCGATCGATGAAACGATCCGGTTGCTGAAACGTATCACAAACATACATAGTGGAATGAAAGAAAGCAACACGATCCGCCTGGCACAGGCGTGCGTAACCAGTCACATAAAGTACGTCGCCTCCTACCCCAAGTGGCATGTGGCCGAACAAACGAAACTAGACCACCTCACCCGCAAGGCGTACAAACGTGCCACCGGATAGCCGATAAATACCAGCGCAGATAAATTTCTTGAACTGGGTTTACGCAATACCCTAGACGAGATAACAGAAGCGCACAACGTCGCGCATGTACGAGCGTTTGGCAAAAACCAGAACCGTATGACACATCCTCGAGATGCTGGGCATCAGCTACCACACGCAGCAGGGAGAAAAGGTCGGGATACCAGCACAGATTCGCGAGCGCATTGTCGTTTCGCCGTTGACCAAGAACGTGCACCCGACGCATCATGCCGGCCGGCGCAACCGGAGCGCGAGACCTGCAAAAGAAATACGGCAGCCGCAAAGAAACCGTTTACGTAGATGCGGCCCATTACGAGCGGCAACGCGGTTTCGCTGTCGCAATCACGCACCACACCGGAACTTGGGTCGCGAGCGCGACGATACGCGCGGTAAAGATGGAGGCGGCCGAGGAAGCAGCGATGGCCCTCGCGGTAGCCACCACGGACGCCGAGGTAATAATAAGGGACTCGCAGGTAGCGATACGCAACTACGCTCGCGGCCGGACCTCCCGGGAAGCGGCCCGCATTCTCTCCAAATTCAACAGGGCCATATTTGCCGGAAAAACGACAACTTCCTCGTATGGACCCCCGCCCACACGGACCCTCCGCTCCCGGGAAACGAGACGGCCCACGCCACGGCTCGAGGACTTACATGCCGAACCGCGGCGCCCGCCGGCAATACCGACGTCTTGCCCACCGCGAGAGCGATGCGCCAGGCGACGTGGGGGGATTGCATGACCACTTTCAGAGAAATCACGCAACACTACAGATTGAACAGATGTAAATGCACGCCCACGGCCTCACGCCAAACCAAACAAGAAACACGCACTTGCCTGGAGGCAATTGCAGATACACACATATCCGAAACCGGCCATCCTCCACCTCTGCTACCCCGACATTTATTCGTCCGACGATTGTAAAGCGTGCGGAGCCAGAGCGACACTGCAGCACGTGCTGGGGCATGCTCCGGTGGCGAGCAGCAGGAGTTCCCGACGAGCGGGGTAGACATGGCAGTCTCGAGCCGAGGGGCGCGTTGGGAGGTGGCCCTGCTCAGCCACGACCTCACCGATCAGCTGTGGGCTGTTCGGCACGCCGAGGAAGCCGCCCGAGTACAAGGACTCGAGGCCGTCACCTAGGTAGGGGTGCTTATGGCCCCACCCCGCCCAAATCGCCGGATATTTAGAATAATGTTTTCACTCACTCACTCCTCAATATGAACACAAAAATATTAACACCATATATTACGATAATGCAGCCTGAAAATTGATAATGATTATTATTCGTCTATAGAATTTCTAGATTACAAAATTCTATTTAAGCATTCTCCGGTTCTAAACTACTGGGGCCCGATTCATGGCCAAAACCCCGTAGTGGGTTGAGCCATATCGATGGGCACCAAACTGAACGAAACCAGAAGAAGAAAAAAAGAAATATACAGAAGCTGGCGTCAAGACGAAATTCATTTATTTTCAGTGTTTCTTCTCTGATTTTAGGATTCAGTTTCGTGGAACACGTTCTGTGTGCGGGCAAACGTAGTAGAATAAAGTAAGTGAACTACAAGTCACATCGGCCATCCATGCACGAGTAGCTTGGTTTCTATTCATGCGCACTTGGAACACACTAATTCTTGCTCAACATATTTGCACGCTCTGTGACAGTATAAGTTTCATGGTCGAACGTGAGGTACCGCTCGCGACACTCCAGGAGCGAGCATTTTGGTCGACTAGCTGCTATCGACCTACCCTGAGTGGCGCTCGACCCAGTCCCTGACGTCTCCGGCAAGCCGCATAAACACATTCATCGAACCGATGTGCGTTAGTCGTTCTCGAACACAATCAGGAATTTCCGTTTCGTTGACGCCCACACGCGTGGCAAAGTCCTCGAAGAAGGCAAGGATAGAGCGCGAGATGTTGCAGGGCTCCGGCCCTGTGCATTTTCGTTGATAAATGGGAAGAACAACAAGACCAAGGTATTTGTCCTGGAGCAATGTGCATTTTCTGGCTGATAACTTAGATAAAAGCGTCTACCACATCAATAGAGAACGAATGGCCTTCACAAAAATTCAAGCTCCTTCATCGACAGCGCGGGCGACGGTTTTGACACAGAGTTCACCAAGCCTGTCAGTTCCCATCAACACCAACATTCGCTTCAACCTCCATAATTCTATGAGCAAAGAATGTGTCAGCTATGAAAGGGACATTAAAAAATTGAGTGTCCTTCCACTCAGCGATCAAGTATGGCCAGCGAAGCTGTGTATGTGGGCGAATTAATGGCGAATGGCACCTCCCCCGCAGGCCGGCCCGGAATTGCACTATCTTCGGGATCGGCCTACGTATAGGGAGGGAGGGCTCAGCGCCTGCTTCACCTGCGCGGCGGGTCGGCTCAACTTTGCACTATTTTGGGATCGGCTCACGTATGGGGAGTGATTTAATGCTTGCGTCACCTCCCCTGTGGGTCGGCGCGGATTTGCACTATCTTCGGTATAGTCTTCTACACGCGGACACGATAGTGGGGAAACTAGCCCTTAACAGCTCCGCTGCAAAAGGAACCCCAATTAAAGCCCCATTCGCAAGCTGTGCTCCTTAAATGCAGAAAAAGGGGGTGGGGTTGGAAATAATCAAATGTTATAAGCGCGCGCCTTCGTGCCAGCACTCATTTCACCATGACTGTCGAACGGTATTTCAATTACCCTTCGAAGAATGTGGTGGCACACCATATTCCTCAACTCGCGATTATCCAACATGCGTAGTTCTCAATCTGAGGCTTTGGATGCTTCCGCTCAGTGCGACATACTCCGATATCGTTGTGCTTTGCTAAGGCACTTGCTTACCAAGATCGCCCACGAGCATGGCGGCATGATGACGACTCTATGGCCCCGACGTAGTGACGGCATGGAATCACGAAGGTTAACTTCTATGGAACAATAAAGGTGGTATAACCACAATGGCATGATGACAATGATATGTTGATTCCTAAACGATGACGATGGTATAACGACGACAGCATGACGACGACATGAGAACAATCAGATGACGACGAATGAAGGACGACGACGGCTCGAGGATGACAATATGACGGCGGATGCGTGACAGCGACAGTCTGAGGGCGATGCAATGAAGATTGAAAACTGCGTGATTACTACGGAATAAATAAGGAACCACGTCGATGGATCGACGAAGACGGTATGACGACGACGGCAAGCTGACAATGGCAAAATGAATGAATGTGTGTGGTTTATTGGCGCAAGGGTCAGATATGGCCAAAGAGCGCCAAGACAGTGTTAGTGATTTCGCGGTGATGATAATGAGTTCTGTGAAGATGTGACTTGGCTGTAAAGGGGCCTAAAAATAGTGGCTGTAAAGTGCGTAAAATCTACGTGCTATAAAATAATGGCGATGACTAATGACGAATACTATGAACAATAAAATCCATCGTAGAAGAATGATGAATTATTTAAAATATGCGAGAAGTTAAATTGCTTACAGCACTACTGCCTCGCCAGAGCCCTTGATGAACCACAAGAGCCTAGAGGCATGTGCTATTCAAAATAATTATCATAGCGGCATCCTCTGAAGAGAGGAGGCGCTACGAACATGTGGGGCTAATAACGTGCAACACAACATCTTTCAAAAAACCTAGGACTGCGTTGGTGTCAAAGAGTGGTTCTGGACCAAGTAACATAAAAGGATGGAGGGTGATGTGCTGCCGGTATGCTAAGAGAAAATGTTTCTTTCTTTCAGCTTCGGCTTCCCGACACTCCAGTAGGACGTGGAGGACGGTCAGCCTCTCCCCGCATCTACCACAGGTTTGAGGCTCGTTTCCCGTGAGTAAAAAGTTATGTGTGCCAAATGTGTGTCCTATTCTTAGACGACAGAATAGGACATCTGTCCGGCGTGATTTTGCTACAGGAGGCCAGAAACATAATTGTGGCTTTATTACATGCAGCTTATGATTTGTTTCCAGGTCCCACAAGTGTTGCCAGTAGTTTCGCAGTTTTCTTCTTAAGAAAGGTTTCAGGTCTGTGATAGGGACCGAAGCAGTAGGACTAACTGCATGCAATGAAATGGATGTGGCCATCTGGTCCGCTAGTACGTTTCCCTCAATGCCCCTATGTCCAGGCACCCAGCATATAATCACATGTTGGTTAGATATATATGCTTTACACACTACGGAGTACAGTGCATTAATTACCGGATTTTTGTGGCTACAGAAAGACATCAAGGCCTTCACAACACTACGGGAGTCCGTATACATAACTGATTTCTGGAGTTTTGATTTATTTATATGCTTTACGACCGACAGCAGTGCGTAAGCCTCAGCCGTAAAGACACTAGTTTCCGGATGCAGTACATCGGTTTCCGAGAAGGATGGACCGACCGCTGCATAGGACACCCCGTCGTGTGACTTCGATGCGTCTGTGTAGAACTCCGCGCAGGAGTATTTGTGCTGAAGTTCCCGGAAATGCATTTGGATTTCAATCTCTGGAGCGTGTTTTGTAACTTGCATGAAGGATATATCACATTGTATCAGCTGTCACTCCCAAGGAGGCAGCAGCTTGGCTGGGTGCATTGGGCGAAGCTCGAGGATTGGGACACGCATTTCATCACTAAGCTCCCTCACACGCAGCGAGAAAGGCTGTCTTACGGAGGGACGATTATGAAAGAGTGTAGCATATGTCGTATCGTTAATGGTATTAAAACACTGATGTTGAGGATTAGAGTGGACTTTCAAAAAATATGTTTGGCTGATGTATTTTCTCTGCAGATGAAGTGACCACTCATTTGATTCTGCATATAAGCTTTCAATAGGACTTGTTCTGAAAGCTCCAGTGGCCAGTCGGATTCCTAGATGGTGGACCGGGTCTAGCATCTTTAGCGCGCTCGGGGCTGCAGAATGATAGATCACGGCACCGTAGTCCAACCGTGATCGGATGAGGCTCTTGTAAAGATTCATTAAACATTTCCTGTCGCTGCCCCATGTTGTGTGGGATAACACTTTAAGTAAGTTCATTGTTTTTAAGCATTTGACCTTGAGGTACTTTATGTGTGGAATAAAAGTTAATTTCGAATCAAGTATGATGCCTAAGAACTTGTGTTCTTCGTTCACAGGAATTCGCTGACCATACATTTCGATACTGGGTTCTGCAATGAGGCCTCTCTTTCTTGTGAAAAGCACACATGAGCTTTTGTTGGGGTTAACTTTAAATCCGTTTTCTTCTGCCCATTTGGACACTTTGTTCAAGCCCTGTTGAACTTGCCTCTCACGTACTGTAAGGTTGCAGGATTTGAAACCTATCTGTATGTCGTCTACGTAAACAGAATAAAAAATGGCTGGCGGTAATGAAGCACGAAGGGTGTTCATTTTCACGATGAAGAGCGTGCAGCTAAGTACACCTCCTTGAGGTACACCAGTTTCCTGTATAAAAGGTCGCGACAATACATTGCCGACTTTCACGCGGAATGTACAGTTGGACAAATAGCTTTCTATTAGGACGAGCATATTGCCACGGATGCCAATTCCCGACAAGTCTCTCAAGATTCCATAACGCCACGTAGTGTCGTACGCCTTCTCCATATCGAGGAATACCGATAGGAAATATTGTTTATGTAGAAAGGCGCCACGAATGTTTCCCTCAATGCGCACAAGGTGATCCGTTGTGAACCACCCTTTTCTGAAGCCACACTGAAAGGGATCGAGGATATTGTTGAGTTCAAGGAAATGTACAAGTCTGCGGTTAACCATTTTTTCAAAAAGCTTACAAAGACAATTTGTAAGAGCTATCGGACGGTAACTTGCCGCCAAGGAAGGGTCTTTACCCTGCTTAAGAACAGGGACCACAATCGCTTCTTTCCATGTGGATGGGAGGTATCCCGTAGCCCAAATAGCGTTGAAAAGCGTGAGTAGTGTAAGTTTGGTGTCAGTGCACAAGTTTCTGATCACTTCGTACATGACTCTATCAGGTCCCGGTGCAGAGCTTTTTCATGTGGTCAAGGCAGCTCTCAAGTCAGCAATACTGAACGGCCGGTCATAAGGTTCATTCTGTCTGGATTTTCGTATTATTGGCTTACATTCTTCTATTTGTCTGTATTTCAAAAAGGATTGCGAATAATGGTTTGAACTCGACACGCTCTCAAAGTGTTCGCCAAGTGAGTCTGCCTGATCTTTCAGTGTTTCACCTTGTGTGTTCACCAAAGGAAGTGAATATGTTTGTCGCCCTTTTATCCTATTAACCCTGTTCCAGACTTTGGCCTCATCTGTATAGGAGTTGATACCAGATAAAAACTTCTGCCAACTCTCTCTTCTGGCGTGTCGGCGGGTTCGCCTGCCTTGGGATTTTACTTGTTTAAAATTGATAAGATTCTCCGCAGTGGGGGAGGCGCGTAGCAACCCCCACGCTTTGTTTTGTTTCTTACGAGCAATCCTACAATCGTCGTTCCACCACGGGACACGCCGTTTGCATGTCAATCCATTTACTTGTGATATACATTTAGTTGCGGCATCTATTATAAAGGCTGTAGAATATTCCACAGCAGCATCAATTCCTAACGCGGACATGTCATCCCATGATATACTAGTTAAGTTTCGGAATTTCTCCCAGTCTGCTGGCTCAATCTTCCACCTGGGAGCCTGTGGTGGATATTCGTCTTCTTTAAGTGTTCTTAATAGTATGGGGAAATGGTCGCTTCCGTAAGGATTGTTCGTAACTTCCCATTCGAGTTCAGGCAGTATGGACGGAGAAACTATGCTCAGATCAATTGAAGAAAAGGTATTGTTTGCAAGACAGTAATATGTGGGTTTTTTCTTATTCAGAAGGCACGCACCAGATGAAAAAAAGAACTGTTCAACAAGACGACCTCGCGCATCTATACGAGAGTCGCCCCAGGGGGAGCTGTGTGCATTGAAATCACCAAGAACAACATAAGGTTCTGCCAATTGATCTATAAAGGATTGGAATTCATGTTTCGTTAATTTGTAGTGTGGGGGTACGTAAAGGGAGTAAATGGTGACGAGTTTATTTAGAAGAACAGCTCGAACCGCCACTGCTTCAAGGGGCGTTTGTAGCTGTAAACGCTGGCAGGAGATACTTTTATGAATTAAAATGGCAACACCGCCTGATGATACGACAGCATCATCGCGATCTTTGCCGAACTTGACATACGGTCGGAGAAAGTTTGTATGTTGTGGTTTTAAGTGTGTTTCCTGTAGACACAGCACTTTTGGATTGTGTTTTTGGATAAGCTCTTGTACGTCATCAAGGTTCCTAAGAAGACCTCTGACACTCCATTGAATCATTTGTGCAGCCATATTGGAAGTAAATGAGTGCTGTGTGTATGGAAAGGGAGGTGATGTCTTAGGGGACAGAGCTCTTTCGAGGCCCTGTAACGGGGGTTCTGCCCTTTCTGGAGCGTTCGAGGGAGCCTCGACGCTCCTTAGGCGTTTGGTGCGCCTTGAGGACAGGTGTAGTGTCCATTGCCTCTTGTGAGGCGCCGGACACGTGCTCTTGCGAGTGAGAAGTTACAAGAGAGAGTCCTGCCTTGGAGTGCAAGACCCCTGCGCCCACCAGCCCGGAGGTCGATGGGGCACCCTGCGAGATTTGGCTGCGCCGGCTGTTGCCAGCGCTGGAAGGGGCCGGGGAGGTTGGGGCAGCCTCGGCTGCGCCCACCTTCGGGGTCGATGGTCCCCCTTGCTGTGTTGACGGAGCAGCGCTAGCTGCAACCGCCACAGGGACAGATGGCGTAACTGCCGACTCACTGCTTGTGGGTCGGACAGCCACCGGAGGCCGTTGTGACGCTACCCCTTAAGCGCCACATCGGCAAAGCTGCTCTTAGACAGGTATGACAGCCGCCTACGTGCCTCTTTGAAAGATATGTTTTCTTTGACTTTGATTGTCACAATCTCTTTTTCTCTTTTCCAGGACGGGCAGGCACGCGAGTATGCGGCGTGCTCGCCATCACAGTTGACACAATGTGGAGTGTTTTGGCACGTTTCGGAGGAATGTTCGTTGTCACTGCACTTGGCACAAGTCAGCCGGCCTCGACAGTTCTGTGAACTGTGGACGAAACGTTGGCACTTAAAGCATCTGAGAGGATTGGGAACGTATGGCCGAACACGAAGTTTGATATAACCTGCCTCGATGGACTCGGGAAGGACACTTGAGCCGAAAGTGAGTATCAGGTGTTTCGTCTTGATCTCTTTTCCATCTCTCCTCATCTTAATTCGTTTAACATTGATAACATTCTGGTCACTGAAGCCCTCCAAGAGTTCAGCCTCAGTGAGCTCCATCAAGTCATCGTCAGAGACAACACCACGGGTGGTGTTCATCGTGCGGTGTGGGGTTATAATTATTTGGGTTTCCCCAAATCACACTAGTGTTGACAATTTTTCATATTGTTTTTGATCGCGGAGCTCCAAGAGGAGATCACCGCTTGACAACCTCGACGCCTTATATCCAGGACCAAAGGCTTCAGTCAGCGACTTTGAAACAAGGAAGGGTGAGAAAGGTCTTACTGGTTTATCTGGTTTTATCGCCCTCTTTTCTGAGGGCGATCAGGTAGTGGAGGGAAGGAAGCAGCCATGTGTGGAAGTGTAGTTTTCGGCAGCAACGCTAGCCACCCACCATGGAGTCCAACAAGGGGACGCTGCAGGGCCTGAAAACACGGCCTGCAAACGCCAGCTGTACGTTGCCACTATAACCCAATATGACATAACCAAGGTTGGTTACTCACACAAGGTTACCCCTTGCTGCCAGGAAGGTCGGAAGTAATAAAGAAATGAGAAGGAGACAGGAAAGGTGGAAAGTAAGGAAAAGACGGAGGTTGTAGGGAGAGAGAGACAGGAAAAGGCAACTACCGATTTCCCCCGGGTGGGTCAGTCCGGGGGTGCCGTCTATGTGAAGCCGAGGCCGAAGAGGTGTGTTGCCTCCGCCGGGGGGCCTTAAAGGTCCAAACACCCAGCATCGGCTCAACCCCCAGGATCCCCTTTTCCCCAGACACGGCTAAGCCGCGCACGGCTACGCGCGGGAAGGTCCAACCCTCGTGTGCTCGGGTACGTGCTGTAGCAACACACCAAACGCCTGCTGACGCAGACGCCCCTGCGGGGACGATGGCAAAATGACAGTGCCATGACGACAACAGTATGATGACCACTGTGTGACGACGATGACTGAGTATACGACAACATGATCAGAATCAGTTGTCGAAGTTAGAATGACGACGAAGGGACGGCCGCGATGGCATTAACGCGACGGTATGACAACCACTGCATGACAGAGACTATACAACGACAACTCAATGAAAAAGCTCGCTTGAGCAACAGTGCGAGGACACTGGGACAACTACGACAGTATGATGAGAATGGCGTAATGACGACCATATCACGGAGGTTGTATCACTGCGATAGCATGAAGACCATGGCCTCGCAACGGATGTGTCATAGCGACGGTCTGAGAACAACGCTTTAATCACGACTGAATGACGGCAGTATGACGACGATGGCGTGAGGATGACGGCATGACGTGTGTTTGAAGACACATTTGGAATGACGGCGGTCAAACGACCACGACCGCATCACGTCCATGCGCGCATAGTAGTGGCTCAAGTTGTCAGAAAACTTGAACCACCGGGTCGACGTAAAAGGTGTGACGACGAAGGCATGATCAGTCAGATGACGAAGCTGAAGTGCCCAAGCCGATAGAAAATGAACTTTGGCCACCGGGTCATCATAAGCAGGCGGGCGGGCGAGTGGATGGACCAATAAATAAGTAAAGAGATAAATAAACAGATAAATAAATAGATAGGTAAATCGATAGATAGATAGATAGATAGATAGATAGATTGATAAATAGATAGATAGATAGATAGATAGATAGATAGATAGATAGATAGATAGATAGATAGATAGATAGATAGATAGACAGATAGATAGATAGATAGATAGATAGATAGATAGATAGATAGATAGATAGGCCTGTTCATAAATGGCCGAAGTTAGCCAAGAATGCTAATCGCATTAAACACAATATTCCACGAACTTGGATCCATCTTACGCATCAAATTAATTTTGTTTGGTTCAGTGCCTATTGGTATGAGGTTAAACCACTACGGGGGACCAGCGGTGAATCGGGCAGCCGTATGTGAAGAGGGTGAGAAAGGTAACATTCCATTTTGTAAATTAGGACTGAGATATTCAATTATTACTAATAGTAAATATCAATTTTAAGGCTATATTATTAAATACGTGCTAATAATGTTTTTGTTTTCATGGTGAGCAGAAAGAACACTGACATAATTAACATAGTACTTCTTTTACTGAGCTTGAAGTAGAAGAAGTAGAGAAGAAGGCGTGCTGACGGTCGTTCATGTGTACGTGATACCGAAGGACTCAAGATAAACAAAATTTTGCTGCCGACCGTCGTACTGGACACACGGGAGGAGGGGTCCTGCAGCGACTTGAGCGGGAAGTCCTGCCGAGAACCAAACTCTGCATAGGAAACGAAGCACCAGGAATGGCGGCGTTTGTCCGAATCGCGGCCACGCTGACAGCGCTGCTGGACCCGACACAAGCCCTGAAAGTGACTTACGTGACAGGTCACGTGGTGCGTCTATAAGCAATCTAAGTAGCTACCAGCTATTTAAGTATTTAACTGAGTGGCTGCATGGGTACTTGTAGCAACATGCCTCACTGCCTTAACCATCGAGTCGAATGCGGTACCGATTGTTTCATATGCTGCGGTCGCTTCAACGTCTACTAGAAGTGGTCACCACAGAAGGCTGCTGATATCTTAGAAGTGTGATTTGATATCTGGCACCTGTTCGCGAATACTCGCTATCTCTTCATGCCTCCTGATTTTCTATTGTTGAACTGACGTCAGCTATATTATAGACCTCGATGACCGTGGTTGCTTAGTGGCCATGTTGGGAATTTTTCGATGGACGGGAAATTCCAAAACACCCGCGTACTTAAACTTTGGTGCGCGTTAATGAGACTCCGGTGGTCCAAACTATTCCGGAGACTCCACTGCGACGTGCCTCATGATCAAACCATGATTTGGGCACGTGAAACCCCAGGACATAATTTTAATTTTTTATTATTGGCCTTGCCATGAGTTGCACTATTGTACATTGAACGAGATGCAAGATATTTGTCGTATTTCTGATCTTAAACAACTGAAAGTGATCACTAAGTGTGTGTGTGAAACAATACTGCCGATATAAAATGGTAGCGCAAGTAGGTCTTTGTTCATAAATAATCTGACTGTTAGACATTAACTGTACCCTGGTTTTGCAGTATGTTACACTCAGATAATATCTCAAAGCATGGGAAGCACCTCGCCTTTCCCCTTAAGAGAGAGAGAGAGACAGCGAGGTTGCTTCACAGAGAAGATAGATCGCACCGTGAGTGTCTAGCGTGCATCTGACAATTGAACGTCGGTCTGCATTGTGGGGAAGGAGGAACAGGAATGGGAAGATGACAGAGACAGGAAAGGGGGTAGTGCTCCGTGCTGATAGCGCTGATGGCCTGCGGCGATCTGCGAAAGCCAGACGTGCTGAGCAGAAACCTGGAAAGCGACAGGTCCCGCTAGGCCGGGCAACTTGCCCGTGGGAATCCCGCTATACCTCTAGTACATGAGGCACACCGTGAATCCTGAACGTTTAGTGAGCTTGGCCAGGCAGGTTGCAATCGGCGTTATCCCGAACGCGACCGGGCTTAACCCGGCCACGCAGGACGCATTCCGAGCTGTCGACAGGAAGACCTGGTGCGCGGTGCTCGACAAACAGCGCTCGACGGGAGGTTGCAGTGAGCGCCCTGTAACGCAGCAGCAAAATGCTGAAGCATCTCCTTGTGCTCGCACTGGTTTTTGCTTTAAGGTGTCCCCGCAATGTCAACAGAGCGTAGCATTTACTTTTATGCAAGAAACTTGTAAGATTGGTTGGGACGCCACGAAACTGTTTTGTGAGGTCCCCTAGTATTGCAAATGCGTATCTTATTCCATGTAAAGGAACCGCAGATGTTACTGCGGCTCCTACAAACAAAAACATAGATAAAGAAAGATTTACCATCTTTATGACAATCTAATTTCGTTTAGCGAGGCGGTTTCTCTGGAAATTTTGTCCGGATGTTTGTCGTGGCCCACGGACAGTAACTGCGCAAAGTTCTGTTTTGTTTGTAAGTCTGGGCGAAGAGAACTGTTGTCGGCACATGTACATCCATGCATTCCTGTTTAAATTGAGCGTAAAGAAAACGAGGCAGCGACAAAGCAGTCTACCGCAGTGTCTAAAGGGATCCTCTTTCCCCCGTAGTCCGATTAATTGCGGGAGGTTCTGACGCCTATTTGTTCGTGTCGTGGTGTGGCAACGCATCAAGCGCCTGCAGACTACAGGCGTCCCTGTGGGGTATTAACCCCGGTATTACTCCCACAAGAAACTCTCCAAGACGGGAACCATCGCACAGGTTTTCTGTTCGTATGTTGGTCCACGCGCACACACATATTTCAGTCAATATTTCAGTCAAAGAACGTCGTATTATATGTGCAGGTATGTCACTGACAATCGGCTGTTGATCACACCATATGGCGTCACTGTCGTTTCTCTATCACTGTTAGGCTAGTGCGCTATTGTTAGTAGACAATGCCCTGTGACACTACGGCTATTTGTCTGAATTAGGAAGAAAAGACGAAGACATTTTACGAAAGTTAAAAGGCACTGCCGTTACAATCTGTAAATTACACTCATGTTATAAACTTGTCCAGTACCACATCATCGGCCTGTGGACCTCAGGGATCAAGCACTGCCATTAACAAGAGTATTTTAGCGCGAGGCAAGTCGTAATAGACAGAGCGCTGACATCGGTGACGGTTTTCTTCATTTATCGCAACGTGTCACAAATTATCTCAAAGTACAAACCGTCACCCCTTCACGAATGCCAATTGTTCTGACAATTTTTATGACTAGCCGTTGGGTCGCCTTGTTACATCAACATGTCCGACTACTTGCGGCGGCAAAGATTCTTAACCAGGCACAGATGTTCTTACAAAAACTACCCGACAGGGATCCTGGCGCTATTCTCTACGGTATCTGCAGCCAACCACGATGATTCAGCCAGCAGGGGCCGTAGATTGATTTGCCTAAACGTATAGTTCGTGGGACTTTAAATGGTTTCGTAACTTGGCGATATTAAACAAGGTATTGCGTTTTAGATGCCAACAGCTTGCAAGTTATAAATATTTGCGCATGCTCGCGAAATATCCGTCACGTGTATATAAACAAGTGGTTGCTTGGAGAATAGAAAAGATGAGCCATGATATTTAGTGCCACAAGAACGGCTGGAGCCACAAGCATAAGTATATTCATATATTAACCATTGTTTTATAGTATAACGGTCGCCTAGCCACAGTCTTCTAAAGTGATCTTTTAGGAAACTATGCTTTCAAGGCGGGCGTTTCAAACAGACTTCTGGACAAGTATGTACAGAGCAACTTGGGCAGTACTTTCTTTGTTTTCTATTTGTTTCTTTATACACAGGCGTCTGACATCAGAGGCCTTGTATACGAGTTTACCAGTGTGACGCGCGATCTGACCATCATGGAGTTTCTGCGTTGGCTGGGTGCCTCCGTGTTGCGCGCCCTTCTCTACTGGATCCGGTTTGCCCTACCGTCGCCCATCTTCCTCTTCCTCGTACCGATGCTGCTGGGTTTGACATTCCGACGGTGCGTTTGGTTCATTCAGTTTCGCACAAAGTTCAACATAACAAAACTTGGCTTCGCATTCGTTCAGTCACCGTGGAAAGTACCAGCAGTACAGGGATTTCTTTCCTCCGATTTGTCGCGGACCGTATTGGAAGGCATATTGCGAGTCAGGTTATTGTTCCCTGCTGTTTAGTCGCGTTGAATGCTAGTCTTACAACGTTATTTTTGAAATTATCGCAATATTGTCAATCCCTGCGCTATATATTTTGCCAGTATTCTATGGATTTTGTTGTGTATTTTCACGTTCTGGATTTTTACATCTTGGATTATACTCTAAATACATGCATGTCACTCCTGCTAGACCCAAAGAATAGGGCTGCAGTATGTATAAATGAATACATTTAGAATATATATATACAATATTTATAATAAGAATATAATAAAAATAAATATAAATTAAGCACACAATAAAGATGCCAAACAATCTGTCTGTTTTTTGCCTATTTTCCACTGCTCGCCAGCTGAATTTATACGCTATTCCCAGCGCAAACTTATATGCCGCCATTTTCGAGTATACACACAAGTTCCGTTTCGTAACAGTCAACATGGGTAATTTATTCTAACGTCCAAAGAAATACATATTGCTTGCAGATTTCTTATATCTATTCCGTGGTAATAAATAAGTGGCAACAGGCCACGCAAAAAGGCGTGTGACTGATGCATTGTATACGTAACATTACTGAAGTATTATTGCGCAACAGCAAAGACATTGACGCAAGAGAACAACACATACCAAGCGCATGGTGTGTGTTCTTCTTTTCTTACGTGCACGTCTTTTCTGTAGCGCAATAATACTTCAGTAATGGATTATCAACTTGCCCGGAATGCTGTTCTCAATACGTAACTTAGACAAGTTCCATGCCTGTAGAGTTGCTTTACTGCCAGGCGGGTTGAAAGCTTTGCGTCGAATGGCCTTTTCTACCGGTGATTCATAGTTCTGTAATAAATCTCCTGTTTAGAACGGGGCTCCAGAGTTCGCATCACTGTTTCCCATCACAATTGGTGCCGAAAATCTGGCAGAATGGCTGATCTATCATGCGAAACATTTGTGATCACGTTAGCGACACTTTTTTTTCCACACTTTAGGCGCCACAATAACTTCTTACCCTACAGCTATGCATTCGGTTAGCATTCCAGATTTAGGAACATTTCATTGCTTTCCTAGTAGAACGACAGAAAGCTGAGCTAGTTGGTAAGGATTCATTATGTAAATAGAAGTGAGGCGTGCAGACAGGACACAAGAGTAGAGAAGTGGACAACACGAACGCCGACTATCAACTGAAGGGAGCACTGAGGCGAAAAAAAAGAAAGAAGACACAAAACTCATCTGCTCATGCTCAGGAATGTGAGCATGCGCAGTTGAGCATGCGCATCTGAGCATGTGCAGATGAGTTTTGTGCCTTCTTTCTTTTTTTCGCCTCAGTGCTCCCTTCAGTTGATAGTCGACGTTCGTGTTGTCCACTTCTCTACTCTTGTGTCCTGTCTGCACGCCTCACTTCTATTTGCATAATGTTTCCTAGTAGGTCTTTATCTGCGCAACTGAGCACGCCGCAGTTGTAATCTGTGTTAGCTATGAAGGTGAAATAAATGAAGAAATGAATAATCCCTGCAGGTGTTGCTTAGGCAAAGGTGGCCGCTCGGAGACAACCAGGATCCCCAGTGCCCTACCTCGCATGCTCACTCGAACAACCAGTGTCGAGGAGGAAGCACGATTTATGCTGGCTAGACGCAGCCGTCGTTATCTGCGTGGCAACCGGCACTATGCCGATCACTGCTTCACAAGGAGTAAGAAGCGTACATGTACAACCGGTGATATGCCAGTGTCTAATCAGATCGTTTACATGCATGAGTTCGTTTACCAGACAGAAGAGCTGCAGAAGAAAACGAAAGTTTTCGCAGACAGCTCCTCGACGTACCTACAGCATTGTTTTTCTTTTCTTCAGAAAATGGAGCAGCGGGCGCCCATATATGGGCAACCTTACGCGAAACAAAAAAATTCTCGCGTAAGAACAAACAGTGTAATACAATAAAAGGGATATAGTGTTGGCGCAGACAGGTATCGCAACCAGCATAATAATTAAAGGAAAGCGGTAATGAGTGGGTATTTTCACAATCTGAGTTAGGGTGCGTCGTTTTTCGAGTAAAACCTGATAAGTCGAATCTGTTATACCGGAAACGGATCCATGAAATACGTTTTTAACCCGATGTTCTTCCCCAAGCAGCGAACTTTCTTGAGGCATAAGAAAAAGAATGGAGGCGTTACAAAAGCAACCACTGCGGCTTGCTTTCCTTGGGCAAGTGGACAAGATATATCATATTTCTACGAGCACAACACATTGCGAAAGAATTATTAATAGGAATTAGGAATTCGGAATAGCGCCAACCAAGACGATGACGAGAGGGAGAACGACACAGCACAAGTGCCACAGGATGGCGCTTGTCCTGTGTCGTTCTTCTTCTCGTGATCGTCTTATTTGGCGCTGTTCCTTCTTGATTCAAGTATGCACCACCTGGCCCAAATGAATGTTGTCCTGAACATTGTGACAAGTACTGCGAGAAAATCAGCACAAAGTGGGACCGGATGTTGCAGGCGTCCGGTCAATGATGTCAATGACATGGATGACAATAATCTGATTGCATAGCGACAGGGTGCGGTTTCCGCATCCCTTTGGAAAAAAAAATCACGTTAGTCGTTTCTTCCTTGACTACGTCTCTCGCCTAAATCAATAGACAGTTTTATAATAGCGTTTGTCGCCTTACGTACGTTAAAGGCAAGCACCTTTGCTGACGTTAAGGTGCGTGTCCTTTCAAGTCTTAGTTTACTTTCATTATCACCATCAACCTGGTTGTGCCCATTGCAGGGCAAAGGCCTCTCCCATACTTCTCCAACTACCGCGGTCATGTACTAATCGTGGCCTTGTTGTCCCTGCAAACTTCGCAATATCATCCGCCCACCTAACTTTCTGCTGCCCCCTGCTACGCTTACCTTCCCTTGAAATCCAGATCCAGTCCGTAACCCTTAATGACCATCGGTCATCTTCCCTCCTCATTACATGTCCTGCCCATGCCACCCCCCCCCCCATTTCTTTTTCTTGATTTCAATTAAGATGTCATTAACTCGCGTTTGTTCCCTCACCCAATCTGCTCTTTTCTTATCCCTTAACGTTACACCCATCATCCTTCTTTGCATACCTTGTTGCGTCGTCCTCAATTTAACTAGAACCCTTTTTCGTAAGCCTCCAGGTTTCTGCCCCGAACGTGAGTACTGGTAAGAAACAGCTGTTATACACTTCTCTCTTGAGGAATAATGGAAACCTGCTGTTCATAATCTGAGAATGCCTGCCAAACGCACCCCAGCCCATTCTTATTATTTCAGTCTCATGATCCGGATCCGCGGTCACTACCTGCCCTAAGTAGATGTATTCCCTTACCGCTTCCGGTGCCTCACTATCTATCGTAAACTGCTGTTCTCTTCCGAGACTGTTAAACAATACTTTAATTTTCTGCATATTAATTTTTAGACCGACCCTTCTGTTCTGCCTCTCCAGGTAAGTGAGCATGCATTGCAATTGGTCCTCTGAGCTACTAAGCGAGGCAATATCATCAGCGAATCGCAAGTTACTAAGGTATTCTCCATTAACTCTCATCCCTAATTCTTCCCAATCCAGGTCTCTGAATACCTCCTGTAAACACGCTCTAAATATCATTGTAGAAGTCGTATCTCTCTGCCTAACCCCTTTCTTTATTGGGATTTTGTTGCATTCATTATGGAGGACTACGGCGGCTGTGGAGGCGCTATATATATGTTTCAGTATTCTTATATATGGTTGGTCTGCACCCTGATTCTGTAATGCCTCCATGACTGCTGAGGCTTCGACTGAATCAAACACTTTCTCATAATCAATGAAAGCTATGTATAAGGGTTGGTTATATTCCACACATTTCTTTATCACCTGATTGATAGTGTGAGTATGGTCTATTGTTGAGTAGTCTTTACGAAATCCTGCCTGAACATTTAGTTGGCAGAAGTTTAAGGTGTTCCTGATTCTATTCGCGATTACCTTAGTAAATACTTTGTTCTATACGAACAGTTCTGCATCATTAGCGTCGGGCATACATGCCATCATATTACGCAAGATTCGGTGACAACACACAGCGAATAGAAGCATCGATAACATTCGAGAAACTTCCGATACATGCCGGCGGGTCCTGCGCTGAGCGATGACATTTGTTACACCGTGAAAAGCGCTCACCCGCAAAAGATAAACAAATTCACATGTCAATATGCCCCCCTCTCAAAAGGCACCGTCCCGATGCTATAAACGTAACAGGAGAGCGAAATACAAAACGACGCTCATCAAAGGAACAAAGTCCAAAGTAACACAATCGAAAAAAGGACAGACAAAAGGTCAGCTACGCAAAGTCCCAAAGTTCATTAGCGCTGGTAGAACGGCTTCAGTCACACAACTATTTCAGCTCGAGAGCGGCACCGTTGGGGTAGCGAGGTGCTGTCAGGCACGACCTCAGAGTCGAGCGCGCCAATGCGTCGGATGATCTTGTACGGCCTCAAACAGGGGCGTAAAAGCTTCTCGCTAAGTCCTCGTCGGTGTATCGGGGTCCAAACCCAAACACTTTCGCCGGGCTGGTACTCGACGTAGAGTCGTCGAAGGTTCTAGTGTTGGCTTTCGGTCCTCTGCTGGTTCTTGATCCGCAGGCGGGCGAGCTGTCGGGCTTCTTCGGCGCGCTGGCGATAGGTGGCGACGTGAAGATTCTCTTCGTCGGAGACGTGCTCCAGCGTGGCGTCGAGAGTCGTTGTCGGGTTCCTGCCGTAAACCAGCTCGTCAGTTGCAGTAATCACGCAGGCCTTGTCGGTAGTGTCTTGCGCCGCTCACATTCTTGGTATGTCTTGACGTAACGGGCGACTTCGGTGTTCAGGCGCCGCCACTAACACCTTTCCTCTATCCATGATAGCGCCCGGGAGAATCCGAGATTTCCCGCAGTCGGATCGTCATGTAGGACGTGCAGTATTTTGCACGCGCGTTGAGGGAATAACAAGAAGGTAATTGGAGGGGACTGGTGAGAAGTTCTTTACGAGGAGGTTGTTTTGAAGTAAGAACGAAGCAAATCCTCGCCTAAATGCCCTAGGAACAACGTTGGTGTTCCCTCCCAAATACTTGAAGAGGCTTTTTAGCTCTGGATATGCTGATTGCTGCTCAACAAAGTGTTCCGCGCTTATTATTCCGAAGAAGGCGTCGTAATCCTCGTCCCCTGGGAGCGACGGGTCAATGGGGGGGGGGGGGGGGGGGGGGGGGAGCGGCGTGATAGGCAATCGGCATCAGAGTGTTTTCGTCCGGACTTGTAGAGTACAGTGATCTCATATTCTTGCACTGTGAGGCTCCACCACGCCAGGCGTCTTGAAGGGTCGTTTATAGTTGCTAGGCAACACAACGCGTGATGGTAGCTGAGGACTTTGAATGGCCTGCCATATAGGTAAAGCCGGAGTTTTGCTGCGGCCCGCACGATGGCGAGGCATTCTTTTCCGGTCGTGGAATAATTGCCTTCCACTTTTGACAGCGACCGGCTAGCATATCACCCTTGTTAAAGTCTGTCTTCCCTCTGGATTAGGACGGCACCGAGGCCGAGGCTACTGGCGTGAGTGTGGATTTCGGTATCGGCGTCCTCGTCGAGTGCGCAAGTACAGGTGGCGACGGCAGGCGCCTACGATAAACAAGTCCACGTGTTAATAGCATATCGTAGAGCAAAGTGGCGGGAACAGCATTCACGTGTTGGCTTAATCTCAGGACACATCCTCCCGTTATTCCACTCTAGGGAACGCAGCGCTGACGTTGCCCCCTATTGCGGACGGCAGCTGCGAGTTTGAGATGACGTTATTTTTTGTGAAACTGATGTACGCGTGCTCAATGCACGTGAGGGATAAAATAGACGCGCAGATGCTGAAACTGCGAATAATGATGTGCTAACGCGCTGAATGTCAGTCGTAACAGGAGTCTCCATTTTTTTCTTTGGGTGGGCGCTGTCATGATGCCCTACAGTGTCCGTATGGCAGCGCGCCTGCGCCTGCACAAATAAATAAATAAATAAATAAATAAATAAATAAATAAATAAATAAATAAAATGGGCTGAGCATCGTTCCGATTACAGGTACAACCCACGCTGCTTACAAGAAAATGGACAGTTGCCATTTTTATTATTGAAATACACGACTGTTGCAACTGATATTGAGCGCGATTGTATAGGTCAACAAGGCTCGTAATATAGTCAAAGACACTAGCTACTTTGTCACGTATGCGTTCGTGCCCTGCTAATTGAACTTTCTCGCTCCGTTAGTAGAAGTGAGTTCAGAGACCAAAGTAAAAGGCTGTGGCTACGCACGCCTGCGGTTTCTTTAGTGGTTTCTTTAAAGTGTGTAAATAGTGCCTGCCACGTAGGATTGGTATATCGATATGTTCATCACATGTACTTGCGAGTAGCTCTCTTCTTGACAATATATGCGGCTGCGAGAGATTTCGCCTGTTTAAGTGAAACACTGTACCCAAAGGGACAGCATTACCGCTATCATTCCCCAAGCACGGGCTGCCAGAGAAGAAAAAAATCTGTCATTTCTGCCCGGTATTTCTCTTTAAAAATGGAACGCGATCTTCTGCCCATTTTTCAATAATGTATATCCCGAAAACGACTGACCTTAAATATACGTAAGAGTAAAACAATCCGTAGATCCACAGCAGAATGATTATATTCATAACGTTTACCTGAATATACGTGCGTGAGTATTGCAGTTTTATTTACTCATTTACTTATTAATTGTTTGTTCCATTTATTTATTTATTTATTTAGTTATCTACTATTTATTTATTTATTTATTTATTTATTTATTTATCAAATTACCGACAGCAGCTTTATGGTATTCAAGTAGGGAGAAACGAATGGGATGAAGGCAAGGAGTTGAAATATTATAAAACATCAAACTACTAACGTCATTCTAAATATAATTCCAATTGTACAGCGAGAATTCGTACTCGAAGCAGATACCAGAACGCCCAGTAAGCTGCATCGTGCCGCCTCACATTGCAAACACCACATGCCTTGAAATTCGCTTTTTTATTTCCACGACGCCGTCGAAACGATCAGTGAACCCTCGCGCCACGTACTGCAGACGGTGTCTTATCTCTTGGCGCGCAGTCCAGAGGCAACACACATTGAGGCGGCGATGCGCACACAGAGGCGTTTTCGCTGTTCACACTTGATGGCGACAGCTTCCGTTGCCACAGGGTCTAGGGAAGGCAGCCGCTTTAATTGATGTGCTTACATAGATATGGCCAAAGAGCACCATGAAAGTAGTGATAGACTGTATTACAACTGCTGCAGCCGGTACACGGAACTTAACGCGATCTTAGCGGTGGTCTGGAACTTCAGATTCGGAGAGGTGCCCAGGTTGAGAGGCGAGTCGATTGACGCAACGTGTTAAGAAATATGTTTAATTACATCATTAAGGAGCGGTCAGCCCTACAAGCTTGCTGACGGATAGCGGCACACACTATAGCTTGTGCTCAAGTCTGCTAGGGGCTGAAGTACGTTGGCGGGGCCGTCTTCTATAGAATATTTCGAACGGCCTCGCTCAGGAGAATGAGAGAGCGAGTGCTCTCGACGCTCTGCGGCCGCTGCTCGATCGCTACATAAAAGCCAGCTTAACGGATTTTCCCAACGTCTTTAGTCCGACAGACGGATTCATCTATCCACACATGCGCATTGTAGACGTAAGCCTGGTATTAGAAGTTCTGAATCACAAAGCAATGATCCAACGCTTCTTTGAAGACGCTTTCATGGTCTTTTGATTTGGAAGGATCAGCACATTGTGTCATTGCGGCTGTCTCATTAATGCGTCCGCTTGAAACAAACTTCTATACCTCCGACATCTGCGTTCTCCTTTTCAACTGTAACTTTCCGCAGAAGATTTCTACCGTTTGCTTGGTACACTTGTGTCATTACGCTTTCTACCGTTTGTTACATTCTAGGTTATTTCATGTACAAACAAGTGGAAAGAGCACCGCCGCTGTCAGCTTACCGTTATAAACATCAATTTCATAACATAACAGAAAGAGGTTGCTTTTCTTTTGATGAATCTACAGTTGGATGTAGCGCACCGTCGTTTGTGTGTGTGTGTTTGTTTTGTCACCATAGGGCTGATTAACATGTCCCAACAAACACTACATTTCTCTCACTATTAGATCAAGCTTTCATCAGAAATGTACTATAACCTCATCCCCAAATTAGAAATGCACCAAATACGAATTCATCCGTCACATTATTTAGCGTTCATTTGGTTTCTTTGTGCACTGCACAGGGATTGCCGAGGGTCATGTCATGACCAAGCCTGTCGCTGTGAGAGTGATTCAGCGTTGGATCCGCGCCGAGTTCCAGCCGTGGCTCCTCGAACGGGTGGTTTACAGCGCCCCCGCTGCACCCCTCCAGAGCGAGCCAGACTGGACGGACAGGGACGCCGGTGCAACAATAGTCACCCTCGTAGACCACGACGACACGTCGACCATCGCACCCCAGCATCCTGGCGATGCTTGCTTGGTGGAAATTCATTCGGTAGAACGCGGACACCACGTACGAAACACCAGTGGCCGACAACGACGGAGCGACCCACAGCTCGCCCCTATGTTGCGGAGAGGCCCCGACGATGTCCTCTTCGCGCCTTATTCCTTCCACATACCAAACTGATGGGCGCTTACCCGAAGAGGCAGCGTCGGTGCTCGAAGCTATTGCGGCGTCTCCGCAAGATGTCCAGCAGCGACCGTCAGTGGCTGTTGGGACTGGCGTTGATACCTGCACGTAATACGGCAGCGTAAAGCTCAACAAAAATTGGATAGCGTCGACCAGGGCCCGTGGTTACGTTCTCGAGTGGTAAACGAGTACGAAGCACGAAACGATCGTCTCGCTGTTGTTCATACACGAAATATTGACATGAAAGCATTAACCAATAGCCGCGAACGCGAGTTAGCCTCGACGGTTTCAGTTCGCATGAATTAATGACGTGTACAGTATCCAGGAATCGTAGTTCTGGGTGGTTCTTTCGATTGTGCGTTGTAACTACAAAGCATTGATGACGTTTTGAAAAGGCTAAATATAAAGGAAAATACATCGTTGCATATCGTTAAGGCCTGAGAAGGAGGACGGGTTATGTCCGATGGTGGAAGGCGACGCTGAATCTAGTGAGTCAGGCTAGTGAAATGCTCTTTATAGTTTGATGGCCACAAAAAAAATTTGAACACAGATGCTTCAGAAACGAACGATGCATGCTCAAAGTGAGTTCTGTGCCTACGCAAACTTTTTCAAGTTGTTTTCATTGCGTTACACAGCCTGTGTGACTTCTAAGTGAGCTGAACGCTTCTATGAACCGAGCTTCTTAGCTTGTATAATATCATGCTTGCTGTTCACCAGAATGGTATCGGAGACAAGCTGTTTATGGCTATGATTCCATGGATTTTTTGCGTACGTCTATAAATTTGCATGTGCAAAAACTAAGATTCAGATTTTGATGAAAAATCGCTTAATTCTCTGCAAGAGCTTACACGCCTCATCACTTGGATATATAGTTTCAGTAGATTAGTTGGCAGTCGGCACATTTTCAACATCACTGGAACTTCTGGCAGATAATTATTCCTTGCTTGCTTACGGGCATATGAGTCATTCATTATCTTACGTGACGTCAAGTTTCTCCCTGGGTACGCATAGAAATGCTTACGCATTTAATAACAGATCTGATGCGAAAATGTGCGTGCGTACCAATCGTTCCGATGAACACCGATCTGGACAATAAATGTATTCGTGCCTTTGCTCAAAATTCTGTGCCGCCACTTTGTCATGCGCTAAACAGTGGCCGCAATCTCAAATCATTAGTTTCGGCGATGCTATCGCCTTCGTCACGCCTTCGCCATGGGCGCGCGCTGACTGGCAATTTTAGCAAAATTGAATCAGCTGATTGGCTGGTTGAGCACAACGTCATCTGATTTTGTTCAACCAGCCAATCAGCGGCCGCCTGACGACGACACTTTCGCCGAGGGGATAGTATCGCCGAAGTGGGTCGTTTCACAATACAGCCCGCTGCTCATCTACCTACCCAAAGTGGATTGGCTCATGATTTTTTTTTATATCCCTCATTGCAATAAAAAAAAACTCTTCTTAAGTGGCAGCTTTCACTCGGGGGCTCTCATCTACATACAAGGAAACAGAAATGTTTCTGCTCGCCATTCACGGCACGGATTTTGATGAGGTATCTGGCCTACAAAATAAAAGTCTAAGTTCTAGAAACTGTATTAGGTGAATTTCATTAGTGAAAGCGCCTATTTGTTTGGGTTATCAAAACTTGAAAAGGATTTAAACCTTCAAGTCGTTTTTACAACTCCCGCTCAGCAATGAGAAAACAATGTCACAGTTCCGCAAACCACGCTTAACAATACACCCAAAGGAGGAAAAATTAATATACTGTACAGCACTCTTTAATGTGTCCATAGTTTAGGAGAATAACTTTTGCAAAACCCTCGTGAACATTGCACGAGCCCCATGTGAGCTCAAGTTATATCGGATTTGTTTGGCAGAGAGTTTCCAAAATTCGAGGTCCTGAATTAAACTTCTGGTTTAGAGTTAACAGATGTTGCCTTTTTCTGTCACAGGCTATATATTTTGTTAAAATTGTTTTTTTCGGTAGTTAGATTAAAGCGTTCGTGCATTTTACATCTATTTAAACTGCGCGACCACCGCTGTCCTCGAGCTAAAGCTTCCTCTTAAGGTAGCATGCAGAATAGCTCCGAAAGAATACTGCTTTGAGATCGTGAATACGTGCTTCTTCGCGGTCCTACGCTGAGTTACGATGCAATACTCTGCACTACGCTCGGTCGAAGCTATATTGTGATTTGTATAATGCGTTTTTTCATGGCGGCATTGTTACTGTAATGAGAGCATATCGCCTAATAACATCTTCTCGATTATATTTAGTTAAAGCCCGTCCATCTAAGGAATACGAGTGTAAAAGAAATAGACCTAATAGCCTTTATGTACGTAACTGATGGTGTGATTAATGGCGTTTTGTGACACAAAAGCCGCGCAAGACCAACGAACGCCACATAATGACATGATGTATGCCATGTAGTGTTCAATTTCAAGTGGTATATGTAACGCTGCTGTAAAGTGGCCTCAAAGCATTCGCTATAAAATGCATAAAATATACCTTTAACTAAAGATACGACAGTGATGTGTGCACCGTACACTTACATGTTTGTCCAAAATAAAACACATGCTATAGAGAGGAGGTATAAAAAAATATGTGACTATCAGAAGCACTACTGCCTCATCAAGGTCCGTCGAGAGTAAGGGTCTGGTGGTGTGCCCTGTACCGAAGGCAACAACAGCAACAGGGGATTCTCAACAGGAGATTTGCGAATGCCATTATATCTTACTGTGTAGCACCGCAAGAGATCGAAGGGCATTCGATGCATCGAATGCCATTCGATTCGAATGTCAATACATCTTCCCGTGTGACAAGGGTATAATACTGTTTTTGTGTTGAACAGTGCTTCGTTACGAAGAAACATTGCTGGATGAATAGAGAAAGGTCCTTTGTAAGCTAGAAGGAAGTGTTTTTTTCAGCGTCTCTTTCTTGACGTACCATTAGGACGTGAATGACGGTCAACTTATAACTACATTTCCCACAGATGGGAGATTCATCGACGGTCAACAAGTGCTTGTGGGTGCCCTAAGTGTGTCCTATACTCAGCCAAGTGAATAGCACATCGGCTTTCCGTGATTTTGCTTCGATGTCCAAATTCCTAGCTTATTCGACTTTCAGCGTCCCAGAGGTGTTGCCAAGAGCTTATTAGTTTTCTCCGCAGGAAAGGTATCAAATGTATTGCCGCGACACCTAAGGGAGCGTTGCGAGTTCTTGCTGCTGTAAATGTAGATAGTTCGTCGGCAAGCATACTACCCTAAATGCTTCGGTGGCCAGGATCTCAGCACATGAAGAAACGTTGTTCAGCTACATAGCTAGGGCACAAATGCGACTAAAGTTCTGTTATTACAGGATTTCTGGGCTTTCGCAGAGACATACGAGCCTTTAGTACGCCAATTGAGTCTGTTTATGCAATTGCCTTTTCTATATTTAATTTATGAGACCATAACGCATAGGCCTCCGCCGTAAAGATGCTGGTTAGTGGGTGAAAGACGTCCGATTCCAGAAATGATGGTCCAACTGCTGCGTAGGACATGCCCGCATGGGACTTTGATGCATCTGTGTAGAATTCCGCGCGTGAGCACATCGCTTGAAGTTATAGACAGTGTATTCGAATGTGTTCTTGTGGAGCGTGCTTGGAGACTTCCACAAATGTCGTATCACATTTTACGATCTGACAGTACCATGGCTGTAACGCCTTTTCCGGGCTCTTCTGATGGAGTTCTGGAAACGGGACAGACATTTCTTCACTAAGTCTCTTAACACTCAGCGAGAAGTGTTCTCTGAATGTGGGGCGATATTAAACAGCGTAGTGCACGTCCTGTCATTAACAGTTACGAAGCAAAGATGTTCGGGGTTCGAATGCACTGTCAGGAAATACGTAAAACCAGAATATTATCTCGGAAGTTGAAGTGACCACTCATTGGATTCCGGGCACAAACTTGGTACAGGACCTGTCCTGAAGGCACGTGTGGCCAGGGGGATACCTAAATGATGAACAGCGTCCAGTATCTTCAGTGTGCTCGGTGTGGGAGAGCGATAAATCATCATCATCATCATCATCATCATCATCATCATCATCATCATCATCATCATCATCGTCGTCGTCGTCGTCGTCGTCGTCGTCATTATCATCATCAGCTGTAGCAGCCTGGTTATGCCCACTCCAGTGCAAAGGCCTCTCCCATACATCTCCAACTACCCGGTCACGTATCCCGGTCATGTACCCCGGACATGTGGCGTGATACACTACAGTACCACAATCCAGACGGAGTTGACTGTATGACGCTCTTGTACGGGTTTATCAGATATCTTATGTCACTTCCCAGTGTTGTGCCCGACTGAACTTTGAAAATATTTATAGTTTTTCGACAGTGATTTTTAATATATTTGATGTGGGTTATGAAATACAGTGTGCAGTCAACCATGACACTGAAAAATTTTTGCTCTGTCTGCAGAGGCGTGCGTTGTGTGATGACAGTTGTATTATAATGAATCGGTGACGACAATGGCTGACGACAACCGCATACGAAGAATCAGTTGTCGAAGTTAGGACGACGAGGATGGAATGACTGCGACGGCATTAAGACGAGGGTATGACAACCAATGCATGACATTGACTGCAAAACGACGGCGCAATGACAAATATGGAGGGACACCAGTGTGGGGAGAATAAGACGACGACGAGAGTATGAAGAAGCAAGCATGATTACGACTGTGTATTATGAAGAAAGTATGACTACATTGCCGTGGCGTCGACGGTCTGACGACTGACGTGTGATAGCGGCTGTCTGACAACGGTGGTTTAATCCCGATTGAACGACAACAGTATGACGACGATGGCGGGACGATGACGGCATATCGAGTGCTGGAAGAGAAACTTGGAATGACGACGGTGAAACCACCACGATGGCGTCATGCCCACGCGCGCACATTAGTAGCTCAAGCTGTCAGACAACTTGGACTACCGGGTCATCATAAAAGGGGTGACGACGATGGCATGATGACATTCAGACGACGATTGAGTAAGTAAAGCATTCATTATTTATTTTATTAGGTAACGCAGCTGTAACACACGTCCATTTGCTTTCGAAATAAAGTGCATGTGACGATAGTGCCGCAGTACGAGACGAAATTGGTTTCACTGCACTCCTCGAAAAGGACCGCTATGGTGCCGGTGTTCTTCATTCTTCTAGAGCCAAACACTGTGGGATAGGTAGGTAGATCCAAAAACGCCCGAAGTTGCCAAAGAATGTTAATCGCATTAAACACGATATTCCACGAACCATAGAGCCTGGGCTTGAAATTAATGTGGCTTGCTTCATTGCCTATTGGTGTGCGGTTACCCACTACGGTGGAGCAGCGATGAATCGGGCAGCAGTATGCAAAGAGGGAAGAAAGCTTAAATTCCATTTTGTAAATTAAGACTGACATAATGAATTATTACAAATATTGAATATAAGGTTTAGGGGTATATTATGAAATAGGTGCTAATAATGCTCTCGATTTCATGGTGAGGAAAAAGAACACTCAGAGAATTAATATAGTAGTTCTCTTGCTGAGCTTGACGTAGAAGGAGTAGAGGAGAAGGCGTGCTAGCTCAGTTTATGAGTACCGCCGCTGGACTCAAGATAAACAAAATTTTGATGCCTGCCGTCGTACTCGTTACACGGGAAGAAGTGCATTGCTGCAGGAGTCTGAGCCGAAAGTCCTACTAGGAACCAAACTCTACCCAGGAAACGAACGATCAGGAATGGCGGCGTTTGAACTAATCACGAAGACACTAACAGCGCTGCAGGATGCAACGCAAGCAATGAGCATGAGTTACAACGGAGTTTCTGTGGTGCGTATATAAGCTATACAAGTAGCTCTAACCTATCAAAACATTAACCTGAGTGGCTGCTTGGGGACGTGTAGTTACATACCTCTGTGCCTTAACCGTCAAGTCAAATGCAGCGCCGATTGTTCTTTATCCTGCGGTTCTTTATAAGCCACAATACTCGTTATCTCTTTATGCCCAATAGTTTCAAAGCTAAAGCCTTAGTTCTTTCTGTTTCAAGGTAGCATTGTTGGGTGCAGAAAATATGATCCAAAGAAGGCCAGAAGCAAACCAAAGCATATCCAGCCATGTATGAGAGATGATTAATGATTAGCAATGTTTATGATCGATAATTGATTTCATCAGGATGAATTAGGGTTGATTGAGATATGATAGATTGAGGAGAATCAAGGTGAAATTAAGGTGGATTGAGGTGTACTAAAGATCATTAGGTGAATTAGATTGGATTAAGGTCGATTCAGATGAAGGAAGGAGAATTAGGGTGGATAAGGGTGGATTAAGGTGAATTTCACTGTGCTTTACAATGCGTTCGCCTTCTTGTCTCTTAGGCCATAGCTAAGGACACATGGAACTTTTTGCTTTTCTTGAACTGAGGTCAACTAGTATCGATATCAGCCTTCATGGTTCCTTAGTGGCTATGGTGTTGGGCTGCTAAGCACGAAGTTGCAAGATTGAATCCTTGCCGCGGCAGCAGCATTTCGATGAAGGCGAAATGCAAGAACACTCGCTTAATTTCAGTTAAGCACACGTTAAAGAATGCCAGGTGGTTCACATTATTCTGCAGTTCCCCACTACGGCATGCTTCATATTCAGACCAGGTTTGGGCATGTAAAACCTCATAACGTAATTTTACTTTTTTACTATAGGCCTAGAGGTCAGCTACACTATTTTGCAATGAACGAAATGCATGACGTTTGTGGCACTTCTGATCTTAAGCAACTGATAGATATCATTAACTGTATGTGAAAGTATACTTCCGATATGAATGGTCCCGCAAATCCTTGTTCATAAATAATTTGACAGTCTGAAAATAAATGTACGCTGGTTATTGCGGTATGTTACACTGACATAGTATCTCAAGCGTACTAGGCAGCTCGTGTTTCACTTGAAGTGAGAGACAGAGACAGGGAGATTACTTGCCAGGGGAGAAGATAGACTGCACCGAAGTTTCTATCGTGCAGCTGACAACTGAATATTGCTCTGCGGTGTGGGGGAGGAGGAGCAGGAACGGAAAGGTGACTGAGATGGGAAAGAGGTTGTGCTCCGTGCTGATAGCTCTGATGGCATGAAGTGATCTGCGGAAGCCAGACTCGCTCAGCAGAAACGTGGAAAACGGCCGGTCCCGCTGTGCCAGCCAACTTGCGGGTGGTAATCCCGCTATTTCTCGCGTACATTAGGCTCACCGTCAATCCTGAACCTTTAGTGAATTTGACCAGGCTGGCTAAAATTGGCCTTACCTCGAACAAGGCCGGATCAACACGCCTAGAGGATGCATTCTACGCTGCCAACAGAAAGACCAATTCAACCGTACGTTTGCGCGCACTGGTTTTCGCTTTAAGGTGTTCTCGCAATATATAGAGAGTGTAGCATTGACATTTATTCAAGGTACTTGTAAGATTGATTAGGGCGGCCCAAAAGTGTTTCGTAATGACCTCTAGTACTTCAAATGGATATCCTATTCCAATAAAGGGACCGTAGAAGTTACTGCGCTGCCTCCAACCTAAAAAAAATTTACCACCTGTACAACTATTTACTTTCATTTAGCGATGCCCTTTGTCTTGCAATTTTTCTCCAGATGTTTGTTATGGGCCATGGAACATAACATATAAAAGTTATTTTTTGTTTGTAAGTCTGGCGAAGATCAGTGTTGCCTGTACATATGCAGCCATGAGCTCCTGTTTAATGTTAGCCGAAAACACAGTGAGGGAGTGACGAAACTATTAACCACGGTGTCTAAAGGGATCCCCCTTCTCCGCATCCTGGAAAGTGCAAGAGGTTCTGACACCTATTCGTTCATGTTGTGGTGTCGCAACGCATCAAACGCTTATGCAGACTGCACGCGCCCCTGCGGGGTTTTCCGCTCGATATTAAGTCCAAAAGAAACGTTCGAAGAGGGGAGACTTTGCAAAGGTTCTGTGGCCGTATGTTGGTCTGTGCGCTCTCAGATATTTGAATCAGAGAACGCCGTATTTTATGATGATGTATGTCATTGGTAATCTATTCTTGCTCGCTCCATATGACCTTCCATATCTCTTCTCTATCACTGTTGTTACGCTAACTCGCAGTTAATCGACAATATGCTGTGGCACTATGGCTATTTGGCTTAATTAGGAAGAAAAGACGAAGTCGTGCGCTGAAAGCAAAAGGGCTTTGCCGTTGCAATTTGTAAATCACACTAATGTTATAGCGAAACTTATATAGTACTACATCATTGGCCTCTGGAACTGAGCGATCAAGTCGTGTCCTTACCAAGGATACTTTAGCGCGGGGCAGTTCATATTAGATTAAGCACTGCTATCGATTAGAGTTTTCTTCGTTTATGCAAGGTTTCCTAAATTTTTACAAGGTATAAACCATCACATCCGTGACGTCAATTGTTGTAAAAATATTGAAAATCGCCCGTTGGCTCACCTTGTTGCTTCAACTTGCCTGACTAGTTCCGGCGGCAAACATTCTTAAGCAGCGCAGTACACAGCACAGAATTCTTTACAGGAAGTACACGACAGGGAACCCTAGCACTGCTCTCTACGGTATATGCAGCCAATCAAGAAGATTCAGCTAGCAGATGGCCAGTATAGTGATTTGGCTAAACTTGGTTCCTGCGAGTTTAAACGGCTTCGTAAATTTACAAATTGGTCGTGCTGAAAAATATATTCCGTTTGACATACAAAAGTTTGCAATAATTATCCTTGTTAAGGCATGTTCCCGAAATATCCGCGCCGCGTGTATTAAGATGTGGTTGCTAGGAGCATAGAGATGATAATAATGAATAACGTCACAAGAACGGCTGAAGCAACAAGCATAAGCATGTTCATATAATAAACATTGTTTTCATAGTAGTATAACGGTCGCGTAGGCATAGTTTTCTCAAGTAATCTCCCAGGAAACTGTGCTCTCAAGTCAAGCGTTTCTAACAGCTTTATAGAAAAGGATTTACAGGTCAACTTGGTCATTTCTTTCTCTGTTTTCTTTTTGTTTCCTTACAAGCAGACCTTCGTGATTGGAAACCGTGTATACCGGTATACGAGTCCGACGGGCTATCTGACAGCCATCAAGTTAGCACGTTGGCTGGTTGCCTGCACGTTCAGTCTTCTCCGCTGGTTCCTGTTTTTCCCATCGACGCCCATCTTCCTGCTTCTCGTACTGGTGCTGCTGAGTTTGCTGTTCCGAAGGTACGGTTGGTTCATGCAGTTTCACACAAAGTTCAAGAAAACAAAACATGGCTGCACGTTCCTTTAGTATCCGTTGGAATAATTAGCGATGCAGGAATTTTTAACTCCCAATTGTCACGGACTGCTTCAGAAGGCATTTTGCGAGTCCGTTTATCGTTCCCTTTAGCTTAGTCGCGTTTAGTGCTAATCTCAGAACGTTCTTATTGAAATCATCGTAGTATTTTGTAGCCCTCTGCTATATTTTGACACTGTTATATGTACTTTGTTGTGTACTTTCACATTTATGTTTCAGTTCATTCGGGTAAGATTTTTTACGTTACTGTAAATACATGCATGCCGCTCTGGCTAGGACCAAATAATGGGGCTGCAGTATGTGTAAATACATAAATTAAACAAATAAATAAATTTGTCAAGCAATCTGTTTTTGTTCTGCCTATTTTCCTCTGCTGGCCAGTTGAATGTATACACTATTCCCAGCGCAAACATAAATCCGGTTATTTTCGAGCATATGCAAAAGTGCGCTGTCGTAACAGTTACCATTTTTTATTTCTCCTAACGCCCAAACGAATGCATATTGCCGTCACGGTTGGCACTGAATATTAGCCAGAATAGTCGCCCTATCATATTGAATCTTCTGTGATCACGTTAACGACTTTTTTTTCACACTTTATGCACTACAATAGGCTCTTCTCTTCTGGCTATGCATTCAGTTAACGGTCTAGGTTTAGGAACGTTTTCTTCTTTTCCTAGTTCGTTTCTAACCATGAAACCTCGCCCTTTCCTGTTGTAATCTGCGTTGGATACGAAAGTAAATAAATGAATGAATAAAGAGATAATCCCCTGCAGGTGGTGCTTAGGCGAAGGTGGGCCCTCGGAGGATACCAGGATCCCCAGTGCACCACCTCGCTGTCTCACTCGACCTACCAGTGTCGAGGAGGAAGCATGTTTTACGCTGGCTAGACGCGTCCGCCGTCATCTGCGTTGCACCAGGCATGACGCCCACCACTGCTTCACAAGGAGTAAGAATTACTCATGTACAGCCTGTGACGCCCGTGTCGAATCACATTGTTTACTTGCATCAGTGAGTTTAGGAGACAGCGGAGCCACACACACACACACACACACACACACACACACACACACACACACACACACACACACACACACACACACACACACACACACACACGCGCGCACACACACGCACACACGCACACACGCACACACACACACACACACACACACACACACACACACACACACACACACACACACACACACACACATACACACGCACAAATGAAAGCTGTCCCAGAAAACTCCACGATGATAAAGCCCTGTTTTTCTTTTTGAGCAAAATGAGCAGCGGGCGCATATAGTATCGGAAACCTCACGCCGTGTTACAACACACGTTGGACGCGTTGTACAAGTCAACAAAGCTCGTAGTAGTAGAATGATGAAAGACATAAAGTATCTTGTGAAACATGCATACGTGCTCTCCTATTTGGGCCTTCTTCGCCCCCCCTCCCCTTAGTTGAACTAAGTTGAGGGACCAAAATAAAGAGGGCTCGACTAAGCAGGTCTCTGTTTGTTGTTTTTTATATAGTATCTTTTAAGATTGCAAATTATGGTTTCCAGCTTGAGTTGTTATATCGAGATGTTCGTCACATGAACTTGCGAGTAGCTCTCTTTTTGGCAATATACGCACCTGTGAGGGATCTTGCTTGTGTAAGTGAAACATTTGTGCCCAAAATGAGCGCATTATGGCTGTGAATCGCTTGTGAGACTACCGTAAATGTCCCGGAGCACGAGGTGCCAGAAAACAAAAAAAAAGTATTTCTGCCGTGTATTTCTCGGTAAATATGCAACTCTGTCTTTTCCCAATTTTTGAAAAACATAAATTCCGAAAGGGAATGTGTTTAATTATGCGTAAGAGTAAAATGTTCCGTAGACCCACAACAGAATAATTATGTGCATTAACGTGTACCTGAATATGTCTGATTACCTTAATATACGTGCGTGAGCGATACAACACTATTGATTCATGTATAAATGTATTTATCTAAATCATAATTTATTTGTTAAAATATGAAAGGACACACAGCACCTTTATGACACTCAAGTGGGGGTAATGAATCGTATCAAGCCGAGCAGTGGAATTATTGCAAAACACAATACTACCAAAATAATAACAAGATGCCTATTTACAGAGATAACGCGTACTCGGAGCCGATATGAGAACGCCCAGTAACGTGCATCTTGTCAACCCAGTGGCAAAGACCAGACGCTATCAACACTCGCTTTTTTTTCTTTACACGGCGCGGTCAAATCTCAGTGTGGCCTGGTCCCACATTGTGCAGACGGTGTCTTATATCTTTGTGTGCTGTTCGTAGGCAGCACATTGCGGCGGTGAGACGCACATGCAAGCACCCTCGCTTGCCGCACTTAGTTGCGATAGTTTCTCCTGCCACAGGTTCTACCCTAAGCAGCCGCTTGAATTTCTCCACAAACGAAAGGAGATGTTGAAAGACGCGACAGGTGAGCTTACTTCACATATTGTGGTGCTATCTACACTGTATCTTGCCTACTCAAAGCTAGCGACGACACATAAATGGCGACGTCATAGACTCGTTTGAGATCGGCCTTATTTAAGGACAGACACGCACATGTACATATCAAACCTTTCCTTTATTCCGTGCCATGGTGACGTTTGTCGTTTAATGGCGCAAGGGCTAGACATAGCCAAAGAGCATCAATGCGAGTAGGAATGTCTTGTCAGCGAGTTTCGTGGCATGGTCTGGCACGAGGCGATAGGAATGCCTAATGCTTCCCACAAGAGCCGGATCCACACTCAGATAAAGGCCTTGCGAAAGAATGGTTTCTAAGGTGAGATTCCAGCCAATCTCGCTGCTCGAGATGTTGGCAATGGGCACTTTCTCAATGTGATACTTTGTCAATGGGTCAATGTGAAAATTCGACCTCAAATTAGTTAGCTGGTTACACTATGTAACCTCGCAAAGATATCCGCCAGCAAGGAAAGCGTACAGCACGTCCGTATATATTTAGTCAGGCCACGTGTTTTTAGGTGTGTACAGGGGATCATATGTTGACAGTGACTTCAAGTAGAGCTTTAATGCTTTCCAAATTTCTTTGTAGTTAAGATTGCATTACATTGTATTATTGTGGCTGCCTCATTTATGCGCCCGCTTGAAACAAACTTATATACCTCCGACATCCGCGTTTTCCTTTTCAACTGTAAGTTTTTGCAGATCTCTACACTTGTGTCATTACACTTTCTTCCGTTTATTGTATTCTATCCTACTTTATGTACATACAAATGAAAAGAGAGCCGTCGTTGTCAGTGTACCGCTAAATGCAGCAATTTCATAAAAGAAAACAGAAAGCTGTTGCTTTTTTTTATAAACATACAGTTGGATGTTGCGCACTATCCTGTGTGCGCATGCTGTTTTGTCACCATAGGGGGGAACAATATGCGCCAACAAAAGCTACACTTTCCTCACTAGTAGATCAAGCTTTCATGAGAACTGTACTAGCGTCATCCACAAATTAGCAATGCATCATATAAGAATACATCCCTCACATTGTTTAAAGTTCATTCGGGTTCTTTCTGTACTGCACAGGGATCGCCGAGGGTCGCGCCATGACCGAGCCGGTCGCCGCGAGAGTGATTCAGCGCTGGGTCCGCGCCAGGTTCCAGCCGTGGGTCCGCGGACGGGTGGTTTACAGCGCCAGCCCATCAAGACCTCAGAGGGCTCCAGGCTGGATAGACAGGGATGCCGCTGCCACAGTCGTCCCCCTCGTAGACCATAACGGCACGTCGACCATCGGACTCCAGCATCCTGGCTATGCTTCCTTGGTGGAAACCCACTTGGACTAGCACCGACTCCATGTACGAAGCGCCCATGGCCGACGCCCATGGCCGACGCCCATGGCCGACGCCAACGGCGCGATCCACAGCTTGCCCCAATGTTGCGGACACGCGACGACTTCCTATTCGCGCATTCTTTTCGCAGTCCAAATTGATGGGCGCTTGCTGGAAGAGGCAGCGTCAGTGGTCGAAGCGATTGCGGTCTCTCCACGAGAAGACTAGCACTGACTTTCAGGGGCTGTTGGACTCACGTCGATAGTTATGCGTAAGATGGCACGACAAAACAAACATAAAAATTGCACAGCGTTATAATATAATGGGTACGAAGCACGAAACGACCGTCTCGTTGTAGGTTATAAAAGAAATATTGAGATAGACAGCAAACCAATAGGCACGTATTTAATTTCGCCTCAGTGGCCTCAGTTCGCGTACATTAATGACGAATACAATTGGTCCAGGAATTATAATTCTGGGTGGTTGTTTCGAATGCGAATTGTATTACGAAGCATTGGTGGCATTTTAAGAAGGGTATAAATTAAAGGACAGCGCTGGGCAGGGCTGAGGCCTGGCAAGGAGGATGGTTTATGTGCGATTGTGAAAGCAGACGCTAGCTCTAGTGTGCAAGGCTAACGAAATGTGCTTTATTTTGTGCTGGCGGGGAAAAAAAGTGGGCACAGTTGCTTCAGGAACCAATGATGCGTGCTCTATGTGGCGTGTGTGCCCATGGAAAATATTTTTTTCACTGCCTAACACAGCATGCGTGATTTCAAAATAGACTGAACGCTTCGACGCACCGAACAGCTTAGCTTATATAATATCATGGTTGATATTCAAGAGCATGGTATTTATGTCCCCATCAATGCAATGAAAGGAACTCTTCTTAGGTAGCAGCTTTCACTCGGTGGTTTCTATATGTACAAGGAAACAGAGATATCCTTGTGCTCTTTAAATACTGCACAGATTTCGATGAGGTTTGCCGCATTTTAAAGAAAAAGTCAAGTTCTAGTAATTGTATTAAGAGGAAGCTTTGGCTCGGGCGCAACTTCGACGCGGCCTATTCAAATACATGTAAAACGCAAAAATGTTTTTCTGAGATAACCCTCGGCCTATTTTAGTGAAATTTGTTGCACTTGAAAGACATCGTACAATTCTAGTGACTGTTGGAAGCGGAATTTTGATTTAGGGAATGAATTTTGTGAAAAATTTTCACATATTTGACAGTCTGAAAAAAATATAAGTGCGAAGTTCACAAATTCATAGCTCTGCATCAAAAGCAGACATCGTAGTTCTGTAAACGGCATCCATTAGATCATATAAAGCGGACAAATTTGATATTTCCTTCGATATTTTAAGTGAATTTGTTAGGTTGTTAGGAGTTCTGTGAAAGCTGTATTTCCATATTACTAATTTTTTCGAGATTCATGTGTAACATATCAATTCTGTCCGTTTTAGATGCATTATTAGATGCAATTGAAAGAATTTTATTATCATTTCTTGTTGCTGAGGTTCAGAATTGTAAACTTGATAGTTTAGTTCTTTTGGAAATTTTCGATTTTTGACAATTTTTAACGAAACTTTAACCAAATTCAAAACCAACAGTCGCTAGATTTTAAGTTTTTCTTTTAAATGCTACAAGCGTCGTCAGATTTGGTCAGTAGTTGCCGAGAAAAACGAATTCTCCTTTTACATGTATTAAGATAGGAGCATCCGAGCTAAAGGTTCCGCTTAAGTGAATTTTCTTATTTACCAGCGCCTATTTGTTTAGGTTCTTGAAGCTTAATATGCATTTAAACCTTCAACTCGTATTTATAACTCCAAGTCTGCCCTAAAGGAAGAATCTCACAATTCTGCAAACCACGCTCTCAATAATAGACCAAAAGCAGGAAAATTGTACTACTATACAAGACTCAGTAACATGCCCAAAATTTAGGATTAGAACGTCTCCAAAACTCTCGCAAACATTGTACGAGCCCCACGTGAGCTCCATATATATTAGATTTCTTTGGCGGAGTGTTTCCAAAATTTGAGGTCCAGAATCAAACTTGCGGTGCCTAGAGCTATTAGATTTTACCTTTTTCTGCCACATTCAATCAACTGTGTTGAAATCGGTTCTATGGGTGGTCAGATTAAAGCGTTTCTGCATTTTACATGTATTTGAAGCGGGAGACGCAGTCGGCCTCGAGCTAAAGCTTCCTCTTGAGGTGGCACGCAGAAGAGCTCTAACAGAATATGCTTTGAGATCGTCAATACGTGCTTCTCGGCGGTTGTACGTTGAGTTAAGATGCAATGCTCGGCCCTACGCTTCGGCGAAGCTATATTATGATTTGTATAACGCTGTTTCTCATGGACGCATCGTTAATGTAATGAGATCATATGGCCTAAAAAATGTTCTCGATTACATTTCGTTAAAGCCCGGCCACTTAAGGGATACGAGTGTAAAAAAAAAAAGAGACCCGATAGCCTTTACGTACGTAACTGATGGTGATGATTAATGGGGTTTAACGGCGCAAAAGCTGCGGAAGGCCGAAGAATGCCACATAATGGCATGATCTATGTCATGTAGTGTTCAAAGTCAAGTGGTATGTGTAACGCTGCTGTACAGTGGCCTAAAAGCCTTCTCTGTAAAATGCGAAAAATACACAATTAATTAAAAATACTGAATACCCATCTTCGTGCCTCCTTATACGAGATGTTCTCTTCGACTATATTTGCCACAATTTCGTTTGATGTTTTTCATGATGGGCAGGACTGCGAATACGCGGAGACCTCACCATCACAATTGACAAAGTGTGGAGCATTCTCATGTGATTCAGGCGCATGTTTATGGTCGCTACTTTTGGCGCAGGTTAGTCGGCCTCTGCATTTCTGAGAACTATGGTCGAACATTTGGCATTAAACGCATTCGAGGAGATTGGGAATATATGGTCCGACCCAGATCTTGGCATACCTTCCGTCGATTGTAAGGGGCAGCAGACTTGAACCGAATGTCAGAATAAGATGTCTTGTCTGGTATTTATTTACTTACCATCAGGCCACATCCTTATACGCTTTAAATTGATCACTTTCTGCTCACTGCAGCCCTTTTGTAGTTCCGCCTTTGCCAACACAATCTGATCCCCATCGGATACAACACCATGGGTGATGCGGTATTGCACGATGCGGGGTTACACTCATCGAAACGTCATCCAAAAGACAAAGTTAGGCAGCCTCTCATATTGCTTCATATCGCGGAGTTCCAGAAATAAATATCCGCTTGCTAACTGGGAAACTTTGTAACCTGGACCAAGAGCCTCAGTTATTGATTAGGAAACTAGATGAGTAGAGACTATTCATGGTGCCTTCTCTGTTTTTCTAAACGTAGGACATAAAATTGTACGAAATTCCCATTTTGAAGGCCAAGGAAGTGAAATACCCTTTTGGTGTACCCTCGTTTTTGAGGGTGATAAGGAAGGGATGGGAATGAAGTCATAGGTACGCATAAATTTCGTTCAGACGAACACGCAAGCTCAGCAGTAATTGCAGTCGCCCCTCGCAGGGCCGTTTGCGTCAGCAGGCGTTTGGTGTGGTTCGACACCACGTAGCCGAGCACACGAGGCGTGTGCTCTCCCGCGTGTAGCCGTGCGTGGCTTGGCCTTGTCTACGGAAAGGGGGATCCCGTAGGTTTGTCGGGAGTTTGGACCTTAAAGGCCCAATTTCTACGCTTCTCTCCAATCTTTGTCTTTCTCCCTCACTTTAAATCTTTCCTGTCTTATCTTTATTTCGTTTTACTTGGACTTTCCTAGGCAGCAAATGCTAACCTTGTGTAGCTAGCCAACCTTGGTTACAACATATTTGGTTATAGTAGTGTCGTACAGCTGGTGCATGCAGGACGTGTGTTTTTAAGGTCCCGCAGCGTCCCCTCGTTGAGCTGCATGGTGGGGGGCTGGCGCCGCTACCGAAATTTATGTGTATCTATGACAACTTCTTTCCCCTCCCTGCTGGAGCCCTACAATCTCTCGAGTTCTATCCTTGCCCTTTTCGAGGACATTGCCATCTGTGTGGTCGTTAACAAAACAGAAATTCCTGCTGTAGTTCGAGAGTGACTCACGCGCATCGTTTCAACGGACTTCTTTATGGAACTTGCCGGAGTCGTCAAGGGCTGAATCGAGCGCCATTAACGGAGGACGGCCAAAGCAGGAATTTGTTTCGTTGACGCCCGCACACGTGGAAATGTCCTCGAAAAAGGCAAGGATAGAGCTCGAGAGGTTGCAGGACTCCGCCAGTGTACATTTCCGATAAAAGTAGGCAAAAACAACAAGGTTTCGGTCCTTGAGCAATCTGCGTTTCCTGGCTGATAATTTTTCTAGGAGAAAAGCATCGATCGCAAAAATGAACGAAGGAGTTTCTCAAAAGTGCAAACTTCTTTCCCGATAGCGCGGTCAATGGCTTTTGCACAAAGTTCATTAAGCCTGTCAGCTCTCGTCAACACCAACATTCGCTTCAACCTCAAATCTTTCTATCAGAAAAGAAAGTGTCAGCCGTTGAAGAGACGATAGAAAGGAATACCGATAAAAACCACATTGGTAAGGTAAGCTCCCTAAATGCGCGAAAGGGGGGAGGGGGTGGAAAGAATTAGTGGTTATAACCGCGCTCTTCCGTGGAAGAACTAAATTCACGATGCCTCTTGATAATTCAATTACGATTCGAGCAGCGCATAGTGACATATCGTATTCCAGAAGCCACGGTTATTTAACATGTGTAGTTGCCATGCTAACGCTTTCCCTGCTTCTGTTACATGCGACATACTCCGATATTGTCGTGCTTTACTAAGGTACTCGCTTTCCAAGATCGCCCATGAACATGGCGGCATAACGGCGACTGTATGACGCCGACGCAGTGACGGCGATGGAATCACGACGAAGAAATAACCTCTATGCAACAATAAAGGCGGTATAACGACAATGGCACGATGAGAATAATATGTCAATTCTTAAATACTGACGATGGTATAACGACGAAAGGCTGACGACGACACGAGAACCATCATAGGACGACGAATGAATGACGACGACAGCGTGAAGACGACCATATGGCAGCGGATGCAAGATAGCGACTGTTTGAGGATGACACCATCAGGACGATGGCATGACTAATGCGACACAATCAAGATTTAAGGACAACAGCGTGATTACTACAGAATGAACGAGGAACGACGTCGAGGAGTCGACGAAGGCGGTATGACGACGACGGTACGACGACGACGGCATGACGATAATGGGATGACATTACTGAAGTTACGAGATGGTAAAACGACAGCGTGATGACGGCATATGACAATTGTATGACGGCGACTGTTGGACGACGACGGCTGACGACGACCGCATGAAAAGAATCAGTTGTTTAATCTAGGATGACGACGTTGGAATGACGGCGACGGCTATAAGACCACGGTGTGACAACCAATGCATGAAAACGGCTACAAAATGACGACGCAATGAAGAATAATGCATGACACTAGTGTCAGGACAATAGTACTACGACGAGAGTATGATGAAACAGGCGTCATGACGACTGCATCATGCTGACTGTGATTACGATCACATAACAACGATGGTCTGACAACGGATGAGTGATATTGACTGCCTGAAAACAGCGGTTTCATTGCGATTGAATGACGACAGTACGATGACGATGGCCGACGATGACGGCATAACGAATGCTGGAATACAAATTTGGAATGACGAAGGTGAAAAGCCCACGACGGCATCACCTCCACGCCGGAGTACTAGTTGCTGAAACTGTCAGATAACTTGGACCACCGGGTAGGCGTGAGAGGTGAGAGGACCATGGCACGATGACATTCAGATGGTGAGTGAGTGAGTGAGTAAAACTTTATTTATTTGGTCAGGTGACGAAGCTGGAAAGAACAATAGAATGACCATGATGGCACCATGGTGACAAGTACATGCGTTGTGGCCCAAGCTGGTCGACAAATTGGGCCACTAGGTCTTTGTAAGTGGGCGTGTGGGTTGGTGGATGGATGGATGGATGGATGGATGGATGGATGGATAGGCGGGTTCCAAAATGGCCGAAGCTGTCGAAGAATGCTAATCGCATTAAACAGAGTATTCCTTGAACAATAGAGCTTGCGCTTGAAATTATTTTGGTTTGCTTTAGTTCCCAATGCTAAGGGGTTAACCCAGTACGGCGGACCGACGATGAATCGGGCAGCGTTATGCAAATATGGAAGAAAGCTTAAATTTCATTTCATAAATTAAGATTGAGATAATAAATTAGTACAATAGTGAATATCGAGTTTAGGGGTATATTATAGAACATACGGGATTAATGTTTTAGTTTTCATGGTGAGGAGAAAAAACAGTGAGGTAATGAAAATAGTACTTCTTTTACTGGGCGTGAAGTAGAAGAAGTAGAAGAGAAGGCGTGCTGGCGCCGTTCATGTGTACGTGATGCTGAAGGATTAGAAAAAACAAAATTTTGCTGCCGGCCATCGTACTGGTCACACGGGAAGAAGTGCACTGCTGCAGGGACCGGAACGGGAAGTCCTACCGAGAACCAAACTCTACGAAGGAAACGAAGCACCCGGAATGGCGGCGTTCGACCTAATCGCGAACGCCCTAACAGCGCTGCAGGACGCAACACAAGTTCTGACAACGAGTTACAAGACGATTTCTATGGTGCGTATTGACACGTGTACTTATCTTTATGGGGAAACCACGTTTCGCCGCCTAACAAATGTAATCGCACAGCGTGGGACGCGCCTGCATGTATCCGAAGTTTCTGGAAAGTTAGCGATGCTTCTATCCGCTGTCTGTTGTCGCCAAACCTTATGTTATCTGATTTCATCACCTGACGCGAATGGTGTAGAACTTTGTAGAAGGCACGCGGGTCCGAACGATTAGTCTGGAACATTCGACGACTGCTCTATAAAAGCCGACGCGCTTGACCCGCTGATCAGATTTCCGACGATCGCCGACCGTGTTCGCCGCTATCGTTGTGCTATAAGTGCAGCCTGTTTTTGTGGGCACTGGTTCGCCCAATAAAAGCTAGTTTTGTATTCCACCGTATTGCTGCTTTCTTCACCGTCACTACAACGTGACAGTATATAACGTATCTAAGTAGCTACAAGTTTTTTAAGTATTTAACTGAAGTGGCTGCATCGGGACCGATAGTTACATACCTCTCTGCCTTAACCGCCAAGTCATATGCGCTACCGAATGTTATGTATGCTGCGGTGACTTCGACGTTTTACAAGAAAGGGCGGCCACACAAGGCTGCTATCTTAGAAGGGTGATTTTTTATCTGGCAGCCGTTGTCGGATACTCGCTATCTCTTCATGCCCGTTAATTTTAAGGTGAAAGCTTTAGATCTCTGTTTCAAGGTCACGTTGTGAGGTGTAGAAAATATCACTTGACCCGAGGACGGCTAAAAGCGAACCAAAGCATGTCCATACGTGTATAGGAGATGATTAATGATTAGCTAAGTTAATGCTTGATTAGTGATTGAATTAAGCTTGATTAAAGTGGATTAAGGTGAATTAGGGTGGATTAAAATGTAATGAGGAGGATTGAAGTGGATCAGGGAGGATTAAGGCTGTTGAAGCAGGAATAAGCTGGTGCAGTTGGCGCAGATGAATAAGCTGGAATTGTGGTGTCGTCTCCCTTCCGCCCTTGTTTGCTGGCGCTAAATATGCTTTCAGTTTACCAACACGCCCAACAAATGGCAATGCTGAAAGTTAGAATAGGGTGGATTTAGATGTACTAAGGAGGATTAGGTGAAATAGCGTGGATTAACGTCTATTAAGGTGGATTAAGGTGAATGGCAGTAGGATTTACAAGGCTTTTGCTGTCACGTCTCTTAGGCGATAGCTAAGGACACCTGGTAATTTTTGCCGTTGAGCTGAGGTCAGTTAGTATAGACCTCACCCTCGACAGTTGCTTAGCGGCTGGGGCATTTGGTCCCTGAGCCAGAGTCCGCGAGATTGAATACCGGGCACGGCGGCCGAATTTCGATGGGGGCGAAAAGCAGAAACACCTGTGTACTTAGATTTAGGGGCACGTTAAAGAACCTCAGGTGGTCCAAATTATTCCGAAGTCCCCCACTACGGCGCGGCTCATAATCAGATCACGGTTTCGCTGCCAAAAAGCCCATGATATAGTTTTAATTCTTTAATATAGACCTAGGGGTCAGCTACACTATTATACAATGAACGAAATGCATGACGTTTGTTGCACTTCTGATCTTAAGCAACTGAAAGGGATCGTTAACTGTATGTGAAAGTATACTGCCGTTATAAATGGTCCTGCAAGTCCTTGTTCATAAATAACCTGACAGTTAGGCAATAAATGTACGCTGGTTGTTGCGGTATGTTACACTGAGAGAGTATCTCAAGGCATGCAAGGTAGCTCGTGTTCCACTTGAATAGAGAGAGAGAGAGACAGGGAGATTACTTCACAGAGAAGAGGATAGGCCGCACGGAAGTGTATAGCGTGCAGCTAACTGAACATTGCTCTACTGTGGGGGGGAGGAGGAGCAGGAAAGGAAAGGTGACAAAAAAACGGAAAGGGGGTAGTGTTCCGAGCTGACAGCTCTGATGGCCCGAGCTGATCTACGAAAGCTAGACGCGCTGAGCAGAAACTTGGAAGGCGTCTTAACCCGCTGCGCCAGCCAACTTGCGGATGGCAGTCCCGCTGTACCTCGCATACATTAGGCTCACCGTCAAGCCTGGACGTATGGAGAACTTGGCCACGCGGGCTACAATTGGCCTTACCTCGAACGCGGCCGTTGTCATCACGGTCATAGAACGCATTCCACGCTGTCGGCAGAAAGACCTTGCGGACGGTAATTTTGCTCACACTGGCTTTCGCTTTAAGGTGTTCTCGCAATGTCATGAGAGCGCAGCCTTTACTTTTATTCAAGAGATTTATAGGTTAGAACGCCTCGAAACTTTTTCGAAATGTCCCGTAGTAATTGAAATGCATATGTTGTTCCATCTAAAGCGACCGCAGAGGTTACTACGCTGCCTCCAAAGAGAAAATTACCCCCTTTACAACAATTTAGTTTCAATTAGCAAGGCGTGTTCTGTGGATATTTTGTCCGTATGTTTGTCATGTGTCAACGACAGTAACTGTGAAGATTTCGCTTATAACTCCGGCCAAATACAAGTACAAGTACAGCCCAAATTTCCTGTTTAAGTTAAACCGAAATCAAAACGCGGCATTGTCAAAGCAGTTTACCGCAGTGTCTAAAAAGCTCCGCCTTTCCCCGCATCAGTGTAAGCACGAAAGTTTGTGAGCCCTTTTTGTTCGTGTCGTTGTGTGGCAACGCACTAAACGCCCGCAAACTGCACGCGCCCCGGCCAGGCATTTCTCTCCATATTACTCCCACAAGAAACTTTAAAAGACGGGAACCTTTGCGCAGATTCTGTGGCCGTATGGCAGTCCATGCGCACTCACATATTTGAGTCAGAGAACGAAGTATTATATGCGCAAATATGTCATTGACAATGAGCTTTCATCACACCATACGACATCACTATCTTTTCTCTATCAGTCTTGCGCTAGCGCGCAATTGTTGTTAGGCAATATCCTGAAATACTAGAGCTATTTGGCTGAATTAGGAAGAAAAGACGAACACATTCGCAGAAAGCTAAAGGGCTTTGCCGTTACAATTTCCAAATTACACTCATGATATACGGAAGCTTGTCCAGTACATCATTGGCCTCGGGACCTCACTGCGACCGTTGGGAGTTTTCTTTGTTTATTGCAAGGTTTCGCATATTTTTCCATAGTATAAACCCTGACACCCTTCACGCGACACGTTCTGAAAATCGTGAAAATCAGCCGTTAGGTAACCTTGGTAACCTTGTTGCTCCAACATGACCGACAGGCTGCCGCGGCAATAATGCTTAAGCAAGGCAGCGTAGAGCTCAGAATTCCTTTCAAAAATTGTTGGAGAGAATGCTGGCGCTATTCTCGACGGCATCTGCTGCCAGCCATGATGATTCAGCCAGCCTATGGGCAGTACTTTGATTTGCCTAAACGCGGTTCCTAGGACTTTAAACGGATTTGTAACCTTGCGAATTGATAACTTTGAAGAAGATATTGCGTTTAAGATACAGCATTTTGCAATACTTACCATTATTTATTCACGTTCGCGAAATATTCGCCACATGTATATAAAGATATGGTTGCTTGGGTAATATAAAGAGTAAAGCATGAGTATTTAACCAAGAGACATTTACTGATACCATTACTAATACTGATTGAACTCAGGTCAATCTGTTGCAAGATTCTGCAGTAGCATTTCATAAATTCTCTACGTTGTTTTTACATGCCGTTTCAATAAGGAATCGGACCGTTAGGTGTAAGAATAAATATAAGTATGCCTGCAACCCGTGGATGACGTCAGCATTACTGACCAGCTTAAGAAAAAAAGATAACCCATACAGAAAAACTAAACGGCAAACTTTAACTCTAAGTTGGCCCTGCGTTAGAAAAAAATATTTTTATAATCTTAACACGCTACTTAAACAGGCCAAAAGGCGGTATTATGATAATGAATTTAATAAACCGCAATAATTAAAAAAGCAGTGGAAGCTTCTGAACGAATTCATGAATAAATCTTTAACGCCTGAACAATGTTCTAAAATTACCCTGAATAGTAAAACATACCAAGAGCCCACACATGTTGCCAATGCCTTTAGGGATTATTTTGCTCTGTCACAAATAACAGTCACTCAGCCAACCTTGTCTAGATAACCTCACTCATTTTTTCTTTCCCCTGTTACTGCTCAAGAAGTGTATGTAACAATCTGTAGCCTGAGAAACACAAGGCCGGGTTTAGATAACATTTGCGTACCCCAATTAAAGTTGGTTGCTTATATTATTTCTGAACCAATATGTATCATAATTAATAGCATTTTCGAATCCGGCACTTTTCCTCTATGTCTAAACAAGGCTAAGCTTATTGCCGTGTTTAAGAGGGGTGCGAAAGACCTAATTTCTAACTACAGACCAATATCTATTTTTTGCTGTTTAAGTAAAATTATTGAAGATTTATTAGTTAAACGTTTAAATAACTACAGTGAAAAAGTTAATATAATTAATCCCTGTCAGTTCGGGTTCCGTTCCGGATGTTCTAATTGCTTAGCATTGCTCTCTTTAACCGATTTTATTAAGAAATCTATAGATTGTGGTAAATTCGTTGGCTCTGCCTTTTTAGATTGCACGAAAGCTATTGACAGGATTAATCACAGCATTTTGATTACCAAACTTGAAGCATACGGTTTTACTGGTCCCGCCTTAACTCTATTAAAAAGCTATTTGTTGGATAGGTAGTACGTGGTTTCTGTAGTGGTTTACCTTTCTGAAGCTAAAATAATTAACTTTGGTGTACCCCAGGGGTCCATTCGTGGTCCATTACTGTTTATTATTTACATTAATTACCTACCCGACCTTTTACATTCATCGCACTGCGTTTTATACGCCGACGACACCACCTTATCATTATCACAAACGTCGGTAATCTCATTAACATCAAAGTTAAATGCTGCGCTAACTCACGTTATAGATTGGTGTCGCAATAATTACCTAAATATTAATCCCGAGAAAACTAAACATATAATATTCAATAGTGGTCACAGAGTCCTAACTTTTCCACCAGCGTTAACACTTAGTGCTAGTCAAATTCCAGCCGGTGACTTGATTCTATTCCTAGGTGTTCTCCTGGACGCTAACCTCAAACTTGGCTCCAACATTAAGAATATTAGGGAAAAAAAACGGCATTTGGCATTCGCGCTCTGATAAAAGCACCCACCTTCTTTTCACACAAGGCTCTCTTATCACTTTACTTAACATTTATTCATACTCATATTAACTATGGAATCGGTGCCTCGGGTAACACTTATAATTGTCACCTGTCATCAGTTCAGCATTTACAAAATCAAGCCAATCGTATCATTACTAGCAGTGCTCGCCAGTCAAATGCATCCATTTTGCTCCGTCAAAACCTCATTTTAGGACCGTGAACTTGTTCGACGTAATTTAACAATATTATTTTTCAAGTTATTTACCAACCAATTTCATTATGAATTCGTTGATTTAAATGATTTACATAACTACAATAGAACTAGGTTTGCCTTAAACACAAATTTTTTACAGCCTCGTGTTCGTACAAATTATGATAAACTAACATCATCTTTTGCTGGCGTATATTTATAGAATGGCTTAGCATCAAACATAAGATCACTGACTTCATTCTATGCCTTCGAAAAATCCCTTAAACATTTCCTTTCGACGAAATGACGCAATTATGGTTCCAAATGTTTTATTTATTAATTCTTATCACTGTTTTTCCTACTTTTTGCTATTTACATGCTTGCCGTTGCCTTTAGACGTTTTGTTTATAAATGCTTCTTTTGATGCCTGTTGAAATTTTTTAAGCGTATATTTTTGCACACTGATATTTTTACTTTATGTTCATTTGGGTCTGCCGATTATATTTTTTGCTATTTCGTTCTGTTCCTTCTTTACATAATTGAAAGGTTCTGTTGTACGCCGATCTTGTTTTTATTTTTTGATAGTAGTACTGTACATTATAGTCCTAATCACGTTTTCATTGTTGCACTTCACCTCTTTGTTTCTCTCAGTGTACATATTGTAAATTTTATTTCTGTCCTGCCACCTATGCGATTTTTTTCTTATATTTACCCACCGAGGGTCCCGGTCAGAGTCTTCGACATTGGGACCCTCAACTGTAAAACAAAAATGTAACCGTTTCCTTTTTTTATAAAGAATAAACTTCATTTGATTTGATTTGATGATGAATAACGCCACCATGATGAATAGCGCCACAAGAACGGCTAAAGCAACAAGGCGAGCATGTTCATATATTAACCATTATTTTGTTTCTTCCGTAACGGTCGCCTAGCCATAGTTCTTTCAAGTAACCTTTTAGGAAACTATGCTTTCAAGGCGGGCGTTTCCAACAGCCTTGTGGAAAAATATTTACAGGGCAACTTGGACACTTTTTTCTTTGTTTTCTATTTGTTTCTTTGTACGCAGAAGTCTGAAATTAGATTCCTTATATACAAGTTTCATGCCAGTTTGAAGCACGATCTGATCAGCATCGAGTTCCTGCGTTGGCTGGGTGACTGCGCGCGCAGCCTTCTGCACTGCATCCGGCTGGACCTGTCGTCGCCCATCTTCCTGCTTCTCGTACCGATGCTGCTGAGTTTGGTGTTCCGAAGGTGCGTTTGTTACACGGAGTTTCGCACGAAGTTCAACAGAACAATACATGGCTGCGCATTCGCTCAGTCACCATGGCAATTAAGGACAGTACAGGGATGTTTTCCTGCGATTTGTCGGGGATTGTTTGGGAAGGCATATTGCGAGTTATCTCATTGTTCCCTTCAGTTCAGCCATGTTGAATGCTAGCCTCAGAACCTTCTTTTTGAAATTATCGTAACATTGTTTATCCCTGTGCTGTATATTTTGTCACTATTGAATGTACATTGTTGTGTATTTTCACATGTTGGTTTATGTTCATTTGTGTGATATTTTCTGTGTGTGTCAAAATACATGCATGCCACTCCTGCTAGGTCCAAAGAGTGGGACTGCAGTACGTAGAAAGAATAAACAAATAAATAAAGCTGCCAAACAATGTTATTGTTTTTGTGCCTATTTTCTGCTCCTCGCCAGTTGAATGAATACACTATTGCCTGCGCAAACATAAATTCCAGCATTTTCATGTATACGCATCAGTTGTGTTTCGTAAAAGTCCCCATGGGTTATTTATTCCAGCGCCCTAACCAATGCATATTGCTCAAGGATTTCTTATATTTATTTCGTGCTAATAAATTGGACACAACAGACACAAAAAGAAGTCTGCGACTGATAGATGGGATACGTAACATACAAGTTCCACGCCGGTAGAGCCGCTCTACTGCCAGGCGCGCTGAAAGCTTTGCGTCGAATGGTCTCTTCCACTGCAGATTCATAATTCTGCAATAAATTTCCTGTCTCAAACGAGGCTCCAGTGATCGCATTCGTTCGTTTCACTGATTAGATTACTGAATGGCCGCAAACGCTAATCCCCATCACTGTCGACGTCAAAAATTAGCCAGAATGGTCCCTCTATCATACGAAACATTTGTGATCACGTTAGCGACTATCGTTTTCCCCCACTTTATGCACTACCATAACTTCTGGTCCTCTAGCTATGCATTCGGTTAACGTTCTAGATTTAGAAACATCTTCTTCCTTTCGTAGTAGCTTTTTAACCGTGCAGCTGAGCACTCTCCACTTCTGATCCGTGTTGGCTATGAAGGTTATATAAATAAATACATAAATGAAAAAAATAAATAATCCCTACAGGTGGCGCACAGACAAAGGTGGGCGCTCAGAGAAAACCAAGATCGCCAGTGCCCCACCTCGCTGCCTCACTCGAGCAAGCAGCGTCGAGAAGGAAGCACGCTTTACGCTGGCTAGACGCAGCCGCCGTCGTCTGCGTGGCACCAGGCGCGACGCCGATCACTGCTTCACAAGGAGTAAGAATAGCTCGTGTACAGCCTGTGACACAACTGTCAAATCCAGATCGCTTACTTGCAGCAGTTCGTTTACCAGACAGAGGAGCTGCGGAAAAAGAAAAGTTGTCCCAGACAGCTTTACGACGCCACAGCCCTCTTTATTTTTCAGAAGGAGCAGCGGACGCTCGTAGTATCAGAAACTTAAGGCGAAAATTAAAGCTATTGCGTAACACCAATGAGTGTAATACAATAAGTAGATAATAGTATAGGCACCCACGAATGTCGCAACCAGCATACTAATTTAAACAAAGCGGTAATGAGCACGACAGTATAAGTCAGGGTTCGTCGTTTTGGTGTGCCGCCGGATAAGTCTCGATTGAGTTTTTCATTGCGATGTGCGAAGTCTGCGTAGGAACCTAAACACTCTGGTCACCTACCAACTGCTTTCCGCATTATTGCTGTGAGTGACTGAAGGCGGTTGAAACAGTCAGTACGCAGTGTTTCAGGCTGTTATCGATAGCTACGGAACTCGCGTGTGCGAGGGTGTGCAGTTGCCCTGTTGGTAAGGGACAATATTGTGTTCACTATCATGATTGATGCATCTATTACTAATGGAACCATAGAATCGCTATTTATCAAGATTCTAAGAAGGACAGCCATTGGTGTTGTGCACCGCCGCCCGGTTCATCCATCAAAACGTTTCTCAAGGAATATAAGTCTGTGCTTATGAGATCTTCTTGCGTGGAGTGCAGTAATATCGTAGTTGTCGTGGACTCTAATATTCACTTGTCCTGCGATACCTGGAATGAATACACGCTTCTCTTGAAATCGCTTAATTTGCACAAGGTAATAACTGAGCCTGCACGTACCTCTAGCACGTCAAGTGCCCTTATTTATCGTGTCCTCTGCAACGCTGACAATGGTGTGTATGCTGGTGTGCTTTCCGTTTCGGTAGCAGACCAATTGCACATTTTTGTTGCCGTCAGAATTGAGCCGCTCAATACTAGGCCTTCCAGAGGAAGAGGGACTACAAAGGTGGAGTAAACGTTACTACGAGACAAAATGAGTCAAATTTATTTTTGTGATATGTATGATGAGGATGCTAATGTAGAATTTAGCAATTTCGTAGCCTCTGTTAAAAATGCTGTATCAGAAAGCACCACCACAAAAAAAAACAGTAAATATACCAACCCACTCTGTCCTTGGATGACACCCAGTATTCTAGAAATATTGAAACAAAAAGACTGCTTGCACCACAAATAGAAGCGGCATAGAAACAATTAGCGTTACTTAAACAAATTCAGACGTAATAGGAATAGGTCAGTTTCCTTGATGAGGAAACGAAAAAAGAAGACACAATGCTCATCGAAGAGGCTGAGGGCAACACCGAAAGACTTTGGGAGATAGTACAAGCTGCAATTGTGCTTGACTCTGGCAGACGTGTACTGCTTGATGTTATAACTCAAGACACCGTGGATCGATTTGACAACTATTTTGCAGGGGTCCCGCGCTCTTTTGATGCAGAGTTTCCTGACGCTTCGAATTTCACACGCCCCTCAAGACCCGTGCCTGTTAGTTTTGCCATGTCTGAAATGGAAATGACATATATTGTGTCAAAGTTTCAGTAAAATAATAAAAAGAAATAATATAGACATTCTGACTGTCCACCTCTTGCACACGTTCTATAACTGACACGAGTGTCAGTTACCCAAAGGAACATAATTTGGGCAATGTCGTCCCTGCATACATGGACGGGGACAGTTCAAGTTCTTCAAGTGACAGACCGATATCCGTATTAAGTGTGATTAACACAACATTCGAAAAAACACTCTCAGCACAAATTACGTTGTTTGCATCCAAATATAGTATAATTTCCGAAACCAGCATGGTTTCCGGTCACACAGATCGACATCTGCGGTTCTGGTACTAACCCAACAAGTTAACAAAGTCTTGAACAACAATATGATTGCTGTCTAAGTTTTCCTCGACATGAGAAAGGCCTTCGATTCCGTTAGATCAAATGAACAAGGAGCTATAGAGAGTTCATTCATGGTTTAAACGAAACCACCTAAACACAATTACAGAGAAAACTAGATACTTGGTTTAGAAACTAAATAGATGTCTCTTTGAAAATGTAACCCGGTGTCCTTTCGGTTTTTAAAAAATGTACATCCTGAAAGCGAATGATATTAAATATACGTAAGAGTGAAATGTTCCGCACACCAACAAATATAGGATTATATGCATTAACTTTACCTCAATATATGTGCGTGAGTCACACAATTTCGTTTATGTATTTATTTATTTGTTTATTTATTTACTTATCCTAGTACGCACGGCACCTTTATGGCATTCGAGCGGCGGGCAATGAGTGGGAAGCAGTTGAATTATTGCAAAACATGACGCCTGCAACGCAATTCAAAAATGCTCATTGTAGAGCGAAGAATTCGTACTCGGAGCAGATATGAGAACGCCCAGTAACTTGCATCGTGTCACCTCAGATTGCAAACAGAACATGTAATTGAAATTCTCTTTTTGTTTACACGGCGCCTCAATACCTCAGTATACACGCTTATGGGGCTTCAGTCCCCCCCTTCCCCCGAAATTTTTTCGTGCTGTCCATGCACCGCCGACCAAAGGAACCCCCGGCGCTGGAAATCATTCTGTATTTTTTCTAGAATGGGTCTTTTTCACGCTCGAGAAGACATTTCAGCGCCAAAATTGCGAACTCGGGCTGGCTTTCGTGGCAACGCCCATGCACCGGGAGTCACATAGCGCAAGCAGCCCCCTCCGAGCACAAAGTTTCAAGGGCGTTTCGATGGCGAACGGGCTCGCCGCGACATCTCGTGGAGGCCCCGGAATCTACGGACCACGTGGATGTCAATTCCGAAACTTCATGGGTATAAAGTTCTGATAACCTTTGATGCGAAAGGTGCATTGACATTTCCAAACGTGTGCTTTAGATTTTCAATTGCGGAACATTGTCGGTTAAATGTTCCTATAAATATTTGACGCCAACGGTGCATTTACTTTTCCAAAGTCTTATAACGGAACATAGAAGGAGACAAGCCGAGTCAAACCACTATCAGACAAGGTGACAATGCACGCAGCGAGGTCACATGAGACGAAGCGTTTTGGTGGTACATTTGCGCCGTCATGTCACATAAAAAAAAATACCAACAGTTTTTTTTTCACCTGCGCCAAAGCATCCATCTCAAGACACTAAATCCAGCCAAGGTAACTACGTTCTTATTTTTTTTCTGTTTTGACTTCCATTCGTGGGGACACATTGAGCCTCTTCAATTTTTTTGTACTGCTACTCACAGGCTCCCAGAGCCAGCCAGAGCGCATGCATTTTTCTTGTGTTGTCCCGACCACGGCGCGGCGCACTTCGGTGCGCATTCGATTTTCTCTGGCCGAATCATTTCGCCTAGCAGAGTTTAGGACGCTTTCTAGCTAGCAGACGAGAAAAAGGAACAATGGTCGCTCGCCGCCATCCCTGCGGATACTCGACGGATTGCACCGCGTTCGCTTGAGCGCACCCTCTCCAGAAAGTCTTGTCTCGCCAGTTTAGGATAACGAGCAGTATACACATGGTTTTCGGTGAACCAAGCGTCTCGCGTTTTCTTCCATCTTCCTTTGGCAGGCACATTAGCTGTCCAATGTAGGCATTCGATTGTGGCCAACATACTTTCCTTTGCGTTTCTTCATTTCAGTGTCCCCGCCCCACAAAAGGAAAAAAAAATTGTTGCGGCGCAGCGAATTGTCGCATGCTCAAAGTTCGATTTTGTTACTTCTTTTGCGGAAAGCAATGGGCCATGGGACGCTTCAGTTGCCGGATACTCTTATTATACTAATGCGATAGCAATTATATGGACACCCCAGGAGCATTCCTGTCGTCGCCGTCGCCCTCATGTTCCGCATAAAGTCCAAGGCTCATAACATTGTGACCGCGCGCCGCATGCTGTATGTCCGAGTGAAAGCGTGGGGGGGGGGGGGGGTTAGTGTCCGAGCCGACGATGGCGGCTCAGTCTTGTTTGCGCAAAGGAGAAAAGGGAGGAGCGAGCACGCCGCCTTCCATCGTGCGCGATACATCGGTGGGAGTGGATAGAATGGGGCGGGATCTAGGATTCTGTGAATCTGTGATTTCACAACATGTTTATTTGCCTTGTTTAACAGATTATATACAGTGACTTTTCCTTAGACACGCAGATTTATTGGAGACTTATACATATATTTAAATATCTTGTTGCGAGGTTTTGTGTATACGTGCAGTGAACTTTGTTTCCAGTGACACTTTTTTGCCCTTTATCAAGCTCAACTTCGCATCCGAATATTCTATTGTATCTTCGAATTTCTAATGCAGGAGGGTGAGTCAAATGAAAGTGAGCCCCCGCACCCCGCGCAGAAATGGTTCGGTTCGTTATCTGCGAGGCATGCGCGTAGCACACAAGCATCTCTCATTTACAAAAGTGACACGCAGTTGGGAGGACAAATGTTATTTAATTGTCTCATACACTGCGTTGAACATGGTTGCGCGACGTAATGGACGATCCAGAAGTTGAGCAGCGTGGTGCCGTGAGCTTTTTGACAGCTGAAGGTGTTTCCCAAAAAGAAATTAGTCGCCGTACCGCTGCCGTGTACATTGAACATTGAGTTTAATTCGCTACTGTGAAGCGTTGGAACAAACGGTTCAAAGAAGGACGTGAAAGTTGCAAAGACGATCCGAGACCGGGCCAAAGCCATTGTGCAATAACCCTTAACAAAATTGCTAAGGTTGATGAGCTGATCAGACAAGAACGGAGGACGAGCATCAATGAACTGGCGGAGCGTGTGAACATCAGTCACGGCTCGGTTCACGCCGTAATTCAAGAACATCTCTGAATGTTCATGAATTCATGAAAGTTATGAATGTTATGAATTCATGAACATTCATGAACTGTGCGCAGTGGATGCCAAAGGTTTTGAACCAGCGCCAGACGACGGAGAAGTTCGGCGCTGCCTTTACTCATCTGATCCGGTATCACAATGAGGGTGACGATTTCTTGTATGCAATTGTGATCGTGGACGAACCATCATGTCACTAGTACGAGCCTGAAACACGACGGCAAAGCCTACAGTGGAAACATTGAAATTCACCACCGCCAAAAAAAGCAAAGGCTGTCATTTCCGCCGGAAAGGTGCTGTTGACTTTTTGTTTCGATGGTCAGGGGCCATTACTGATGGAATTTGCTAAATCTAGAGATACTATCAATTGTTTCCGATATTGTGACACGCTGGACCGGCTTCATGTCCCAATAAAGAACAAACTGCGTGGAAAATTGACGAATGGGGTCATCTTGTTCCACGACAGTGCCCGTCCCCACGTCTCTGACGTGGTAAACACAAAACTAGCAAAGTCCAAGCGGAAACGCTGCAACATTCGCCGTACAGCTCAGACCTGTCGCCTTGCGACTTCCACATTTTCGTGCAACCGAAAAAAACAGCTCAAGAGAAGCAGATTCGCGTCGGACGATGACGTGAAAGAGTCAGTTGCATACTTTTTGAACGGGCAACCCAAGAGGCTTTATGAGACGGGAATCAGGCGACTCGTTAGTCAATGGGACAAATGGGATACTCATGGAAGCTACTTTTAAATAAGGTACCCCGTATTTCATATATTCGCATTGGCTTACTTTCATTTGACTCGCCCTCGTATATTTTGCAGAACTCATGCTTTCTATACGTGCTCTCTATTGCGACTATGATTTCGCTGGAATTACTCACGATACACGAACGCTGACAGCTGCTCCTGCGTAATACATTAGAACAAATGACAGGGTCATTGAGATTTTTCACTGGCCGTTGCAAATGTACAAGAATGTAAACAAGGACTTTGCATGACGAAGTTTCATTACCATACTCGTTCTCAACTTGTCAATTTCATGGCCTTTACATTTTTCATATCAGCGGCATGCACTCCTTTGCTGATTTCGAACTGATATAGTTTTAAACTTCGTGTGATGTTTTCTTTACTTATTAAACAGACAAAAAATATGGAAGCGTTGATATCAGTTATGTTGGGCACATTTTTTGGCACTGACTAGTATATACTTTTATGAAAAAATAGCTATTTCACTTGTACTGACAGTGCCTAGCGTTCAAGAATTCGTTTGAAGCATCTTTGGCAATGGCAATGCAGTTATTATTCATGTATTTGATCCCTAGACAAATTGTTTAGGAGCAAGCTTTAGCTCAGGCCCAACTCCTATGCGCCTATTCAAGTACATGTAAAGCGCAGAAACGCTTTTCTGAGATAATCCCTGGATCGCTTTAATGAAATTTGTTGCATTTGAGAGAGGAAGTTAAAATACAGTGTCTGTTGGAAATGGAATTTCCATTTAGGGCCTGAACTTCGTTTGAAATACTTTGAAAAATTCGAAAGTTCGATAAAATAGAAGCCCGAAGTTTAGAAATTAATAGCTCTGCATCAAGAATAGATATCGCGGTTCTGTAAACGGCATCCATCAGAACATTCAAAGCGGACAAATTCGATATGTCAATTTGTTTCTTACTTGAATTGGTTACGTTATTTACAAGGGTTCTGCAAAAGCCGTATTTCCATAATACTTAATTTTCTTTAGATTCATGTGTAACATATCAATTTTGTCCGCTGTAGATGCACTGTTATATGCAATTCACAGAATTGTGATGTAATTTTTCGTTGTTGAGTTACCGAGTTTGCGATTTTGGTCAGTCTTTAATAAAGAAGTGACAACCTAAATAAAATCGAAACCAACTGTCAGTAGAATTACGTTTTTCTTTTAAATGCAACAAACCTCGTCGAATTTGCTGCAGTAGTTGCCAAGCAAAACGAATTCTCTTTGTACATGTATTTAGACAGGAGCACCCGAGCTAAAGCTAAAGAGGCAGAGCTGCAGCGTCATCGAAACCAACAGCAACTCAACAGTCACAAAATGCGAAACCAACAGTCACAAGAATTGACGTTTTTTATTTTAAATGCAACAAACCTCGTTAAATTTGGTGCAGTAGTTGCCAAGCAAAACGAATTCTTTTTGTACATGTATTTAGATAGGAGCACCCGAGCTAAAGCTATAAAGGCCGAGCTGCAACAAACGATTTTTCTGGCTACGCCACTGGAAGGCACCCTCGCTAGTCGCACTTGATTGCGACAGTTTCCATTGCCACATGTTCTACCAAAGGCAGCTGCTTGAATCTCGCTAGAAACGAGAGATAAAAATTATGGGGTTTTACGTGCCAAAACAACTTTCTGATTATGAGGCACGCCGTAGTGGAGGACTCCGGAAATTTCGACCACCTGGGGTTCTTTAACGTGCACCTAAATCTAAGCACACGGGTGTTTTCGCATTTCGCCCCCATCGAAATGTGGCCGCCATGGCCGGGATTGGATCCCGCGACCTCGTGCGAGAAACGAGAGATGTTAAAAATGACACGACAGGTGAACTTACGTCACGTTTTGCGGTGCTATCTACGCCGTATCTTGCCCACTATAACCTCGCCACGACACAGAAATAGCAACGCCATAGACTAATTTGCGATTCGGCCTTATAAGTGAACCGACACACGTATTTACTTGTAATAACCTTTTCTTTGTTCTGTGTCATGATGGTGTTCGTTGTTCAATGGCGCAAGGGTGAGACGTGGTCAGAGACAAGCACGCAAGTAGTGATGGATTCTCAGTGAGTTCCGTGGCATGGTCTGGCACGAGGCGTTGTGAATGCCTAATGCTTCCCGCAAGAGTCAGATCCGTACTCACAAAAATGCCTTGCGATATAGCTGTTTCTAAGATGAGATTCCAGCGAATCTTGCTGCTAGACATGTTGGCAAACAGTACTTTGTGAATTCGGCCTCGAATTTTTTCGCTGGCTACACTACACGGAATCTGACACAGATATCCGGCAGCAAAGGAAGCGTAGAGCTTGCCTGCATTGATTGCGTTAGAGCACGTGCATTTAGACGTGTACGGGGATAACGAGTGGGCGGTGAGTTAAAGTAGAGCTTTAATGTTTTACATTTGTTTGTAGTTCAATATGCCTAACATTGTATTATTGCGGCTATGCCATTTACCTCCCACATCCGCGTTCTCCCTTTCAATTGCAACTTTTCGTGGAAGACCTCTACCCTGGTGTCATTACACTTACTTGCTTTTATTGTATTCTATCTTTTATGTACAAATAAGTGAAACAAGAGCCGCCGTTGCCAGCTTACCGCTATAAACAATGTCATAACGGAAAACAGAAAGGTGTTGCTTTTATGATAAACCTACAGTTAGATGTAGCGCACCGCTGTGTGGGTGGGTGTTTTGTATCCACAGTGCCGAATAATGTATGAAATGTATGAACAAACACTGGATTTTTCTCTCTATCAGCACAAGCTTATACGAGAAATGTACTAGCTTCGCTCCCAAGTTAACAATGCATCAAATAAGAATATCACTGTCACACTGTTTAACGTTCATTCAGTTTCTTTCTGCTCCGCGTAGGGATTGCTGAGGGTCGCGTCATGACCAAGCCAGTCGCTGTTAGACTGATTCAGCGCTGGGTCCGCGCCAAGTTCCAGCCGTGGGTCCTCGAACGGGTGGCTTACAGCGCCAACCCTCCACGCGCCCAGAGCGAGCCAGACTGGACGGACAGGGACGCCGGTGCAACAATCGTCACCCTCGTAGACCACGATGACAGGTCGACCATCGGACCCCAGCATCCTGGCGATGCTTGCTTGGTGGACATTGATTCGGACGAGCCCGAAACCGTGTACGAAGCGCCCATGGACGACATGGACGCTGTTTCCCCCAGCTCACCCCGATGTCGCGGAGCTGCGACGATTTCCTCAACGCGCCTTCTTCCTTCCAGAAACCAAATTGATGGGCGCTTACCGGAAGAGGCAGCGCAGGTGCTGGAGACGATTCAGTCGTTCCCGCGAGATGACCAGCAGTAAGCTTCAGTGGCTGTTGGACTCGCGGCTGTACTTACGCGTAAGACGGCACGACAAAGCCAAAAACGAAAATTGCATAGCGGTGACCAGGAGCTGTGGTTGCGTTCTCGACAAGTAAATGAGTGCGACGCACGAAACTATCGTTTCGATGTAGTTCATAAACAAATATTGAGATAGCGTAAACCGATGGGCACGAACTTGAGTTAGCCATAATGGTGTCAGTTCGCGTAAATGAATGACGAATATAGTTGGTCCAAGAATCATAGTTTGTGGTGGTTCGGTCGATTGCGGATTGTAATTATGAAGCATTGATGCCATTTAGAAGGGCTAAATATATAGATAAGAAGATAGCACTGTGTACGAATGAGGCCTGCGAAGGAAGACGGTTTATGTGCGATGGTGGAAGCCGATGCTAATTCTAGTGTGCAAAGCTGCCGAAATGTTCTCTACAGCGTGATGGCGAAGGAAAAAAATGTCAGCACAGTTGCTTTAGGAACCAATGATGCGTGCTTCAAGTGGCTTCTGTGCCCACGTGAGCTTTTTTGTCACAAGTTTTCTTTTTCTCTGTGTAACACAGCCTATACTATAGAATGCATATATTTTAAACATAAATAAATGACATTTGTTCAAGAATCGGTTCTAGTACACAGCCTATACTATAGAATACATATATTTTTAACATTAATAAATGACCTTTGTTCAAGAATTGGTTCTAGTATACGGATGTTTGCCGATGACTGTGTCTTAAATAGGAAAATTAGAAAAGAAGATGACGTTGCTCAGTTGCAAAGTGACTTATCATGTGTTCTTGAATGCTGCTCATGATGAAAAATGAACTAAAATACTAAAGAATGCGTTCATGTTAATTTACACGTTAAAAAATGTAGGCTAACCTCTGAGTCTGTCAGCAGCAATAATACAGTGAAGCAAAAATTACAGTACAAATACCCAGGTGTGACATTCCCAGCCGATTGTTTATGTAATGCTCACAGTGACACAGTGGTTGCTAAGACCGCCAGGACATTAAAGTTAATAAAGTGAAATCTGAGACACAGACTACCTTGTTTGAAATTAACTGCTTACCTAACATACGTCCGACCAATGTCCGAATATGCTTGTGCCGTGTGGGACCCTTGGCAACAAATGCTAAATGATAAACTTTAAAAAATTGAGAACAGAGCAGCAAGGTTTGTGTTGCGCTGGCACTCGAGAACTCATAGCTGTACCAATATGAAAAATGAAATAGTTTGGCAAATTCCTCCCTCTCGTCGAAAAAAATTGGCATTCAAACTCTTTTATCAGAAATTTCACGGTAAAACCGACATTCGAAAGCAAACAAACTTCAATAAGCCTCATTATGTCTCTGCACGTACTGATCATGGTTTCAAGATTTTAGAATACCGTACTAGAACTAATGTGTATGCTAATTATTTTTTTTTTCGTTCCATTTGAGAGCGGAATCGCCTATCGAGTCATGAAGATGTTTTTTTTTTTCGACATTGTAACCCCTCTTCTGTAGCGCAGTTGGGCTATGCGGAAAAATCATTGAATAAAGAATAAAAAGGGTAAATGAAGCCTGCGTAATTTCCAAATAAACTGAACGCTTCGACGCACTGAGCTTCTCAGCTTATATAATATCATGCTTGATATTCAACAGAATGGTATTTATATCCGTCACCGATAGAATGAATAACTTTTCTTAAGCGGCAGCTTTCATTCGGTGGCTCCTCCATACAAACATCAGAGAAATCGTTCTTCTCGGCAACTACTGCGCCGATTTGGATGATGTTTGTTGCATTTAAAAAAAAGGTTTAGCTCTAGTAACTGTATTCGGTGTAGTGTTTAGTCAAAGCGCCACTTTGTTTGGGTTCTTAAAGCTTGAAAGGCTTCTAAAACTTTATTCATGTTAGCAGCCCCAACTCAGTAGTAAAATAAAACAAGGTTATAATTTCACAAACTGCGCTTTATAATACACCTAAAGCCGAAAAAGAATATTTACTGTACACCACTCTCTAATATGCCAAAGGTTTAGGAGTAGAACTTTGCAAACCCTTCGTAAACACGGTGAAATGTCCACGTGAGCTGCAAGTCTATCACATTTCGTTGGTGTAGTGTTCCCAAAATTTTAGGTCCTTAATCAAAGTTCTGGCGCCTAAATTTATTATATTTTAACTTTTTCTGTCATACTGAATAAATTATATTAGGGTCGGTTCTTTCTGTTGTCAGATAAAATCACTTATGCATTTTCCATGTATTTGAATGGGAAATCGCAGTTGGCCCCGAGCTAAAGCTTTCTCTTAAGGTAGCATGTGGGACAGGTATACAAAAGAGTACTACTTTGAGATCGTCAATACGTGGTTTCTGGCGGTCGAAAATTGAATTACAGTGCAATGCTCTGCAACACACGCGCTCACCCACACGCACGCACACTGGCGCTTTACACACAAAGTCGACTGTGTGTATAATATACATGTACCTTTTCCAGTGAGCGCTTTTGAGCATTCTTATGTGTTACCAACGCGCACAAACTGCAACTCTGGTGATGACATGCTACTGAAAGCAGTTGGTTTGTACCCTTTCATATTGCACATGTGGGTACATCTTAGACAATACATTTCTTTGTTTATACATTTGCAGGAATCATAAAATTGCTTTTCAAAGAAAACGCAACACGGCTTGACGGGTACGGTGTAATTAATTTATTGGCTACGGGGGAAACAATTATTCCACCCTCAGCGCTCAATCATGCTGGTTCGAATGTCACCCAAAGCGCCATTCTCTGTTCTGCTAGTGGCACAGACGCAGGAAGTGCTCAGCACCACATTCTTGGGGGCAAAGTTCCCGTCGACTGCAGGGTGCACCACGCTAAACGTGTTGCTCACCTCGGTGCAGAGAAAGTCACCCAGCATCGTGCAAAGAATGCCCGGACACTTGCACTTCACCACAGGCAGCGCATGGGGTATTCGGGCCGGATCGACGTCGATGCTTGTAGTGAAGGGGCAGGTGCAGCGGTCGCCCAGGTAGATGGACTGCGGTATGGGCAGGCAGGGGTCATCGCCCTCTGCTTGAACTGCAATGCCCAGCAAAAGGGAGAAGAAGGCGGAGAGTTTCGTGTGGGCCATCTTCGGCAGAATCCCTCATCAGAGTGCAACGAGGATTTCGAAACTCCCTGCTACAATCTAACCGGTTTTCGCCCCGGCAACGCACGGTACTTGAGAAGCACAAACCATGCGCAGCACGGCACTTTGGCCTGGTTCCGTCTCGTACTGCAGGCGTCTTTTGCTATACGTGTTTACAGGTACTGAAAGCACGCACAGCATATATACTTTGAGCAGCCTTGGAGAAGACAGCGCTTCAGCTGTTGATCACCCTCTTTTATCTAACTCGCCACAGCGACGACGCTACGAGAGTAGCAATTACGTAGGCATCTAAAGTGTTGAATAATGACTTCCTTCGCCGGCTGGCTCGAGGAAGATAGATTAGATAAATTCGTCTTTTCCTCGATAGCCCCAATTACGCGTGACTCGCCGTTGTGCAATCGCGGTCCATTGTCTTTCTTTCTTTAACTTTGTATTAAGAGTGATTCCGGTCGTTCCATTCGCTAATCCATTATAGAAAGATGGAACAGAGGTTCACTCAAAGAAACAACAGTAAAACTATAAAACACCACAATGGATATAAAGAAGGGGAACGCGCTTGCTTATTGCTATTATTTAAGGAATATTTCACAATTTTACATTTCCTCCTAATAAGAGCTTCAAGAAAAACGCTAAAGTGTCTCTCTTGGCGTTCCTGTAAATTAAAAACGTTTCGAAAGTATATGTTATCAGACTTACGGTTAATGAAATATACTTTCAGAACATTTTCTTTGACACTGCCGCGGTAACAGGCTGATTACTCGAAGAGAAAAAGGGAGCGCAAAGTTTAACTTTTTAAAATTTAATGCTGAAAGCCCATTTTCGGTATAATCAGTGTGGCGCCATAGATTTCAAAGTATAATTCTCGTATGGGCGCCGTCTCGATGCTGTGAGAGTCCTCAAAACTTGCAATGTCCATACCTTGGCTCCTTTAGAATTCAATGTGGCCCATCGTTAGCAAAGAAACTTAACTAAACCCGAAAACATCACCGAGAAAATCCCTGCCGTCACGACGAGTTATTGCAGGAACCTTTAGGACAAAGTTGGACAACGTCGGTTTAAGACAACCTGGATTTCGTGTTTGAGATTATTCTAGAATGTATGAGGCTACAGAACGTATTTTAGAAATGGCAACTGACTAATATAGCTTAACCAGCCGCGGTATCTCAGTGGCTATGGCGCTGTGACGTTGAATATGCAGATCCAACGCACACGTTACAATTCATTCGTAGAGAAGCTTAAGAGGAAGCATTTATTTCGGGGGCTCCTATTTGAATACCTTGGGAAGGAGAAACTGTTTTTTTTCGCAACTAGCGCATCAAATTTGATAAAGTTTGTTGCATTTAAAAGCAAAAGGGGAAGTCGCGCGAGAGCTGCTTGCGAATTCTTGATTTAAGTCCTGAATAGTTACTAAAAACTGACAAAATGCGCCAATACCAGAAAACGAAACTATCAAGTTTACAACTATGTAACTCAACAATTAAAAAAAATATCAATTATGTAAATTGCACTTAATAGAACATCCAAAGCGGACAAAACTGACGCATTATACATGGCTCTCAATTAAACCACTGATATGCGAGCAGAACTTTTGCAGAACACTTATCCGCTTTGGATGCTTCAATGGACCCAGATTACAGAGCTGCGATATCTGTTCTAGGTGCAGAGCTACACATTTATAAACTTCGTTCTTGTCTGTTTTTCAAACTTAAGAATTTTTCCAATTTTCTTTTAAGACAATCAGGCCCTAAATCTAAATTATGTTTCCAACAGTCACTAAATTGTACCTTTCTCTCTTAATTTCACCAGATTTCATTGAAATCGGCCCAGTGGTTATCTCAGAAAAGAGTTTCTGCGTTTTACACGTATTTAACCAGCTAGCAATGGAGTTGTGCCCGGGCTAAAGCTTTCTCTTAAGAAAACGCTACGCATCTAAGTTCGATGCGTACAAAGTGTGTTTACTTTGGCATACAAGATGCACTCTCGCGTATACTGTTTGTGTTTACGCACCGCACCCATCGTAACCTTAACGTCCCGGACTGTTAGCTTTTATTCGCTACACCGTTCACAAGCTCTAAACCAAAATCGAAACGGCAGTTCATGTGAATGCCCTTGTTTGAGATGTCGATGCAGTGACGTTGCGAGGATGAAGGCGATGCTCGATGTTAATCGAGCATCGCCTTCATCCTAAAGAATTTGAATTTGAATAAAGAATTTGAATTTGAATTTTAATTAATCGGAGGGAAGTGAGGTGCGAAATACAGTGTTATGTTTGACTATTACACACACGCGCGTGCCCTCGCACCTACGAACTCTAGAATGCACGGCGCGACGTGAGGAATGGTTCAGAGGAGCTACTTCGCGTTGGCATGAGAGACGTGAGCGCCAGAACTTTTGGAGCTATCGGCCAAGAAAGAAACTTGAAATTGCTACTCTAACGGGAACCGTTGGAGATACAAAAAAACACGTCACACGCTCAATCGAAATGAGGGAACCCTCCCCCAGTCGTACACGCGCTACTTACGTCACGTTCTGAAGTATACATCAGCTTCAGTTCAGTTCAAGTTAAAGTTTATTCTTCTTCTAGTACAGACTAGAAACTACTAGTTCCGTGAGCTTTCCTTCATTCCACTGTGAAAAAGGCTTCCGCAGGGAAGCCGAAACGTCTTTTTTAATCATTTTTAGTGCTTATTTTGGTCGGTGTTCATTGTTTTATTGCTTAATGCTTCATCCCGACCAGACGGGCTTCCGTCGAACCCTCGACTTCAGAACCTTTTGAATGCGAAAGCATGCATGCACCTTATTACGCGAAAATCCGTCGGCATCGGCGTGACCGATAAATGACTCCGAAAATGGCCGACTGTGCAAAGAGTGAAAACGCTAAAAAAATGCTTCACCATCATCATCAGCCTAGTTACGCCCACTGCAGGGCAAAGGCCTCTCCCATACTTCTCCAACTACCCCGGTCATGGACTAATTGTGGCCATGTTGTCCCTGCAAACATCTTAATTTCATCCGCCCACCTAACTTTCTGCCGCCCCCTGCTACGCTTCCCTTCCCTTGGAATCCAGTCCGTAACCCTTAATGACCATCGGTTATCTTCCCTCCTCATTACATGTCCTGCCCACGCCCATTTCTTTTTCTTGATTTCAACTAAGATGTCGTTTACCCGCGTTTGTTGCCTCACCCAATCTGCTCTTTTCTTATCCCTTAACGTTACACCCATCATTCTTCTTTCCATAGCTCGTTGCGTCGTCCTCAATTTCAGCAGAACCCTTTTCGTAAGCCTCCAGGTTTCTGCCCCATATGTGAGTACTGGTAACACACAGCTGTTATACACTTTCCTTTTGAGGGATAGTGGCAACCTGCTGTTCATGATTTGAGAATGCCTGCCAAACGCACCCCAGCCCATTCTTATTCTTCTGGTTATTTCAGTCTCATGATCCGGATCCGTGGTCGCTACCTGCCCTAAGTAGATGTATTCCCTTACCACTTCCAGTGCTTCGCTACCTATCGTAAACTGCTGTTCTCTTCCGAGACTGTTAAACAATACTTTAGTTTTCTGCAAATTAATTTTCAGACCCACCCTTCTGCTGTGCCTCTCCAGGTCAGTGAGCATGCATTGCAGTTGGTCTCCTGAGTTACTAAGCAAGGCAATATCATCAGCGAATCGCAAGTTGCTAAGGTATTCTCCATCAACTTTTATCCCCAATTCTTCCCACTCCAGGCCTCTGAATACCTCCTGTAAACATGCTGTGAATAGCATTGGAGATATCGTATCTCCCTGTCTGACGCCTTTCTTTATAGGGATTTTGTTACTTTCTTTGTGGAGGACTACGGTGGCTGTGGAGCCGCTATAGATATCTTCCACTATTTTTACATATGGCTCATCTACACCCTGATTCCGTAATGCCTCCATGACTGCTGAGGTTTCGACTGAATCAAACGCTTTCTCGTAATCAATGAAAGCTATATATAAGGGTTGGTTATATTCTGCACATTTCTCTATCACTTGATTGACAGTGTGAATATGGTCTATTGTTGAGTAGCCTTTACGGAATCCTGCCTGGTCCTTTGGTTGACAGAAGTCTAAGGTGTTCCTGATTCTATTTGCGATTACCTTAGTAAATACTTTGTAGGCAACGGACAGTAAGCTGATCGGTCTATAATTTTTCAAGTCTTTGGCGTCCCCTTTCTTATGGATTAGGATTATGTTAGCGTTCTTCCAAGATTCCGGTACGCTCGAGGTTATGAGGCATTGCGTATACAGGGTGGCCAGTTTCTCTAGAACAATCTGACCACCATCCTTCAACAAATCTGCTGTTACCTGATCCTCCCCAGCTGCCTTCCCCCTTTGCATAGCTCCTAAGGCTTTCTTTACTTCTTCTGGCGTTACCTGTGGGATTTCGAATTCCTCTAGGCTATTCTCTCTTCCACTATCGTCGTGGGTACCACTGGTACTGTATAAATCTCTATAGAACTCCTCAGCCACTTGAACTATCTCATCCATATTGGTAACGATATTGCCGGCTTTGTCTCTTAACGCACACGTCTGATTCTTGCCTATTCCTAGTTTCTTCTTCACTGTTTTTAGGCTTCCTCCGTTCCTGAGCGCCTGTTCAATTCTATCCATATTATAGTTTCTGATGTCCGCTGTCTTACGCTTGTTGATTAACTTACAAAGTTCTGCCAGTTCTATTCTAGCTGTAGGGTTAGAGGCTTTCATACATTGGCGTTTCTTGATCAGATCTTTTGTCTCCTGCGATAGCTTACTGGTTTCCTGTATAACGGCGTTACCACCGACTTCTATTGCGCACTCCTTAATGATGCCCATGAGATTGTCGTGCATTGCTGCAACACTAAGGTCCTCTTCCTGAGTTAAAGCCGAGTACCTGTTCTGTAGCTTGATCCGGAATTCCTCTAGTTTCCCTCTTACCGCTAACTCATTGATTGGCTTCTTGTGTACCAGTTTCTTCCGTTCCCTCCTCAAGTCTAGGCTAATTCGAGTTCTTACCATTCTATGGTCACTGCAGCGTACCTTGCCGAGCACGTCTACATCTTGTATGATGCCAGGGTTCGCGCAGAGTATGAAGTCGATTTCATTTCTAGTCTCACCATTCGGGCTCCTCCACGTCCACTTTCGACTAACCCGCTTGCGGAAAAAGGTGTTCATTATCCGCATATTATTCTGTTCTGCAAACTCTACTAATAATTCTCCTCTGCTATTCCTAGAGCCTATGCCATATTCCCCCACTGACTTGTCTCCAGCCTGCTTCTTGCCTACCCTGGCATTGAAGTCGCCCATCAGTATAGTGTATTTTGTTTTGACTTTACCCATCGCCGATTCCACGTCTTCATAAAAGCTTTCGACTTCCTGGTCATCATGACTGCATGTAGGGGCATAGACTTGTACCACCTTCAATTTGTACCTCTTATTAAGTTTCACAACAAGACCTGCCATCCTCTCGTTAATGCTATAGAATTCCTGTATGTTACCAGCTATTTCCTTATTAATCAGGAATCCGACTCCTAGTTCTCGTCTCTCCGCTAAGCCCCGGTAACACAGTACATGCCCGCTTTTTAGCACTGTATATGCTTCTTTTGTCCTCCTAACCTCACTGAGCCCTATTATATCCCATTTACTACCCTCTAATTCCTCCAATAACACTGCTAGACTCGCCTCGCTAGATAGCGTTCTAACGTTAAACGTTGCCAGGTTCAGATTCCAATGGCGGCCTGTCCGGAGCCAGGTATTCTTAGCACCCTCTGCAGCGTCACAGATCTGACCGCCGCCGTGGTCAGTTGCTTCGCGGCTGCTGGTGACTGAGGGCCGGGGCTTGATTGTTGTATTCATATAGGAGGTTGTGGCCCAGTACTGCACCAGGGTGGCCAATCCTGCTCTGGTGAGAGAGTGCGTTACCGGTTCTGGTCACCGGGATCAGGCCGCACTCCAGGCCTGTTTGTGCAATTTTCTCAACACACGTTTTTTTTTTGTATTTTCCGATGGGGAATTGCGCTGCACCGGGATTTGAATCACGGTCCTTTTGCACTGGAGACGGATACTCTACCGTCCCCGCAGGAGTTAGATTAAAAATTGGAGAATGGGGATTTGCGTGACAAAACCACTTTCTGATTATGCACGCCTTAGTGGAGGACTCCGAAAATTTCGACCACCTGGGGTTCTTTAACGTCCACCAAATTCTAAGTACACGGGTGTTTTCGCATTTCGCCCCCATCGAAATGCGGCCGCCGTGGCCGGGGTCCGATCCCGCGACCTCGTGCTCAGCAGTCTAACACCATGACCACTGAGCAACCACGGCGGGTCCCGCAGGAGTTGTACGCCTCATTTAACCTACAGTGGTGCCCAATTTGATCAGTCAAGGTGGGCCAATCTGAGCTCGGTTATACCGCATGGATGGCACTCGGCTAGAGAACCTGGTATTTATGACCTGCACATGTGTGGCCACACATAATTGAGGATATATAATTTTTTCTTTTAGGAGGGTTTCCGTACAGTGATAAAATGAAGGAAAAGACATCAAAAAAAAAGAAAAGAAAGGGGAAAAAAAAGGAACATAACTTGTGATTTGAACTCGTGATCCTTCAATGTTGCCCGGAAAGGTAGCTCAGTCGGTTGGTTCGACAAGCCAGCGGTTACTTTCAAGCGCTATAGCTCCTGCTCCGAGCCTCATACTTATGTGGAAAGGGGCTGGTGTTGTCCGCGACAGTCGGCATAATTTCTTGGAAAAATGGCCGCCAGAGGAGCAGCGTGAACTCGAGCGGCTTTAGAGACTAGGAAAACTGCCTTAAGGTATTTAGACTTGAGGGGAAGCTTCGTTAACGAACTATAACACGGCAATCAGCACTCGAATATAATTATAACCCTAATAATAATTGTAAATATTCATCTCATCTATAGGATCTAAAGCGCGCGCTGTTTCTTGCCTCTGCGTGTAGTAGTTAAGAGAGCCAGTTTAAGGGCGGAGAAGAGGGAAGGAAAAGAAAGCAAACTTGCAGCGCCGTGGTTTTAAGGCGCAACCGTGGTAGAAAAACGGAAAGGCGATATAAGCATGCGTGGCCATGATACGCACACGACAAACTGCCTTACAATATTTAGACTTGAGGGGAAGCTTCGTTAACAAACTATAACACGGCAATGAGCACTCGAATACGACGAGAGAAATAATTGAGACGTGGAAAATTCCCTTGAAATAAATCTGGTTTGCGAGACAAATGCTTGTATGTATTGAATCTCTTAAAAGATGAGGGGAAAAATATGCGCTCACCGAGAGGGCATCGTCAGCGCGAGACCACCACCAGGCTCCTTACGGGGATGTGGAGAGCTTCGCGCCCGGAACGAAGCCTCCCCTCTCCGCCGGCCAGGCGTGGAAAACGCGCTTTCCGATCGCTCAAGGTTGCGTAGGAATAGTATAGTTCTAGCGTCTAGGAAAAGCTTTAACAGGTGCGAGGACGGCACGCATAGCGTGGGAAGCTAGCCGCCGGAATAGCTATCTTCGAGAGCTATTCTATATTATATTATATTATACTTCGAGAGCTATGACTGATGCTTTTCTATATATATGTATTCATCTCATCTATGCGATCGCATGCGCGTGCTGTTTCTTTGGATTGGCAAAATGCTTGGATTGGCATAAAATTTCTCGTGATTGTTCCTGTGAACAAAGTAAATTAATGACTTTGAACCGAAAATTTGGTACATTTCCGTCTAGGTGGGAATCGAACCCGGGTCACCGGGCTGAGAGACGAGCACGCTTGCCCAATGCCCCGCCCCGGTGGCTCCACGGTTCCAATTCGAAAATAAACGCCACAAAGTAATAGCGCCAAAAGGTAATAAAACTTCGTGAAAGATTCCTAGTTTTCTTCTAGGAAATATGAACAGTACGTTACATCTAATTTCCGAGCGGTTCACAAATTATGCTGCAATCAACCTCTCAGGATTCGACGCACGGGTCGTGTTTATCCAGGAAAACATGCATGACACGTGGCATCACCATTGTATGGGCAGTGTCAGACTCCTGACACTGCCTAAACTAACACTAGTAGTATAGTGTTATAGTATAGTGCACTAGTGTTATTTGAAGAAAGGAGTCAGTTGAACAAGAGCGAACGAAAAGAGCAAGGAGAAATACGATTTCTTAAAATTTGTTGCTGAGCTAATTGGTGCACGATTCAAAAACAAAGGTTACGCCTCTAAACAGATGAGGACGAAGCGCTCGTATGTGTCGTTTGTGTCTCACTTCGTCCTCGTCTGCTTAGCGCCGTAACCTTCGTTTTTGAGCAAGAAGAGTAGGCGAGAAAGAAGAAGAAAAGCAAGAAGAGCAGTGGCCGTTGTACTTCACCCAGATTTAGTTTTCCGTTTAGGTTTTTCTCTCTCCCTTTCTCTTTAACCATTACACGCCGGCTTCTTGGCCAACGCTCTGAGTGGGCAAGCGCCACAAGCAAGCAAGCCAGCAAGCCTACCCCCATTTGTGCCTCGTTTATTTGCTTTGGGTACCAGGACACATAGGACTTGCTTTACACGAGTCAGCGGACGCAATATCGGCGGCATCTCCTAAAGGCCCGGTACTGAGCATCCTAAAACCTTCGGCATAAGTCACTGCTGCAGGATTTAAAAGATTTTATGTCCAAGAAGAGCATGCCAAATCATGTGCATTAAATAACACCGATTTTCCGCACTTTGGGTTCCCTTGGCACAGCAGCTGATAGCAAAAAAAAAAAAAGAAATTGGTTCCATTTACGAGAATGCGTTGCCGAATACCAATACTTAATGTTTATTCCCACAGGGCTGGCGTGGCACCTCCCCCCAATTTCTTTACGGAAATGATCATGAAATTACGGGATATTTCTTCATAGAGTGTCGTAGGTTCGACGTATTCAGAAAATGGCTTCTAGAAGGTCCCCTTCATCAATTTGAGTTGGTCATTATGCTTCCTACGATAGTATCTCTTGGGGCGTCGGCACTAGGACACTGCAATAGTAACGTATGTGATGCCATATTAAGTTTGTAAGGGAAGCAAAGAGACTGCCATGTTAAATTTATCGTTTTATTTTTTCAATATGGAAAGAAAAACGTTAAATTCAAATTTTAACACAATATAGCTTGAAAATTGCCATTAACAATTACTATACATTTAATATATCATGCCTAAAGAAAGAAATGGATTTAAGTATTCGTTTTTTTTACCTACTGCCGCCCCAGTCATGGCCGCTCCCCAGTAGTGGGTTGAGCCATATGCATAGGCACCAAAACAAACGAAATGAAAAATATGAACTCTTATAGAATCCGCGATGGAAGCTCATAGAGCGTTTATGCGCAATATAAGACATTGTAGAACGCTTTTACTCGTAATATTCCAGAAGAAAACAACGCCTGCCTACCAATAATTCCAGAAGGTGTAGCACCATAACACGACAGCCGTGAGCACGAAACATGGGTCCCAACCATCAGCACCACCGAGAGCAATTCACACATGACGGCACGAAGAAATAGGACCAGACACACAGGCAAAGAACGTGCATATATATGTCGACGCCGCGGTACCACAACCATCGGCATTCAACGTCATGGCACGAACAGAAGAGGGCAATGACAGCTGTACCATGGAGCGCTTCGAAGAACTACCAGCCTTTACGACTCCTCAACTGCCATGCACGCCGCTCTGCGAATGGCTCTACCTAGCCCAAACGGATTCCCTCATTGAAGCCGAGCTATGGGCCATGTACAGAGCCATCGAGTATGTGAAGAAGGCACACCCCAATCCTGGGAACTGTACATCTGCATATAATAGCGACACCCAAGCATCACGTCATGGATGTAACGACCGACAGAGTATGAACAACTTCGTTCATCGAATCAAGGTACAATGAGCCATGTACCAGGCAACATACGCAGATGGACATACAAGTACGATTGGTATCAAACAATGCAGGCGTCGAGGGAAATGAGAAATGAGGAGGCACACGAGGTGGCCCGGCGTAAAAGCAGTGCCATCCGAGCCACTGTCCCTGCCCTACCTGACCGCTCATCGCCCGTGAGCACAAACGAACCACCTCTGGAGCAACTACATACTTACGATCCATGCCGAGAAACGCGGAAACTTGCTCAAGAACTCAAGGCTGCTATCCATGCACCAGTACCCTAAATGATTGTCCGCTACCATCGGGAGTACCAAGAGCCGGACTTGAATAAATTGACCGCTGGTATCGACCATGTATTGATCGCTGGAAGTGCTGTATATCCAAGGGAGAAGAGGAACTCCCAACGCATCGATGCAGTTATCGCATCAGTATCCAGACTGCCGCAGACAGTGCCACACAACGGCCAAACACCTTCTCTGGGAATGTCGGGTTCATGAAAAGGCACGTCGCAAATACCCAGACAGGATGACGATTCCGAACTACGAGGCCTGGTTCCAAACAGCAGACGCGAATGATAAAAGTACCCCTTCATTTCCGCCCAGTCCCATACTTGAATTCCTCTAGCCCCTCCACTTTGGCATTCATTCATTCATTCATTCATTCATTCATTCATTCATTCATTCATTCATTCATTCATTCATTCATTCATTCATTCATTCATTCATTTCTTCGTTCGTTCGTTCGCTCATTTCTTCGTTCGTTCGTTCTTTCGTTGTTTGTTTTTAATTGATTACTATCAGTTTATTTTTTCAATGGAAGATTGGCGGCACTATAAATTGCTTATTCCAGGGGGATTGTTGTTGTTCTCCCGAGTGGTTTTTATTCAGCCAGGTTTCCGTTCGTTTTTGTCGTTAATTTTCTTCTTCCTATTAATACTAAGTAGTTACTTTAACCGCTAGCTTCTTCACTGCTTCTCCGTAGTGGGTATTAAGCATCGCAAGGGAACGTACCTCGTGGAGGGCGCGCGCCATTGGCTGAGGTCAGCGGCAGCAACGGCAGCAGTAATTGCGGAAGAATCCTTCTCGAATGACGGACGCACCAGATTGGTTCTTTCAAGCCCACTAAGCGTATGCCTTGCAACCAATCTTCTTATTGTTTGCGCAGGATTCCCGGTGCGACCACACCCGGAGATTCAAAAGGACAGCAACCATGTTACCGCGTTGACGTGCCAAGGGAGGAGCTGTTGCAGACGTTTCCAAATTGCACTGAGGTCATCTGGTGCGTCCGGTACTCCCACAAGGTACGCGAAGTCAGTGCCGCCCACCTGCTTAGTCAGTGACGGGCAGCAAGTTTCCTTGATCGTGGAACCACTGAACTCCTGGTTCGAACATCGAAGTTCGCTGTCATACCGCAAGTATGAAAATACCGCGGCCACAGAAAAGATGGCATGCCGACCGCCTTGATATTGGATTGTTAGAAAAGTTTCGAATGCATAGACGGAACCGGTAATTGGTCTGCGAATTGCCGGACGTTCGCTGCGCTGAACTTCCATGTAACAAAGCGGCAGTTGGAAACTCCCGTTAGGTGAAATTAATCATGGACGCTCCGTGATGACGCCTATGATAGACCTACGTATATAGCTATCGATTGTAAGGCCCTGCGAATTATTTCCATCATGTTTCCATTTGTGCTCCTTGTGCAGGTTTCCACCAGACCCGTCAGTGCATTTTTGTGAGACCTCTCTCGTCCGGCCAGCATCCGTTATGCAGGCTACCGTAGCAGGAGCATCGCGGCTGATAACAAGACAGAGTTGAATTTTAAGGATGCAGTCTCTCATCTCATAAAAGCAAGGCGTAAACTTCATCATACATTAAGGGAACGATTTGCGCACTGTTAACTCGGAAGAGTATTATTCTGGCAGTCAACAAGATCTGCTGCACAAGTATTGTCTTCAATTGCCCAAGTAGGTCTTCGCATCCCAAAGCATTGGGCGCGCCTGCGCTCCACAGTTCGATGTCCGTTGCGAAGTGGTTAATCAACATCCCTGGGGCAAACAGCGCTGAAATTTTGCGTGCCAACAGCAATGCCCTCATACGCTGTCCAACGAAGGGAGAAAACTGTTTTTCAAGAGAACATCGAACCGACTTCGCGTCGGGAAATTAGCGTTCATCTTGAGGTACGATGCTTTTTCTTCTTACCTGACTTGGCACCAGCATTAAATAATATAGAAACACATGCGCTTCTCGCAATGCGCATCCCCACACGGTCATGATCAGAGATTAACTGGACCCAGTGGGGCACAGACGTTGATACAAGCGCGTGTTTGTTATCTTACAAAATGGTGTGCCGCTTTTTGGTCCGCTCTACGGGATGGTGTCATTTTTAGTTGTACACCTGAACGACTGGGACAAGCGCCAGTTTCTCACACAGTGGTGCGAACATTTCTGATGCTGTTACGTATTGCCGCGGCCATCTTAAAATAGTTCCCTGTGTTACTAATCGCAATATTGTATATTCACCATTGTACTACTGTTATACATTAGCCTTGTGTGTTATGCCTTTGCTCACGTACCCTATAGTGAGTGAATTCAGTGAGAGAGAGAGAGAGACACCGGCATGCCATTTTCAGACACTGTCGATCGCCGTTGACGAGACACTTAGCTCTTTACACTTTGAGCATTACACAACGACTCTTCTGTTTATTCATACCGAGACCTGTTGCGGGGATTTCTAGGTCCGGCGGAGGTCTTAGTCAGCTTTTGTTATTAGCTGAGAAAATTACAGAAACACTTAAATTTCTTCGCCTTTCTTTACAGATACATTTAGCATATCGTTCGTGTTTCTTTTTTTGTATTTCTGTTTCTTCGTAAAAGAAAGGCTTTCAAGTTTTTTGTATTATTTCTTCAATGTGACGCTGATAAGTTGCTTTATGCTTTTCAGTAATGTCCGGCTGCATGCTTTGTTCATTTCGTCTCACGCCACACCGCGTCTCTGCGATTTAGGCACGTTGCCACGGTGTTTTCTCGTATACGATTTTCCGTCGAGCCTTAAGCTGTAGCTGACGGCCTAGTGTGTGCAACTTATTCTAGTAATCGCATGAGAAAGGAAATGGACGAAATTCGTCAAGGCTGTTAATTTAAAAAGAAAGCGTGTAGATATTGGTCTAGGCTGCAACGGTGGTGATACGTCACGTCTGCCCTGCCCGTCTGCGGTGACGACCATTCACGCCATTCTGCTACCGACGGGTCGTCGCATCGGCACTCTCATACGGTAGGTCGAAAAATTGCTCGATATTGCCCAATGTCTTCTAAGGCATCTGCATTTCAAACTTCTTTTTTTTTTCTTTTTTTTTTCTCTGCATTTTCGTCCGCTCACTCTCCTTCTCGTACATCGACAAATTGTGAGCCCTCTTGTGTCCTTGCGCACGTTTCAAAGCATGCCAACATGTTTGGCATGCATGCAGACGTGCTTTATGTGAACCGATGTTGCATTACCGCTGCATAATTCAAGATTGCCTACTGCACGTAGGAAAGTGAAAGTTCATAAACTTATACCTGCCGAGACAATCAAAGTGGTTGATTATGGTAAAATTGTCAAGCGTTCGCTCTAATGGATAATTCTTAAAGCGATATCATGTACTCGCCTGAAAATTTTCCACCGTTCTCTTTCGTCAGGTGGGCTTGACGTTACACGTAAGTAAAGCAATTCTCATTAACTTCGCACTGGAGCCAAACGTTCGTTATTCGGTGTTTGTGAACCTACATTTGCTTGTGTTTTTCAAATTAAATTTTTTTTTTAACTCGAGGCAAAGTGAATCAGCGGATACAATGGACTGAAGTGCACCAACGTTGTTCCTTCGAGATTCATTGCACGGTCTTGCAATTATTCAAACTCTCCAAGTATATACGTGTGCGCACCTGTGCCCGTGTGAGAATATGCGCCCGCAACCTGACCCAGTTGGTGTTTCCTCAGGGGGCTACATTCACGCCGGCACACGTTGCAGCCTCCTCGATGATAAATTTGCTAGCGGGGAGTTAGTATTTGAAACAACAAATCAGATGCACTTTCATTTTGTCATTTGTTTTCTGCTTGATTCGAGAAAGTAACATGTTGGGGGTCGCCGAAACAAACCGCAGTACGATATATGGCGAGAGAAAGAATTACAACAAACTCAATAGCATTTGCTCGACGTGTGAAAGAAGGTGCGGCGAAGGGGGTGGTTTGCGCGAAAGTCTTCCGTTACTTCCTCAATGTCGGATTATTTTCGGTCCTTGTTATGACATTAATGACATTAGTTTTTCTGCCCGTTTTCCACCCACTCAGCTCCGCCACCGCCGCAGCCACCGTCACAGCCACCGGTACCGATGGGGTCCCAGCCACCAGTACCAGTACCGGTACCAGAGGCTGAGACCCATTTGCTTACCACCACTCCGACCTCGAAAATTCCGGCTGCCGCGACAGTTCCGGCTGTTCGGACAATTCCGGCTGCCGCGACAGTTCCGGCTGCCCGGACAATTCCGGCTGCCGCGACAGTTCCGGCTGCCCGGACAATTCCGGCTGCCGCGACAGTTCCGTCTGTCCGGACAATTCCGGCGGCCCCGACAATTCCGGTCCCTCGTCTGCCGAAGAGTGAGTGTTACTTGAAATACTCGAAACAAGTTTCATTTATTTTCATCTTAATTCCCCAAGGGGTTACTTCATGGAAATGGGTGTATAGGTAGGGGGGGGGGGGAGGGGGGGAGGCGAAGGCGTACAATTTCATGTGGAAGTAATGATATGAAATATGATCATGTGAAATATGAAACGCTTTGAATTGTAAGTAGCACAGCCAAGGGTGCTAACACGAACATGAAAGGGAAAAAATGTGAGGCTAACCCGTAGAAATGTCCACCAGGAACCTGCTTGAACTGAAACAGCAAAGACCGCTGCAATGCGATAACGCACGGGCGCAGTCACGTGGTTTTATTTCATATTTGGCGGGATTTCTTTAAATACCGGAAAAAAACGCCACGCACTGTGTACGTTGCCACAAAAAACAATGTATCGGTCGTTTCTGAAGCCCCTCTACAGTGCAACGAAACGCGCTTGGAACTAAAGTGAGTATTAAAAACGTTTCCGTAATGAAGCTTAGTTAATTAGCTAATTAAGTTGAATATAAAGAAATACTCTAATAATCGCCAGATTATGGCAAACCATACGTCGTTGGTTTCATTCAGGTTTGGTTAACCAATTGTTTAAATCCTTGGTTGAAGTTACTTGAAACAGCCTGTGTACAGGGTGTCCCAGCTAACTTTGGTCAGAGTTCAAAAATATACGAATGCTACGTAGCTGGAAAGAACCAAGGTAACGTTTGCCGTAGCTTGGAGATACTCAAATTATTTCTTTTGAATTTTGCCTAATTAGATGGATATTCTTAATTACACAACTTCTCAAATACGGGCTACATAAAAAAGTGTTTATTCCGAGCGTGAAAGAAGTCCGCAAATGCACGTAAAATTAGCGCGTTACTGGCCGCTCGAAGCCCTATGGGTGTATTGGCTGGCTTCTTTCACGTCGGAAAAACACTTACGTAGCACGTATTAAGCAATAGAAAGCTGTATCGAGCGTTTTTCATGTTGCCCTACAATTGTATCAGTGACGCTCCTCCTCTGATCATAATAATTGAGAAGTCGAATTAATTTGGACTAATTATCTAATTCTGTAGAACAAAAAGAAAACTAATCTGCGTATCTACAAGCGACGGCAAACGACATTACCTTGGTTCTGTCCAGCTACGTGGCATTCACATATTTTAAATCTCTGGCTGAAGTTAGCTGGGACATCCTGTATAAAGGCGCATATACAGGTACAGCGATACTCAGGGTGCTTTCGAGCGAATTAACCACAAACAACGTTTCATGTTCGATTTCTCCTCAGACAAGCCCCCCTTGGTGTGCCACATGATGTCTCCGCAGTACACGACAGACGACACTGAAAAGGAAAAAATTATGAACGCTGCAGTGCCTAGTCCGGGACTGTGCGACTACATCGTGTTCGACATTCCACAGGAGGTGGACGGAAAGTACGACCGTGAGTGCAGCGCCTTTAACCACGACGCTTACAACTAGCAAAGGATCGTAACAAGCTTTGGAGGCACGTTGAAGGGGCCCTAAACAGAACCACTAACAGCCCATTCGGCTGGTCTGACCGTATAGCGGGGTTCTTTGCACCTCTTCCTTAACGTGTATTCCGAAGGGCTAAAATTTAGCAAAACTAGAAGGATAGATTTTCGGACATCTGACACGTAGTCTACGAGGACATCAAAGCTGCGAAATACTTTCGAAGGTATGAAAGCGCTGAATTGCCGAAGAAAAGAACACCAGATACAGGCGCAAAAGACGCTCACTTGCGAGCGATTGAAGGTTGAAGGATTCCCCAAATGGCTACTGCGCATGCGCGTGGACCCGTTCGCCTCTGACGCAAAGCGCGCGAAACAGATAATAGAGAAAGGGTGTTGACCACGACAAAGATACTGGGCCTACGTGTAGACAAATTGTATAGCGTCGCGGCGATGCCTTCCCCCCTCACTGAACACCTGGCGCGCTACTTCGGCAGCAGGTGTGCCCTTTCGGCCGCTCTGCTCCGTCTAGGCCTGCTCGTGACGTGGGCGTAGCAGCCAATGGGAATTCAGGTGCCGTTTCGCGGCTACAGACGCCGGCTTTTTAGCTCAGGGAGCCATATGACGCTTTCAGATAAAAAACTGCATATTCAGCATAACAACGACTTCCGACATCCGTAGCTGCACGCACATGTTTCGGCCGATCCCTGAGGCCATACTTAAAGCAGCCACTTCGACGGCACCCTAGCCGAACCTGACGAGCCTACAGAACAGTTCTCGCTCATAAGCCCGACATTCGCAGGAGCGGCGTACGAGTTCCTAGGACGCCATGGCAACCTGTCCAAGTACATGTTCACCGTCAACGTCTACGATCCCATCCTGGCTTCTCTTAGAAAGACTCTCGCGAAAACAACGCTGACAGACACTGCACGAGAGGTACTGCAAACAGTGCCGCTGCGCGGCTTTGGGATCCTCGGCGAAATGAGTCAGCTAAACGCATCGGCGTTTGACGCCTACACGCTGCTCAACGACGCTGGGCTTCTAAAGTTAGTCTACGCGGTGAGTTTCGACACGGCAATAAACCTGGCACGGCCAAATTTATTTACTGCGGCGTGCTAAGTTCCCACCTTCTCGTTTAGGATTCGACTCTGGCATAAACTGAATTTAAAAGAACCCGCCCTGACTTAACGTGCGAACGCTATCCTTACCTTCTAAAGTCGTGCCGGCAATTGGAGCTATTAGATTGTTTTGAGTTTTAGAAAGTTCATGGAAGGACCAGTGTTGTATTAAGAGAACACCAGAAACAAGAATTAGGCCGAGAAGAACTGACAAATAACTGGCTTATAATGAGAAATGCGCCACTGTTGCAGGCGCAAACTTTAGACGGGAGTACAGAAGCGCCACCTTTCAAATTTGCAAAGAGCCAGAGATGCCATACATCGAACGAGTTGCAGCGCTGAGATGGTACATGTGGCATTTTGCAGACATCTTTGTTGTTCTTTCAGTCCATTGTTTTGTTTACTACCTGTCGCTCGCTGACGTGTTTATTCTAAGCCTACGCAATTCTGCCCACAGCAGAATTGGAAATAGGCACCAATAAATAAATATGGAAAAAGACAGAAGTCATTGTGACCGTGACTTGCCAAAATTTACGTGGGAGTATTAAGAAAAAAAAGCACCATACGCTGCATTTTTACATTCTAGAAAATTCTGCATGACCAATTTTCTATAGGTACACACTCGATCAGTATAAAATAAAGCACCTATAGTTTAAAAAAATTATGGGGTTTTACGTGCCGAAAACACTTTCTTATTATGAGGCACGCCGTAGTGGAGGACTCCGGAAATTTTGACCACCTGGGGTTCTTTAACATGCACCTAAGTCTAAGTACACGGGTGCTTTCGCATTTCGCCCCCATCGAAATGCGGCAGCCGTGGCCGGGATTCGATCCCGCGACCTCGTGCTCAGCAGCCCAACACCATAGCCACTGAGCAACCACGGCGGGTCACCTATAGTTTACAGGCTGCAGTGACTTTCTCCAAACACTTGCCTACAGGCCGGCGTGTGAACGTTAGAATTCGTAAAACTTGGCGGTCAACCATTCCAGCATTGCGCCAGCGAAAATGGCACAATTTTTTCAAAACTTTACATATCAAACGATCTGGCGAATTTTGTAACAATCACTTACCATGCTCGAGAGAGTAAATATAATCACACGCATTAACCATCTACGTTATAGTAACGTAACCTCCCGTTTGCGCGATAGATTAGTCCTAAATGAATTTCTCACTAGAAAGAGAAGTACATTTTTCATGTTCTTAACAGACGTCAATGTATTGTAGACAAGAATATATATATATATATATTTATTCTGCCCGCTAAATTACGCTTATGAAATGCGGCAAAGTTCAATAGATGGCCGAAGGGGCAATGTCTGGCAATATTTTTTTTTTAGTTTACACTAAGCGTAAACCTTTTGTGGGATTCACACGCACTTCCTTGGTGACGACTTACCTTTAGACGATGATGCCAACAGCAGCCAATTAAGAAGACCAGCGAAAGACGCCCTACAACTGTAAAACATTTCAAGCGCATCAATAAACTGAAACTGAAATTGGTCATCAGATAATGGTTACTTCTTTAGTTAGACTTCACTATCGCCAGTTTCGCTTGCTTCAGAAACTTGTCTTTAAAAGTTGCTTCAAGCAAGTAGCCTGCTGGTGTACTATCATAACCAGAAAACTTCCAAGGGCTTGACTGAAAAGCATAACACCGTTCATGTCTTGTTTGCAGTACCAAATATCCGTTTGCATTCGTTATTACTGTGAAGAATCGACCCTGTACCCAGCATTATTGTTGGAATCATGTGGAACATCAGCATTCGGTACGCGTCTTGAATGTTCTTTATTTGCACCTTGGTACTTTCATTATGTCCAATGAAAACTGACGAGCTTGCAGGTTGGCGAACTCAAGTTCAAGTGCCTTTTACATCATTCGCCCTACCGGTACAAAACTGCAGGGAACGCCGTGATAAAATAACGTGCCCTGCTGAATCATGAAGTTTCCAGTGACCGAATCTGACCAACTTGAGGCATCTATAGGTTGACATGCTCTAAAGAAAACTTGCGGCGCATACAGTCACATGCCAGTGGGTACAAACAGCAGGAAAAATCTGCTTTCATGTGAGCTGGGTGTTTTGGAACAGCAGAGTACTTGAGCCTGCCGGGGAACGGCTGCTTCGTCATTGTTTCGGTTCTCTAGAGCCGCATAGTTCACAACCAGCGATGCATAGCACTCCTTTAAAGCAGTAGGGCGGACGAATGTAGCAAGGACATCTTCAAAGAGCTGGTTCAAGAGGTTGCTCAATGTGCGTATCTGAGGTGGCTCTGCTCGAAGAAGTCAGTTTGTGTCCTCAAAGAAGCGGTATCACACTTTGCAGAAAAGAAAGCATACGCAGACCCAACATATCTCGGAATCTACATGAATCGAAGTTTTCGTGGAGTGCGGTTAACCCCGTGTTTTACATTCGCCATTTTATTATTTATTCCCGCGTCACTGGCGTAAAAGAGAGTGGCAGCACATGCGCACATGCCTTCTTGCTCCCGTGCTGTGGCAAACGCGGTGATTATCTCAGAAAAGCTAGCTGGCGTTGGCACGATAAAAGCGCACGCGCGATTGTGACCTGTCCCTGAAGCGCACGTACGACTGTAGCCTAACCATTGGTTTGGCTACAATCACACGCATACATTCTATCGCGCCAACGCCAACTGCCTCTTTGAGATTATCACAGCGTGGGTCACATTGCGTTATCACGGTTGAGCGAGAACGCGCGCGCGCGTGCCAGTTTTTTCTAAGCCAGGGACGGCAAGAATGAACCGGGCAAATTGATAAGCGTATCATTAGCCGATTCGCGATGGCTGCACTTCACGTAGATTCCAAGATGTGCGTTGGATCTGCATAATTTTGTTCTAGGCTCGAGATATTCGGGAGACGGCAGCAGCTTACAGGAGAACCCAGCAGCAACGGCCAGGAAAGTCAGCGACACTTTGATAAGGAAGCTTCGCTTTATAAGGTAGCATGCCTTGCTCAACACATATGATAGGAAATAGAAAATTTCCGCCCTCGCGGAATACATTTCGCTTGTCTTCGTTCTCAGTGCTGACGTTTTCCCCTTTTTAGCATTAGGGGTAGAATTAGCCCCCTTCCTCTTAAGTGATGGGCCACCTACATTACACTTTTTCCTTTCCTTCTAGCAGCATTGGTTATTTGTGCAAGAGGCTTGGTTGAGGGCTTGTGCGAGAGGCTGCGGGATATTGGTAGGTTTTTGTTTATCTGATATGGGGGCAGGTGGCGGGGAATGGGGTGGGGAGGGTGAAGTTAAAAATACCGAACTCTGTTTTTCACGCTGTTTTGTTTCATCCCAGAAAAAGCTCCCAAGTGTTTTTTGACTGGCAAAACAGTATCTTCAGGCACTATCCCCATGACAGCTAGCGTGTTGGCACATGTTTCAAGATTTCTTGAACCTGTGCGTCATGCATCTCTTGAAACTATTTCCGTCGATTGCTTCCTTTCTCGCTAATCTCTAAAGGAAAAAAAAAAGGTGTCCACCAAGATCTCGTTAGCTTTCGCTGGAAGATATTGAACTGCTTTTTGGGCAGCTAAGTGTATGAAGTGACACGTGGGGAACCAACTTGTATAAGATTAGGCTGGATCTCTCTTAAAACGGCGGCAACACTGTTTTTTTTTATGGCCGCGACCATCACATTTGCAGTATCGGAAGACAATGCGAAGCAAGTTTCATATAAGAAGTTTCAGGAAATTTTGCGAGTCAACCGTCAAGTCTCTAATCTTCAGACTGGGCGCTTCTTCAATTTCGCCGAGGAAAGAAAATCGACTTTCGATTTTACAGTTCTCTTTGAGGTCGTACGTAGCAACGATGAAGTACAGCCATCAATCGGTATTATTGCTCTCATGCACAAAAATTGAAAAACCCTGTCGTTTCATGGCATCCACCATGTGCGCATCGACGTTGGTGGCTATTTTCCCCGAACAATGGCGTTCGTTTTTTTGGGCATCCGCAAGCGTAAAGTTTAGTTTCGTCACTGTGTCGGAACATTTTCGAAAAATTGGTCCAGCATGGGGGATCCCTCCCCCCTCCCCCCACTCATCCGAAGCTGTGTTGAACAAGAAATCCTGTGAGCAGGCACTCTGCACGAATCACCGACAAGTCGCTGTTCTCTCAAGAAGAAAAAAAAAACATACCGAGTTTGTCTGGTTTTCGATGATTTGAACATATTGATCTGGTTTTGGAGAAGTGATGTCCAACTTAACATCCGTCCTGCCAATGTGCGAAAGCTTCGCAACGCCACGTAGACATGGTACAAAAACCTTTTTTTTCCCATTTTCTTGGACAGCACCAAGAGGGTAGATTTAGAGGTGTATGCCTTCAAAAATACTTGTGAGTACTTATTTCTAAGCTTGGAACCTGCCGTGCTCCCACAAGCCATTTACGCTGCCAATACAACACAACCGGACATCGGGCGCGCCACAAAGAAGCTACCGATCATACAACTAAACAAGCTTGAGGTGAAATATGAGAAGCACTTAACTATGGCGAAATTTCGTATATCACACGCGCAGAGCGAGCATACACGCGAGCCCTCCAGTGCATACTGGAGACAGAACGATTAGACGTCGCACGTCCATGTAACTACGCGCAACGGACGTTCTACTATTCACGCTTAAATTTATGCTACCGTAGGTACGGCGGAAAGGATACTGACCATAAAGTTTGTTTTAATTAATGGTTACACTTGTCTGTGCGCAGGATGATGACAGCTTTGGGTGAAGCGATTTCTTGCTGGACAAATTGCAAGGTTATAAATAATTGCCCCAGTACATGCATGCCGGTAAACCAGGGAATTTTACCACCTGAAAGGATCCATAAATGAGGGATGGCCGTCGAGAATTTTGTAAAATAAAAAATGACACTCAGCACTGACAGATCTAAACAGCTCGACTCACCGCTACAGAATCGAACAAAAGACTATTCGAAAGCTACGAGCCAAATTGGCCTAAATTATGCGACAACGGCTAACCTTGGCGCAGAACTCCAACTCTAAAGGATGCATCTATCAAACTTAAGTTCGTGCACTTAAGGGCAACATTAACGTGACGTTCAGTCTATAGGAAGCGTTCACATGACATCAGGTGCGCGATGTATAATGAGCTTTTAGGACAATGTTTTGACAGAACCACTGATGTGCTTGGATAACGGTGACGCGTGCCGTCTGACCATAATGTTGCTGGGACCGTGGCGACCATGACGACGTGAGCGCATATACTTTCTGTGGTAACTACAAGTACACTAGCACTGGCAATGGAAGTTGGTACTCTAAAGGGGAGAATTTTCTCAGGAATTTATGCGGAACGTGCGGATTCTACCGGTTGCCACAGATATAATTTCTCAGCATTTGGATTTCTCGCGCATGAACAAAAAAAAGCACATGAAATGTTCCGTTTCTCCACTGTTTACTGGCAAGTAAGCCTAGTTCTCATAAACTATAAGAACCGTAGACAGTTTCATCAATTACCTGAAGCATATTATTTGGCACTGCGCCATAGTCATATAACGAAGTGCCTATAACTCTTCTACGCAGCGCTTCACCGACGTCATGACAGGACTTGGCGTTGACAAAAGCGAAGTCTCCAACTTCTTCGCCTTTACACCGCTCAATTTGGCCTCAAGGGCACGGTCTTATCAAGGACTCTTGGAAGGCCTTAATACCATTCCTAGGCAAGTGATAAGTGCTGAAGAATGTCTTTTCACTCGGTCGCAGAAGTGTGCTTTAGACTATATTTAGGCTTCGCTGCTGAAACATAAACACAAAGCACGAATACATGCTTTGTGTATGCCCCAGCCCCTATTTTTGAACGCCCTACTATAATATGCTAAATGTTGTAATGTAGCTCACACTTCTCGCCTTAAGTATATGGTGACAGCGTACAGATATACCACAAACTCCAGAAAGCAAGTGATTCGAATGCATTCGGCGTCACAGTGCGTAGTCACCAGTGTCGCTGTCCTGTGTAGAACTGTCTGTGAAAAGTATCAAAAATAAGTAAGTAAAAGAAAGTAAGCCTTAATTCGGTATGACGTAAACAAAGCATGCAAACGTCATTCTGACGCTTATGAATGCTAGAAAGATACAAATTACAGCAAATGGGAGGGGGAGTGGTGAAAACGTTCACTTTATTTTTATGCGTTAAGAGTGGCAAAGGAAAAAAAACTGCGGTAGGAAGTGGGGGGGCCGGTCACACGGTAGAGAGCCGTTGAGAGAGCTTAGAAAAGCGTGTATGTATGTATGTATGTATGTATGTATGTATGTATGTATGTATGTATGTATGTATGTATGTATGTATGTATGTATGCATGTATGTATGCATGTATGCATGTATGTATGCATGTATGTATGCATGTATGCATGCATGTATGCATGCATGTATGCATGTATGCATGTATGTATGCATGTATGCATGCATGTATGCATGCATGTATGCATGTATGCATGTATGTATGCATGTATGTATGCATGTATGCATGTATGCATGTATGTATGCATGTATGTATGCATGTATGCATGTATGTATGCATGTATGTATGCATGTATGCATGTATGTATGCATGTATGCATGCATGTATGTATGTATGTATGTACGTATATGTATGTATATGTATGTATATGTATGTATATGTATGTATGTATGTATGTATGTATGTATGTATGTATGTATGTATGTATGTATGTATGTATGTATGTATGTATGTATGTATGTATGTATGTATGTATGTTGCAACTGACGGCCATGCTAACGCATTTCGCTCGCATTTCCCGCTTAATCGCCACTGAACCTATCCCGCCCGAGAGAACTGAAGTCAAATGAGGGCTAAGACGAAGGAAATAAACTTAAGAATTTTGAGAACGGAATAGCGTTAAATGTACATCAGCGTTAAGGTAACTCAATGAACATAAATCCGAGGTTTCACGTGGCAAAACCATGATCTAATAATGAGGTGCGCCATATCAGAGGATTAAAAATGATTTTGATCGCATGGTGTTCTTTAATGCGCACCCAAATTAGGGCATACGAGCTGTGTTAATTTCGCTCCCATCGAAATGGGGCCACTGTGACTGTAATCTAACCCGCTACGTGAAGCTAAACTACGTGAAGCTAAACTACGTGAAGCTAAACTACGTGAAGCTAAACACAGCAGTTTAGAAGCACCCAAAAAGAGAAAAAATACAGTTGGTTAAGAAAATTGTGTTTCAGTTGGCCTTTACCACAGTTCATTAGCACTGACTCAACGTGTTCCTTAACGTCCTCGACTAGAATGCCGATAAATCTTTGGTGTAACAAGGTTATTAGATACGAATGACGCTTTCACATTATGTTTGTTTTGGACTGCACTGTAATAGCGACTCCACTCAAAAATACCGTATTGAAATTCATCCAATTAACGACCAATTAAATTAAATTATGAGGTTTTACGTGCCAAAACCACTTTCTGATTATGAGGCACGCCGTAGAGGGGGACTCTGGAAATTTCGACCACCTGGGGTTCTTTAACGTGCACCTAAATCTAAGTACACGGGTGTTTTCGCATTTCGCCCCCATCGAAATGCGGCCGCCGTGGCCGGGATTCGATCCCGCGACCTCGTGCTCAGCAGCCCAACACCATAGCCACTGAGCAACCACGGCGGGTAATTAACGACCAATTGATTGTATTTACCATAACGACGCCACACACAGACAACGAGAGGCGCCAGAATGGAGAGCCCCACATTAAACTTTCGCCACCCAAGGTTTCACCACAGCGCGTACCCGAAGAATGGAATGAGAACGCTTTTGCACTCCGTCGGCGTTGAAACGTAGCATCCGCTGACGTGCACTGGAAACCTCAGTAGCATGCTGGGTAGTAAGATGTCATCATCAGTGAGCATCATGATCGTCATGTTTTGTGACGAACACAAACGTTCGGAAAGAATAAGGCCTGATTCGCAAGGCCGTTATTCTGCCGCGTCCCGTGATTGTCAGGGCAGCGGTTTCCCGTTGGGTCAAAGCGGTTTCTTCGGCCGTTTGTCTTCACGAAACAGAACGCCTGTTACACTGAGGGCATCGTCCAACGTCACTGGAGTCCCGCTTTTGAGGAAGAAAACCGCCGAGAAACCTCTGCCCTTTGACGGGGACCGGCGCCGTAACGCGGGTGGGACACCGTGGAGGATGACGATATAAATGATGGCGGTATAAATGAAGTATTTGACCGTAGCGTCTAGCAGTCTTCTCTACCACTCCTAATGATCTAAATCATGAAAGATATGAAATTGAAGTTTATTTTTCCAAAATAACGAGGAGGGAGCATCCTACCTTGCCTAATGGCTACAAAGAAGCGTATCTTCTGGCGTGTGCGCTTTTATTTTGGTACAAGAATTGTTCCCTCCCCCCCCCCCTAAAAAGGTGCGTTAATATCTTATCAAAGACCAGTGAACCGAAGGGGCTTGAAGTGTGTGTTCCCACCACTGTGGGTGACAGGATGCAGGCATATCTTGTGACACATCCGAACAATCCACTCTTACGCGGTTTTCAGTGGTCACCTCCGCATCGTGATGCTCCTGACTATAACGAGCCAGACGAGCTCGAATGTCCAGCCACCCGCGGCCTGGGACTCCCTCTGCCTCTCTTCTAGCATGGAACCGACAATAGTGAGTACCTAACCGTTAACCATCCTTCGATCCAGGCAGCACTCATACCGCAAAGTCCTGGACAACTAGCTCAATTCGTCTGCTCTGCTAGCACGAGGTGCAGTGCGATCTTTCCCGTTATTGCTTGATGGCGGCCTGTCAACACCCGTTCAGAAAGCATTCTATTAAAGGGGCGATTGCCTTTTCAAGGTTTCATAGTAATTATTTCCGTTTAGTTTTTTTTTCCTAGTTGTTTTCAGTTCCACCACCAGGGTGGTCACGCGACGAAGGAGTACTTCAGTGTGAAATTTTTCCCTGAAACAAGCCAGTTGGGAGTTTGCGCTTTTGTCGTCTGCTCTTTCTTGGTCACCGTGTTGCCGCGCAGATAATATGAAAGCCTAATCTGTCTGTCTATCCACCTATCCATCTATTCATCTATCCGTCAGTCAAAAAATGTATATTCTAGTACGGGAGAAGGAAGCAGAGTTGCGCGTTTTCTGTCCATGTTCCCTTTGCGCTTTCATCCGCGTATACCTTTGTCACGCGGCTCGAAAGCAACTAAGCTATGCGGAGAACCTGCGACTTAGGCGCGGCCGCAGTGTGCTAGAAAGACGTAGTTGCGTTCAGGGTGGGTGCGCTACGTGCATCGGCCGCGAGGTGGCAAGTGTGGAAAGGTCTGGCATTTGGAAAGACTCTCGTCAGCCCGTGCGACAGCAGCGCCACCGTCAACGTTCCTCGATCGTTACTGATGTCCGTTGTAGTGAGCTTATGTAGCTTAAACTACCGCAATCTATTAAAATAAGGGCTTGCATTTCCCGGATTTATTCCTGCTTGAATTATAATACACAGCGGTCGTATCCTAAATGTAAACACTGCTTGCGCTGAATTAATTAATTATTTACTCAGCATTGGAAGCCAACAAACTAATGAATCGCTTGATCAATCAAGTTGGGTGACTGATAGTTATTACATAATTTATTTCTTATCTATGAGCCCTGCTGACCTGAGCGTCATTAGTGGAACCACTTAATATACCTGTGAAGTAATTGACATACCTATTTAATAATGAATTAAATGCAGTAGGATAAATAAGTAATTCGTTAAGTGCCCATTCCAATTTAATTACTTTTGGTTTATTCAATAAATCGTAGACCCTGTGTGCTGTTAGAGTGTTATCTGCAATGGAATGAGCAGGTTTTCCACGATGTATCTTTCTTTTTTTATGTGCGAAGCCTAATTGTGAGAATTCCATGTGAATTTCCCAGTAGATTTTCTGCAGCCTAACGATGTAGAAGCAAAAGTCGTTACTTCCACCGCTGACTACTCTACAAGCTTTGAATTCATACCGCTAAGCGTCATGTAACAAGTTGACTTCCGCTGCCTTTTCAATTGGTATAACCTCTCCCAAACCCTCCCACTCAAGACGATCCACCTGGGAGCCTGTAAGACCTTGAACAAAATAAATAAAGATTGAAAACATGAACAAGCGCAACCGGCGCAGCAAGTAGTCGTGGCAGATCGTGTTGTAGGAGACAACCGGCTTCCATAACAGGTTTATGCTGATGATTTATTGGCATCCCCTTTCAAACGGGATGGTAACAGATAATCACATATCTTGCCTGAGTTAATCAAGTATGCTACACGCGATTTTAATTCTAGCTTTTTTCTATACATATCGTTAATCTTCCTTCTCTTCCTCAAAGTTGTTTTTCTATCCGACTTGCACCGCTATCTGCGCTTGTGACGGATTTGGTCGTGTAAACCCCTTCCCTGCTTTTTTTTTCCTCCAACGCTCCTGAACGTCTCTTGCTTACATAGACTGCTGGTTAAGCCAAAGCGATTCTGGAAGAGGCTCCTAACCTAGGGGCCTCATTGGGTGAATCCCTTCGTATCCCATTAGGATGTGCTGAATTGTCTCCAGAATTTTTATGCAGCATACATATGCCTCATTTGGTGGCGAATATTTGATCCGGCATGTTTTTGTCTTGTAGCAACCAGCTCGAACCTCAAATAGCCTTACTTCACTTTGTGTTATCTCACAGATTTTGCCTCCTAATTTGTTTCTTCTCGCTCTTGTAAATGTCGATGGCCTTTCTTTTTTTGCCTGCATTTTTGCATCTAGTTCACTGTCTCAGTTTCTCTCACTTTCTTTTTGTTGACTCACGGTTGTCTATTTACACTTCCAATTACCCTATAATTTGTCGCCAGTTTTCTTGACCTCTTCCTTCATTCTATGGCCACGCTTTTGAGGTACAGATACTTGAGTCTTTAACCGCCCATTTATTTTGAACCATGTTTCTGAGACTTTCTTCAAAACTAATTTTGTTCTGCGTGTCTCTGACTTCAAAGAAGGCCCAGCCCATGTCATCCTGCCCTGCCTCATTCGCAGTTTTACCGTGGCCTACCGATATTTGGTTAACTTCCAATCCGGACAAGATACTCGTCCTGAAGCCTAGAATGGTATTTACGAACGCTAGGGCTGGCACCATTACCTCTTTCGAGATTCCACGCGCCTTTTCATTTTTGTTGTGGCCCCAAAGCACCCTATGTTTCATAATTGCTGCATTCCGTTTCACCTTCCCATTCAGATTATCTTGGTGGGAGCCTGAGTGAGTCTTTCCTTCGTGTATACATATGCCGAGGTATTCATATTGCTTCGTTATGGATATGACTTGCTGTTGGATTGACACTACGTTTTCACTTATGTCTTCATTACAGATCACAATGGCCGATTTCTCTGTGCTAAACTTGAGGCCTACATTTGTCACTGCGTTGCCACATATATCCGCTAGTGTCTGTAAATCTCTTTTATTGTCCGCTTGTAGCACTGTGTCGTCCGCAAACGTCAGTATGGGGGACCTGCTGTTGCACCATTTGTCCATTACTCATGTAGGATAAACCAAACCCTAATAAACTGCTTTCCAGTGACCTTAAAGCGTGGACAACCGCGGAGACAGAGGAGATCCTTGCTTCAGCCAATGGTGAATTTCCACCACTTGCTTATATTTTCGGCCTTACCATACCATTTGCGCTGGGTTTTCTCTGTATATCTCCCTCAGCAGCGAAATCGTCATCTATGCCTTCGTTCTTGAGAATAGCCCACAGCAACTCTCTGTCTTGATTGTCGCAGGCTCCCTAATATCTAGAGATTCTATCCATACGGGTCTGCCCTGAGCTGCTGAAATTATTGCTTCAAGGGGCCTTTCGACTTTCTAGAAGGTCCATTTGACAGCGAAAGAGCATATGTTTGATATGTGTTGCGTAATGTGTCACAAACCTAATTGGGCCAAAATTAAACACTGGCGATTTACGTACCAATGCCACGATATGATCATGAGGCACGCCATAGTGGGGGACTCCGCGTTAAGCTTTACCATTTGGGGTTCGTTAACGTGCACCCAAAGTACAGTACACGGTTTTTTTGTTCTTTTTTTTTGCATTTCGACCCCATCAAAGTGCGGCCGCCGCAGCCGGGATAACCTAACTGATATCATTGTCACTGCTTGGCGCAAAGTGTTTAAGGCCATGCTAACAGTGATTCTACCAGTATTACTTAGCGTTGTTCCAAAATAGCTTAGCTCCTTTATAAACCCGTAAGGGCACGTTCCAGTATAAATATACGGTTATATTCTGACCTAAACACAAAATTTTTTTTTTATGTGATGCCTTTCTTTCATTGCACTTTAACTCTCTCACCAGTGCGTGGACACTTTGTCTGGTCACGCAAAATAGTCCAATGCCGGAGTCCTTATAATCAAATCAGGTGTGACACTAGTGCACAATAAGTGTTCTAGCAGGCTCGGTTTATTATTGTGGTTTGTAACAAGGCTCGATACCGGAGGTGATGCATGTCACCGCATCCCGATGCCTCATGGCATTATTCAGTATACGTAGAGCTGGACATAAGCGTCGGCAGCGTCATGACTCAACTGCCGCTGGAAACTCAACAGGCCTACAGTGAACCTAATCATCTGTACCAACCGCTACCGCCTTATTTCTTGAAACCGCCGCAGAATGATGCTGTGGAGCTCATCGCCAGAATCAAATCGCCAGTTTTCACCTTCGCTTTGACAATCACCCTGCGATGGGACTGGTTCCAGGGCGTAAGTCTGACAAGTCTGGCCTCAAGGCAGCTGGAAATCGTTCCCAGCACCAATCATCGCTCTCTCAATTACGCAGATGTAAGTGCCTCTTTACGCGTTGCTAACTTCAAAAGAGAAAAGTAGAGCTTTACTTATGTCGGACAATTGCGAAAAAGAATGTAATTAGGCGGTAATTGCTGCTATTGCGGGACATCATAGAAAATGGGGGAACCGCCACCTTCGTCTTCGTAAACGTAGCTTACCTCCTCTCCCAGACTTAAGCGACAAATCTATGCAACATAAAGAGACAAAAATAAGGCTCACCTTGCCAATCACAAATACAACATGCGGCGGAGTGTTCATGGACCTTTAAACTTCTGAATTTCAATTACGTTGAGAAATAATGTTCACATCATAATTCACATCATAATCATCATTGTCGTCATCATCTTGGCAACAGAATAATAGGTTTGCACCATAGTTGAAGCGAGTGTAACTTTAAGCGATGGCTGCAGAAGCTCTAAGCGCCTTTTGGGACGTCAAAATTGCCCGTGGCTTATGTTGACGCAGCGCGGCAGCGTCGCTTCTAACCAGTAGTGGTTGCCCGTGCATCCTACTCAAAACAAATCACAAACAAAACAAAACGAAACGACGCGTTTGTGACTTCTCGGGCGTCGTCTCTAATAATGAGGGGAAAGGGGTTAGTTCGTTAGCCGCCCTTTCCCGCGACAAGCCAGCATGGTTTGTTAGGGCATGCATGACAGGCGCGGCCAGCCTGACGGTCATGAAGGCACGAACAATATACGCCGTGTCTTGGGGATTTCTCTTTAGGCGTAAGCGCACATGGCCTTGTATGAAATCGGCGAGATTATTATGTTTGGAGCCGCGAGGGAAGCGAGACGCCGGTGTAGGATAAAACCCCTAAAATTCGTAATGTAGCGGCACGCTTTGAAGAACGGCGCCTCCTCATCGCGCGCTCTTGCCGAGGCCGACGCCGCGTCGCTATTGGCCTAATAGCATCACGTGGGCCCTCGCGCCGTGCTTCAGCGTCATTTTTGCTCGAGAGGCGTCTACAGAGTGGCGAGGAGCGCAAGTTGGCGCCGTTGCTACGCTCGAGCGGCATACGCCTAGTGCATCGCCCATGGAGGCGCCACTAATAGCCACCTAGCAGGCGCTTCCAACAGTACGCGCGGGAGCAGTAGCAGACGACAACCCTTTGCAGCAAGGATGGCTGAAGTTCGCGGCTGCGATTTCTCCTTTGATCGGGTGCCAGAGTGCTTCTTCTGCGGTGACGGCTGTAGGGAAGACGCTGACCTCTGTGGGAGTGGGTATGAACACGATGTTACCGCTGTTTGGGACAACATGGTCCACATACGTGCCAGGTGCGTCCCGCAGACAAGCGCCATGAACCCCATTTACATGAAGTGGAGCTCATGTTAACTAGCCGATTGTTTGTTTTGTTGAGTAATGCGGTGTCTCGTCGTTTCTTTAAAATTCTACCCTTGCCGTAATGCTGCTTCTGTACCTAAATAGTAAGCACCCGCCGTTAGTGCAGAGTTATATCAAACAAATCCGCACGGTGCGATGTCTGCATACGCCGTTGTGATTTCTCTGCCGATGAATACATGTGAAATCACCGAATAAGTGTAGTCAAAGTCGCCTAAAGAAGAGTAAGTGCGAATTTAGTGATGGAAACGCGTACACTATAGTCAACGAAGACACCAAACGCACAGGCTAATAAAAGCGCGTGTTAGCGCTGTACCGCCGATGCAATGCTGCTGCATGCGCCGATGAACGGCCGTTCCCGCTGTTGTTTTTGCAATTTAAGTTCCCCAAGGGAGCTGCTTGGAAACATACAAAGCTAAAGTCTGACTAACTTTTCAGTACTTCCTTTTTTAAATGTTACTAGACTAGTCTACGTGGTTTCGGGGTGTCTCGGAAATTACGTTCGCAGCGGTGGCCCCGCCATAGAGGAAGGCGAAGAAAATAATACGTAACAACAAGCACTGCGCAAGAAAATCGGAGCTAAGATAGTCAGCCCTACACGTAGCTTCTGTCGTGGTAGCCGTCGCGCTGGCTACACTCAGGGCACGAGTTTTCTAAAAAGTGGACGCACATGACAGCAAAGCACAGCTGCCGTACACGCAGGCGTCGAAGAAGACATTTTAATCTATGCGTTGCAGCATAAACGACTGTAGTTGCACGAACATATCGGGAGAGAGTGCGCACAAATCGGTTGGCAAGGCGCCTGAAACCCGCCGTGGTTGCTCAGTGGCTATGGTGTTGGGCTGCTGAGCACGAGGTCGCGGGATCGAATCCCGGCCATGGCGGCCGCATTTCGATGGGGGCGAAATACGAAAACACCCGTGTGCTTAGATTTAGGTGCACGTTAAAGAACCCCAGGTGGTCGAAATTTCCGGAGCCCTCCACTACGGCGTGCCTCATAATCAGAAAGTGGTTTTGGCACGCAAAACCCCAAATATTATTATTATTAAGGCGCCTGAACAAGTGGAGGCCGACTTAGAGATAAGCCGCGATTCAAGCACACTGGGCAGAGCTCGCCCAGCAAGGTCACGTGTTGGGCTGACTTTCCGAGGAAGAAGCGGCCAAGGGGATGGCTTCACGGACACTTGGCTTGCGATGGTTGGCTGAGTGGCGCAACACGCTTTCTCCTAGTTCATTTCCTGGCCCCATTGGCCCCGCAGCTGTAGACCTCAAAGGGGACATGCAAAAATGGTGGCCCTTGTCGATGGGAGGGTTATGGAGGCACATATTTAAAATTGTAACTTCAAGTTAGAAGATGTGCTGAGCCCAGTTTTTTTAATTATTGCGTGTGTTACCATACTGGCGTTTCTGCTCTCAGTTATAATAATTAACTGAGAATAGTTGGAGGACGTTGCTTATGGTTCCCATGCCCTCCCCCCCCTCCCCCCCCTATTTTTTTTTAGCGAGGCTTTTAATCACCCCTTCTGCTGGCGCTACGATGTTGCAGGAGTGCGGCAGCTTTTATTCAAGAAAGGGTGCTTATGAAGTGTATGCCGGCGATGGAGGATGTGCTTTTGGCAAGATCGGGGCCGGAGACGTGGCCAGTTTCGAGAACACAGTCACGACTGAATTCAAGGTGAAGATATTTACCTCCGCTCATCGCCCTAACCTAACTACCGTGTTCACAGGAGCACTGACGTGATAATTTCTCAAACATTGTTGCAGTTCATCTCTATAGGTCCACTGTTTGTCCTCGTCGTTTCACGTGCTTGTCCCGGTGTGCGCTCTAATTCGCAGTGATAGGATGAACTTTCAATTTTTTTTTTGCGTTATGTCAAGGCACTTGACCTCTAAAACAAGCAAAAAATATACTGGCAAGCCTCGGAGCATTGTAATTATTTGGTATGCCAGCTTTTCTACGCTTCTATTTAAGTTTTGTTTCCCAGGCGGTATAGTATGTGAGATGTGAAAACACAAAATGTGAACACGCGCGAACAGAACATCGTGACGTCTTGGCATTTGCTCCAACTCGCTCGGTCATCTGTCTTGCTTCTACACCGGGCCGCGAAATGATTAGCAGAACCGCCAAGCGAGCCAGAGTGAGTATGAAACCGTCACGAAGTTCTTCCCCCAAGCAAGCATATTCAGGGTCTTGAAGTCATGGCACATATACGTCCTCGAAAACAAAGGCGAAACCTATTCGTAGAAAAGCTATCATAGCCAATTTTGGGCGTTTTGAGGCTTATCAGCATTTTTGGAGGGTTTCTATGTCCACGACTTTCGCATTTACTGCACAAAAATAAAAACTAAAAAAATGCCGTATCAGTAGAGCTTTATTGGAACGCGAGAGAGATTTACGCTTACAAGAAAACCTGTCATACACTAGAGAGAGGTACGTGACAGAGAACGTCGGAAGCAGCAGGCTGTTACACTGTCCGTGTGTGTTATATCTATCGCACGAGCCTGGAATACCGGGAACGCAGGCGTGAGCAGCCTATATAGTCGTACTACCACATGGGCCACGGAATCGCGTACAGGAACCCTACGTGAAATACACATGTCCATTCGTTGCGTCTGTACCACCGCGAAAAAGTTCATTGCGGGGCACAAAAAGTTCAAGAACTGTGCAGCTCTACTTCAGGGGTACAGCCACCACGCGACACTCGAAACAGTTGTCCAGCTGCAGAGGTTACGTTTCGTTCAGATATTGAGCGCCGTCGGCGTAAGCTTAGGATGCCCCGAGCCGCTGGTTTCTGAGGCTCTGGTTTCTGAGGCACTGCTTCTGAGGCGTCAAAAAAAGCTCCGCGTTGCGCAGACAGAGCAGACGCGTGTAGACGGGGGCTCTGAACGGTGCTATACGCCCATGTGCTACGTCATCTGGTGGGCTTCTGCTTCGCAGCTCCACGTCTGCACCAAGTCGGCACCGTGCGTAGCGAGAGTGAAGGAAAATCGTGAACCAACCCTGCACTTTTCCTGTTCCTTTTAATCTAACGGTATGGTTCACAGCGCGCCATTGCTAAACCTAATGAAGGAATAGCGGGGTGAGGCACCTCGTGAACTGGTTCTTGTGGCAGAAACCAATCGAACAGACCCCATATTTTTGCGAACGAAGAACGCGATGATAAAAGTACATCAGGACACAGGATGTGGCGCTGACAGTAAGCCTCTGTTCTTAACATGCGTTCTACTTGCTACTGCTTTTTTGCAACAATAAGAAGACTTGCTAACATTGCCAGCGCAGCAAGTGCATTATTGAGGCTATAAGGGCAGCCATAGCAATCATTATACATTGAAAATAGCATGGGTAAAACTTTCAACTTATTCGAATAGCGGGCGAGTTTTGTGTGCGTCTCATTATCGGCAAACATATATTTGAGCGAGTGTACCATTTGGACCAAAGAGCAATTATGTGGAACACTTGGACAGTTGTGCTTAGCGGCAGCGCCTTTAGAAGCTGAGTTCAACCAGAGCAAATAAATTATTATCGCGTTGACCGAATTCGTTATACTTTGTGTCTGTAACGATCGAAGGCCGTCGTCAGCGCCAAAATCATCTCTGAATTGTTCATAAACTATTCGTGGTTAAGCAAAGCATCATGAGACGTCGCTACTAGCGCTACCGACGCCATCTACGTATCTGGTGTTGTGGTGTTCGGTAAAAATGAGCCAGCTTGTGGTCATTGGTTGCAGTCTCTTCGATGAGTCGTAACCGGTGGCCCAGACTGCACTGGTAGCCTTACTATTTGGAGTTCCGGGCATGCGCATTACCACCGGCGCTGCTTCCTGGAAACGCGATCGTATACTAAGCAACATAGGTTCAAACACGATTATTTGCTAAGTATTTTAATTCCTAGGAAGCCTGTGAGGCGAGCTTCGGATTCATAGCCTGTACAGTAGGTTTAGAAAACTATACCGTTATTGAATAAATTGTAGATGCTGCGCCATAACAGGCAGATATTCGCATTAGTTTTGAAACCAGCGTCCTTCAAACTTTCGTCATCCTCTGCGAACATTGACCGTATACGCAAGACACTTGCGTCAGCTGCTTCTATAACATTTGCACGCCTACTACGCATAAGTCACACGCATTGAAAAAGGAGGCGGTGTTATCGTGCTGCATGAAAGCAGTTTGTTGTATTGTACTTGGTTATCCTACGTCCATGCGAAGGTCATCGCGTGACTATAGCGAGGCTGCTGGAGTTACTTTTCTCCGTTATACGCACAACCGTCACGTGATACATTTCGGGGTGATCGTGTCAATTCGCAGCCACGGCGAAAAACTTGACAGAGTAAGGACCTGAGCGAGAAGGCAAATATTCACAAAGCCGCTGGTAAGCACTCCCGAAATGAGCATACCGGTGCCGAACAGCTTCGTCAAAGTTATATTAAAGCACGTGTATCGTATTATCAAAGAGGCGAATACAATAATATACAGCTTCCCGTTGTACGAAGAACAAAAAGGCTGTGCATTACATTCGCGTCAGGTGCTGTGAGCACGATTCTGTGAGCAATATCACTGACGCAACTGATCACATTGAAAACATGTAGAATACATCTTGAAACACTTCTGATTAGGTGAGCGCGGTAAGCTTCAATTTAAAGGAGTACTGATATTAAATTCGAAGTCGACATATTTTGAGTGGTTGGTTTCTGGTAGGCACACACACAGCACTCACAAAATGTACGCCACGATTGTGCATATTTTTCGGTGCCTCATTTCGTTTTTGGTGATGTAAATTGTTTTGTAATCTTCATGTATGCTTTCAAACAGCCATCATGGCCACCTGAATGAAGGCTGTTATGCATACCTAAAGCTTGTGGGAGCAACGGTGGAGGCACTGAACTTCTTACGAACTCAGTGGGTTGCAAAACTTCGGTTCCCTCCCATACTTTGGCGACTTTTGTTCTTCCCTGCGGAGTTTCCTTTTGTATGACCACCAACCTGGATAGAACATTAGCATCTTTCATTGAAACACCCGGACGGTGATTTACTTCGAAGTCGAACTGCTGAAGTTCGCCTATACAGCGTGCTTCAAACATAAACGGCGAATGTAGCTTAAAACACATTTAAAATTAGTTTTGAAGTGCGTGCGCGCAGGAAGCCGCAAAACGCAGCACTTCACGGCATTGACATCAACGAAGTCGGTTTGTAAACATTCCAGAGCATAACGGCTTTCTGCCACGAGCAGTGGCGTAGCAACGGGGTAGCCGGGGGGCCGTGGGCCCCGGGTGCAAGGGGCCAGGGGGGGGGGGGGTGTCATGTACGTCTGAAGACACCCCTCTTTCCGTCGGCAACACCTGGGGGTGGGGGGAGGTGACAGAAGACCTATGCGCCCCGGGTGCCAGACAACCTAGCTTCGCCACTGTTAACGAGTTTCTGTTGGCTACCACGCTCCTTGGAAGTGATGTGGCTCGTCCCACGTCTGGCGTGCCCGTTGGAAGATTTCTCGCACTATGTGCGTTGACAGTGCTTCACGGACCGAGCAGAAAACGCGAGTACAGAGCAATGTTGCGTTCATGCTACCTTGTTGACTTCTGTGCAACCCGCTCTCTATTCGGCATAGCAAGTAGAACTGACAGTTGGGCGAGTTGGCAAGGGTTGATTGCTGTCAAACGGCGCCACAGAAAGACACCTAACACGGAATGAGACGGCCTTTGGGTTCTTACTGTCATTGCGTATTCGTGTCTTTCTGTGGCGCCGCTTCTAAGAAAAATTGGGTACAGTTGTGCATAACTTTCCGCTGGATGGCCCACACCCGAAGACGGGTAACGAGTTCGTGCGCTCCACTGAACGCAAGGAGTTGACCCCGCTCATGAGCACCCCCGTTTGCTCCCCTTATTTCGAACGCAGAAAAAAAAAATTGCGCCTACATCTTTCTCTTCTTACCGAAAATTTGCAGGAAGATTGAACTTTAATGTCTGGGTGATTTGTCATGACACATGGCACTCCTCCCCGGTTTTCAAGAAAGAAAAAAAAGGGAATTCGCTTTTACTTGTGGCGATGTTGGTCGTACCCTTTGTAACGGGTTGGTGCAATGTGAGCGGCCACGCAAAACGCGCCAAAAAAGAGCAAGCCGTTGCCGAGGCAGCGCTGGCATGGACATGTGTTGCCACCTACCTGCAGCTGCTGGAAAGCAAAGAAATCGTTCCAGCAGGGTTGCCACGTGGGAAAGGCGGTTGATTTGCCGATGCCTACGCCTAAAAGTGATCGCTCACATCTAGTATGGCGATGAATCCCGTCTACAGAAAGTTGCCACCGCTAGACCACGAAATAAGGACTACGACAAGAAGGATGAGGAGGACATCGCGCAGCATGTGTGTACGTGAACGGCGAAGAACAACTGGCAAGAACGCAGCTCATGCACCGGCGTTCGCATCACAGTTTTGTGCGAATAGAGGATGCTACCCAAGCAGCATAGGAATAGAGCGCCACAAGCAAAACGAAAGCCTCTGTATCGCACCACGATTCAAACACTGGTGGATTTCAGAGAGTCGAGATCACAAATGGTTTACATGGAGAAACTTGGCTAATTACATGGCAGTGAGAGCATCAAAATTTGGGCCACCTTTTTTTTTTTCTTCCAAAGAGCGTAACTGTTGTAACAGAATGCTCCGGTCCAAGCTACCGGAAACTTTGACGGTGAAGGAGAACTTGTAAGTCCAACACTGTACGTTACCTATTGACTTTCTGTTTATTCAAAGAGGTGGAATACCAAGCAGTAATCGGAAATTGCAACTCGCGATTGAAAAAAATTTAGAAGCGAACTGGTCAAACTGACCAGTATGAGTGCGCTTACAGTTAGTGGTATGGATAACCATGGAAAGTAGAGTCAGCTACAATTGTTTACGAGACATGGATTGCGCGACAATTATGACAGTCTGCTGTGTTAAGGCATACAGCGCTTGTAATTTGACCGACTGCTGTGCACAGAGGTCGTACAAATAAATGCAGATGGAAGCCTTGAATTCGTGGGCACGTGCACAGGCTTCGCGGCAACTCGGCCATCTTGCTAATCCCGCGATGCGCAAATTTCTGTAGCCGAGTTTAGTTCACGCCCCGGTGGCTTCTACAACAAATTCAAATTCTTCACTTCCAAAACCAGTTTGCTGGTTGACAGGGCTAAAAGCTGCGGTCTGCAGCTTTACAGAGGCACGGACACCATATTCGAGGCAGGGCTTGACCTCAACGTGCATGTCAAAGAAATGGTTTATATACAGAAGAAAATTGAAAATCGTAATGTATATATAGGGAAAACGAGACATCCACCCAACGGTAGCTAAGTGCTACAAAGGAAACCCATACAGGTGCCTCGAAAGGAAAGCTTCGCAGTTGAAGAAAAATTCGTCCTGGTCGGGGACTAGAACCCGGGACCACCGTTTCCGGGGCAGCCGCTCTACCATCTGAGCTAACCAGGCGGCTAGCAGATGGTAGGCGAAGTCAAATTTATCAACTCAGAAGAAAAGGCAAGAGTTTGACGTAATAGTTCTGCGGAAACCCGCAAGGTGGAGAGAAGTAAATAATAAAGGGAAAATGAGACATCCACCCAAACGTATCAGTTTACTTCGCTCCACCTTGCCGGTTTCCGCAGAACTATTACGTCATAACGTATATATATATATATATATATATATATATATATATATATATATATATATATATATATACGTTATGACGTAATAGTTCTGCGGAAACCCGCAAGGTGGAGCGAAGTAAACTGCTACGTTTGGGTGGATGTCTCATTTTACGTTGAATATGAATTCACATATGCACACTCACATACACATATAATACACCGGGAAAAGATATTACATTCTAAAACACTATAACGGGAAGTACAAGCACACAAAAAGAATTGTTAAGGTATATAACGTAACCACAATATTAGTAGGACGATTAAAATAAACAGCTGACGTAGTAATGCTAGTGTGGGCTTCCCTATATATTTGTATAACCAATTCGATTATATTTCAAACATTGCAGTTTGTAAAAAGTGCGGAAACGTGGTATTACCCAAAAGTCAGGACAACGTGTACGAACGTTGGTATATTGCTGAATCAGTGCTATTGTGGTAATAAAGTTTTTTTAAAAGTGGGTGAAGACACATAGAATGAACGCAACACGAAATTTATACATATGTTGTATTTTCTTAATGTTGTACAACTTAAAATATAATTCCGTGGAAGCTAAATAATCAATATTTGCGATCTTGCGAACAACTTTATTTTGCAATAAACAAATGCTCGTAATATTCCTTTATGTAGTGGTCAGCCATGCGAGACTAGAGTAGTTAATATGGGAAAAAAACAGTGCAGAATAATTTTTTTTTTGCTTCCACTGGGAGAATTGCACGGCAACGCCATAGAGCTCCTGTGGTCATTGAATGTTTTTTGTATAAGTTGTCAACATGCGAATCCCATGCGAGATTTGAGCTAAATATTATTGCGAGAATGTTATATTCATTGACCATTTCAATCCTGTGCTCGTCGCAGTATATATCCTGTTCTAAATTAATTGCTTTATTTTTTTTTTGGCACGGAAGAAAAGCACATTGGTTTGAGATGGGTTAATTTTGAGGCAGCTAGAATGGGACCAAAATACGAGCTTCTCAAGGACATGATTACATCTTGACGCTAGGTCGGCTTCATCAGTTCCAGAGAGTAGAATAGTGCTGTCATCGGCATATACAGGGTGTTTCAGCGAACGCTTTTAACAATCTTCAAATGTTGGCTGTGGCAGATATCGCAATTCTGGTTGATGAGCTGGTCTACTCGATGAGGCAGACAATACTTGCCCAGAAGACTGAGATGCAAAATCAGCTCATTGATAAAAATTCACTAATTAAGTGTTTGCGCAAATATATTATGGCCCATATTGCGATTAACAAAGTATAGCCGTGGAGTTTGCAAGACTGATCCACTTAGAACGAATTTTCAAGACGACACCAGTTTCGGGATATAAATTCCCGCACTTTACGGATAAATGTATTGGCGTTCCACTTAATTTGTTAACGAAGCGTCGTTTCATATACTGAAGCACACGAGTAACTGAAACGCCAATGCATTTCTCCGCAAAGTACGGGAATTTATATTTCGAAACTGGTGTCATCCTGAGAATTCGTTCCAAGTGGATCGGCCTTGCGAAGTCCACTGCTTGAATTTGAAAGTTGCAATAAGGGGCCCAAGACAATTAGCTAGAAACTTAATTAATGAATTGTTAATTATTCGATTTTGTATTTCAGTTTTTTGTGCAAGTAGTGTCCGCCTCTTCGAGTAGACCAACTCATAAACTAGAGTTGAGCTGCCTGCCACAGGCAACCTTCAACAAAATTTTGAAAGTGTACGCCGAAACACCCTGTATAACAAATTTTCAGCTTGTGTTAACACCGAAAATATCGTTTACATATACGTTAAACTGAAGAGTAGCTGGAATACTGCCTCGGGGGCACACCACATATTATATGGAGGGGAGATGAATGATAATTTACAATGCACACACACTGAGTCCTGTTGGCTAAGTGCGAACGGAATAGTTCGAGCTGCTTACCACTAACCCCGTAGTCTTAGAGTTTTAGTATAAGCATGTTATGGTAAATTGAATCGAATGCCTTACTGTAGCCTACGATAAGACCGAGAGTAATATGTCTATTTTCAATGTTTCGTAGCACACTTTCTTTAAGAGTTAAGAAAGCTGCCTCAGTAGAGCGTCCGTTTCTAAAACCAAACTGCGCATCGGAAAGAAGAATTATTTGGTCAAAAGAGTTTGTCAGCCGAGAATACAATACCTTTTCTAAGCCTTTTGAAAAAATTGGTACCACAGATATTGGCCTACAATTTTTGTCTGATAATTATTGCCACCTATGTAAATGACTGTTACCTTGGATCTTTTTTGAGTGCGTCATGAATTTGACCTGATTGGATAGCGAGATTGAATATCTGAGCGAGCGCAGGCGTAATGCACTCGATAACATATTTTATGGGCTTTATTTAGAGGTTATGTATATCTAAAGCCTTGCTGTTCTTTAGACCTATAAATGTTCGACAAACTTCAGCTTCACTTATGGCATGCAGAGCAAAGCTCTCAGTAGGGCAATTGATTGGCGATCTGATAACCTGTAGGTTACTATCTGGAAGGGAATGTTTTAGAAGCGCTTCGTTAAAATGATCAACAAGCGCCTTACCAACTATTTCACGGTTATTGTGCGTTAACTTTGAGGACGTTTCCGTTTCACTTTCGCGACCGGGAACCCTCTTGAGCACCTTCCATGCAGCTCTATGTCAGAAAACAACCACTGATAATATGCTAACTTTGCCGACCTCAGCTCGGCGTTGAATTTCTTTCTGAAAGTTTTAGTCTTTCAAGTCAGACGGTGCTCTTGTACGTAAACAGATGTGAAATAATCGATTTTTCTTAATAGCTTTCCTGTGGGCAGGAGTGACCCAAGGCTTTCTTGTTCTTTTTGATGGTTTGAAAGTTGTAAAAGAAAAATGTATAGTGTGTATTCGCTGAAAAATTTCAATAAACTTAGAATATGCATCATTCACGTTTTTTAATCAGAATATAAGAGACCACTTCTTAGCACTGATGTCACGCTTAAATAAAGATAAAGCATCGTCTGATACATATGGCACTGTATTTGCGTACCTTCGACAATTATTATGAACTTTGGGGGGAAATCAAATCATGAAGATAGGGTAGTGGTCGCTTATGTTTGAGGCTATGGTTCATGCATGCATGCAGTCTCTAGTTTGCGCGCTGGTAATAAACAAATCAAATGTCGACGAAGTTAATACAGGGATGAGTGTCGGTGTAGTGATTATATTCACAAAGCCTGTGGAAGAAATGCTGTTGTAATGTTGAACGCCGGTGCTAGCTTCAAGCGTATTTATATTATGTTTCCAACGCAAACGAGTTTAAGACTATTTGTGGAATTAAATTGCAAGAAGCATTCAAAAAGTTTATAAAGCGCCAGAAATTCCCATTTGGCGGGCGATAAACGACAGTAATGACGTCAGAGTTTCGTTTCAGCGTTAGTACCTCGTAATCGCTTGTAATGCATGTATAATCTGATATTACCTCATATTCTGTAGAAGTTTTCACATAAATAGCGACGCCCCCCCCCCCCTACGACTATTGCGATTGATAAAAAAGTTTTTGCATACATTAAGATGGAGCATTGCACACCCGTCATAATACCATGTTTCAGGAAGCATTAAAATACTATACTGAAAAGAGAATTGGTCTAGGAAATAAGCAATCTGGCCATGCTTAGCAAGGGCAGAACGTGTGTTAATATGCAAGACAGAACCGTACATGGACGAACATGGAAGAATTTTATGGGGCAACTCAATATCGTGGTAGCGCATTTTGAAAGCTTAAACTGTACGGAGAAAAGTGGGGCGAATTACACCGATGTTATGTTATTAGGTCGTCTTCGCAAGTTATGGATATGGCCCTAGACATGTCTGACTGCCTCGCAAAAATTTTTACATTATGGGTCCACACGGATCTCCACTGGCAGTTTTTCTTGCACCTGATAGCCACACTGGGAAGTCTCTTCAGTGTAGGACAAAGACGCTCATTTACATAGATAGGACTTGAGCTCCCAAGTCCTGGGCTGTTATTAGTAAGCAGAGCTTTTCTCGTTTGTTTAATGTCATGTCACGCTTCGACCGGGACTTGAATTGCACGATAATGTTAGTTTTATCCGGATTACGTGTGCGGTCGCGATGGTAAGTCTCGTTATCGCACTCACTGATTGGTTCTGCAATAGCATTTCCGATAGGGGACAATATGGCAACAACAATTTCATTTTCTCTCTTAACGACTCCCTGGATTTCAAAATTGGCATTCCTAGAGTACTGTTCAAGATGAGCTTTCTGGTTCTCAAGTTTGCCGTTCTTTCCTTCCAAAGAAACGTACTTTGCCTTGATGGCCTGGTTCTCTTTCAAAAGATGAGTGTCTTTTTGCTACTTCAGCTTCAAATCTCTTCTTTAAGTTGCCTATTTCTTTATGCGTGAATTCGATACTCTGTGTCATGTTTCGCTGCTCATTCTTCAGGTCCCGAATTTAATTTCGCAGGTCTCTCGTATGCTTCGCGTGACAATTTCAATTCTATCTTGAGTTCATCTTTTAGTTTCTCGAGGATTTCGCCTTTCGCTTTCGCGAACTCTTTTGACATCGTCACACAAGCAAGGCGAGGCACACACTTGGCAGCAGCGACGAAAAAAGAAACAAGACAAAAAAAAAAACTAACCTGCACCAAAGGAACTAGCAGGCGTAAGGCAATGCACACCGAGGTCGTCGCCACTGCCAAGTGAATGCAGCAAGTGGAAGGCTCCTTTTGCAGCTCTGGAATGGGTGACGTCAGACCTTTGTCGCCGATATGAGAGCCACCAAAGAGTGCCGCGCCTCCTGTTGTCGATGTGTGCCGAGTAGCGTGTCGGGTCACGTGGCCTCGGTCGATACTGTCGTGGCGCACAACTGCGGCTGCGCAGAGACAATCTTCACCAAAGGAAATAGCAGGCGTAAGGCGATGCGCCCCGAGGTCGTCGGCACTGCCAAATGACACTGACAAGAAAACAATACCTCATTTGACGTAACCTCACATATATATGCAAATGCAATATATGTTCTATAAGATAGATCGCAGATACAAAAAAATGCGCTGTGAAACGATCGGACTCAGACTTCTGTGACAGCAAAATACTTCCGTAGCTTCCGTATAGCGCTTTCTGCTGAATATGAAACGGATTGTAGGCCCTGTGCACTGAGGTCACGGAGGCCGCCACATATTTTTGTACAGCCGGAACGGTAAAACGTCGCGAGTTATTTGGATTCGTTTCTCTCCAGTAGCACAGTGAAAGCTGTTTATGGGAGAAAACTATGGCGTATGTGACGTCACGTGAATTCTCGCACCTCACAGACTCGCACGATAAGGGAGAAGCGCACCATACATAGGCCGCAAATTGCGCAGCTCAGTATTCTCGCACGCGAAGTGCTACGGCTGCCTTTTTTTTTCTCTTTCTAATGCGTCTGCTATCATTTCTAAACTACGTTTACTTATTTGAAATTATGCCTGTACTATGCCTTTACATGGTAGGTTCAAGGGCTGTGTGTTCAACCTCAGCCATTGCACAGCGCATGCTCCGTCGCTGAGAGAGGAACGCCGAAGGTCCGCGGCCGGGAAATTTCCTTATGTGTAGAACACGCCTGCTTATAAGCGTCGTGCCCGGCCTGCAGGTGTAAAGCTCCCATCTAGGGACATTATAGTACAAGCGCCACTGAAGATCCACCTAGGGGTGGATTTCAGTGACCAATGGGCCCAGGGGCACCTGCCCATTAGCACATACAGGCCCACAGTTTGAATCCGGTATCTTCGGGATCGGCCCAAGGAAAAGGATAGGATAGGATACCCGATGCGTCAGATAACCTAGCCCAGGAAAACGCTGTCTCAAAAAGTAGGCGCATATTGAGAAACTCCACGCACGTTCTTTCCGGCATCTCGTGCGTTAACTTCAAACGCGGCGAACACAAAAATATCAACACAATATAAACACTGTCAAAAGGCGACTCTGATTAAGGACATTATGCACATTCAGATTATGATCACAAATTGCAGGACAAGCCAACGAAGTTAGTTTGAATTTCGTCGAAAACTGACGGTGAGAATATAATTTAACCATTTCCGTACATTTTGACTTGTCCGGGAACCGTTCCGCGGTAAATTTGTAAAGGATAGAATGCGATGCGCAGTATAACGCACAGGGGCTCTCCGGATAATATTGGCGTGCACTTTCTCGTGTGTGCAGATGAGGCACGCCTACGTGCGCCTGAACGAACTCATGGCGGACTCCCACGACGTCGGCTGGCTGGCGTACAACGTCACCGGCGGACTGGCTCCCCCAACATGCAACGGGGAAATGCACCGCTTAAAGAAGATGCGCCACGTCATCGACACGACTTGAGTCGCAGGCAACGCCGCCATTGCTGGACTATACAGCCTAGACGCGTCTTCGCGACACTGACGGCCACGTTTCGTTTCGTTACGATGCTTTTCTCTCTCTCATTGCCAACTTCACGTATGTCGTCGTAACACTTCCGGAAGACAGAAACTATTAAGAGACAGACACGTTGTTACTCGGCAACAGATACGTCTAGTGCGATTCAGTGCGATTCAGTGCAATTGCGATCAAAAGATAGGAAAATAATTTATTTTGTTCTTTTTGCATTGCAAGACCCTGCTCTGACAACCGCGGCCAACATGTCGAATGACCCATTTTTAACGTGCCATGTTAAATAATTTCTCGTATAGAAAACCTGGGAACCGCCTCGTCGTTATGATCTCGAAGCGAAGCGCACAAATAAAACGTGCCTGTTACGCACGGGTTTGTGCTGCGAGTCTCCAAGAAGGAATTCTATAAAGCTGGCACTGGTTAGTTGCTCAAGCAGCTCAAGTGAAATGGATCTCACCCGCTTCGCAATAAAGATGCACCCTCCCGGTGAAATAGCATGCTATTAATGCTCACGCCGGCAGGAGCTTCAGAGCAATGCAATTCTTGTCAACATATCAATGACGCCGGCATCTCATCTGCTGGTACGCCATTCTTAGCAGAAGTGATCAACCGCACCATATACTTCTCGACGTCGACAGTGATGGCTGGCTACACTCTTAAAATGTACTGTACACCGTTCGGGTTATATATTTGCCACGCAACGGTAATCGTCATCTGCCTTGCTTGCGTTTCCTTTCTTGAAAATGCCGCGCCCGCTACTTTCCTGTCGAAGATGCTGTGCCATGCTGATAATGCGCTAGCCGTTCGTGAGATGGAAGTACCGGGCTTCCAGCGTTATAGAAAGGAAAGGCGGACAAGACAGATGACGATCATCGCTCAGTGGCAAGATACGACTCAAAGGGTGCTATTTTGTTTAAGTGTGTAAGGTGACGACTGATTAGACATGCTCTTAGGAAGTCTTCCATGAAAATCGGTAACAAGAGGTCTTTGGGTTTTCGTAGCTCGACATTAGGGAAGCTTTAGTTTGTCCTCAGATTTTCTGCCTTTAGCATTTGACCGGCTACACACTCACTCTAAAAACAGTTGCACCCTTTGGGGTGTATATTTGTCCCACAACGATAATCGTCATCTGTCTTGCCCGCGTTTCCTTTCTTTAACGCTGCGAGCCCGGTACTTCCCGGTCACGAACGGCATGCGCGTTATCAGTGTGACGCAGCATTCTCGACAGGAAAGTAGCGAGCGCCGAGTTTTCAAGAAAGGAAACGCAAGCAAGGCAGATGACGATTATTGTTGTGGGACAAATATACGCCCCAAAGGGTGCAAACTGTTTTTAGAGTGCTTAAACAAAATTACGCCCTTTTGGTCGTATCTTCCCACACAACAATATTCGTCCCCTGTCTTGTCCGCATTTCCTTTGTTTAACGCTGCGAGCCCGGTATTTCCAAGTCACAAATGGCATGAGCGTTATCGACATCACAGCGCATTTTCCACAGGAAAGTAGCGAGCGCAGCGTTTTCAAGAAAGAAACGCAAGCAACACAGGTGGTGATTATTGCTTTGGGGCAAATACACAACCCAAAGGGTGCACATTTGTTTAAGAGTACCGACGAGGTGTATGACAGCAATAACGCTAGTAGCGACATCAGTTCACGCTTGGTATAGCCACAATGCCTTATATACACGTTTATGTGTTGCATGAGTGTGCGTGTCGAAAAGAACTCGAAACAAACCGTGTTCACAATTGCGCTGCTGCAGCGAAATTTACAGCAGCCGCGAAGTAGAATACACTTGATTACGCAACGATAGTTCTGCGTTTGTCCGCTTGAGCTCTGCACCACCAGGAGATGCCGCCAACGCTCACGCTCACGCCTCCTGTAACCCGCTGCTCCGTAAACGATAACAAGTTTGCGGACAAATGAGAGCTTTAACATCTCTGGTATTGCAGTAACCGCGGGCGGTTTTATTGGATTGCCGGATGGGCTGGCCCGTAAACGTGAAACAGCCGGAGGGGTGCCGTCACCTGGCGGTGCAAACCTCAACCAGACAAACACAGTTAACGTTGCAGTAACCAAATGCAATCTACTTCGCTGCTAATGTTAATTTCCGGCAGCGGCCGAATCGTAAACACGATTACGGCGCTGCGGGAAATTTGCGCCATTGACAAGCCAACTTTACCTAAACGAACTGCTTCACGCACGCCACTTTTGCCCCGCAGACACAAGCCTCTCCCTGTACATTGCTCAGCTTGTGCTTCTTTTATATTATCACCAATAATAAAGCATATTGTCGCAACGTTTCGTAAAGGCAATACTGTGAGGAACGGCACATAGGGTTAGCTGCCGGAAGTTGCTACAAATATAACCTGTCCGTGTCCGCTTCCGCCATTGATGTTACTGGAACTCCGAGAACACTGCACAATGAAGACAGCGCAGAAGGTGTAGGGTCAACAAACATAAAACGAAAGTCTTGATTTGCCTTCCACAGCGAGAGAAAAAAACTACCACGTAATAAAAAAAGTCAAAACAGCTCTGAAATTTTCCTTTTGTGATTGTCGTCGCAATTGTAATGACAGCCAGCGTAAGAAAAATAACTTGCGGCACAACCAATTACCACGATGATTGTCGATGGTAACGCGTTACCATTGAATCAATATAGCGACACAATGGATCGCAACCGTCGACACGAGTTATGAGACACGTACGGCAGCAGGATTGTACGGCAACTGGAGCTGTCAGCGCCGGTTGCACATGACCTCCGAAATGCGTGGCGCGCCTGTGCTACAGTGAACTAGAAGCAATTCAGTGCAACGAGCGGAGGGGGGCCGCGGCTTGCGGCGCGTGTCACCCGAAGTGGCACCCGAAGCGGGGGCGCTGCCGTCGACCACTCTTGCAGGCCACCGGTCTGGGCACGCAGGTCCATTGCATTTCAGTGGTGTGGTTTGGTTGTGGCTTTTCCTTCTGTGCGGTTTTGTTTCGCAAGCCTTGTCATGTGAATGCGGCCACTTGCATCAGTGATTGCAAAGCAACGTCTCAACCACTGCTACGCTCCAGGGCGTAGCACAGGATACGCCCGAAGATGCTGTCGCTATTCAAGGCGCCTGCAGAACCCGGAACGGAGGTGCACGTGGGAGAGAAACCTACGTAGAGCCGACAAGCCGCTAACGACAGACTGCGCGGCATGCGAACTGATGTGAAATGTGAAATGATGAAGCATGTTTGCTTTAGCCCCATGTGGAACTGTTCCGTTTTATCACAAGGCTGGAAGACAATTTCACAAATTGCTTTACTGCACAAGAAGTTCATCGGGAAAGTGTAGTGGACATCCTGAACATGACTCATTGTGCCACTCCCTTGAAGGTGGGATGCAGAGCTCCTGCAGAGAGCCTGACTCCTCGCATAGCCAGCTTTTATGTCACAGTACGACTCCGTTTCTTTATCAAAGGTTTGAACAAGGCACATACGCTGTCAAAAAGAAAGGCAGCACAGCACCTGAAGCAAAGCAGACGGACTTAGCTCAATTTCTACAACGCTTTAAAGTGCATTAAAGGTTTGAGGATGATTCTTGTGTTATTGCAGAGCGCCTGCAATAAAATCGTGTGGGACAGAGAAAGCAGTTTCGAAGTTGTTCTTCCTTCTTTTTTTCTGCGCGTCATATTTCGTCTTCTGTAGCACGTGCATTAAAGTGAAGTGCTTTCTCGTGTAAATAATAAGTCCGCCTTAATTCGAGCATGGTCTACCTAGGGACCCAGGTAAGTGGGAAAATGATTAGATGCAAACAAACAAACAGATAGATATATCGATACATAGCCTCCGGAAAGTGCTTGATGTACCCTAATAATGCTACAGCATTCAATATATATATATATATATATATATATATATATATATATATATATATATATATATATATATATATATACCCAGATATGCACCAATCGGATTAACTTAGCTGGAAACATGCCAACGTAATTTTCATACCCAAACCAGGCAAGAAGCTGGAGCTAGAGAATCTCCGCCCTATCTCCTTAACCTCTTGCCTGGGGAAGGTTATGGAACACGTCATTCTTAACAGGCTAAACGAGTACACTGAAAGCAATGGGATGCTGCCCCATACGTTGATAGGCTTCCGATCAAATCTGTCCACTCAAGACATTATGTGGCAAATACAGCACAATATCCTACATCCAGGCCCTATAAGAGCCACCCGTACAATTCTAGGGCTGGACGTGAGTAAAGCGTTCGACAATGTGTCACATGCTTCAATACTCACAAATCTAGCCCAAATGAATGTCGGGAAGCGCACTTATAGCTATATTACAAGCTTTCTCAAGGATCGCACTGCAGAAATACATTTTGGGGAGATTAAAAGCGGACAATTGCAATTAGGTACAAGGGGCACCCCTCAGGGTGCGGTCCTCTCCCCCTTCCTTTTCAATGTGACCATGCGAAACCTGCCTCCATTACTGGAAAGGATCCCGCATATCAAACACTCCATCTATGCCGATGATATCACCATCTGGACAAATAGCGGTTCCGATGGAGAAATCACGGAAGCATTACAAGCGGCCACGGATACCGTACAAAATTTTGTGCGACAGAATGGTCTAGCGTGCTCGCCGACAAAATCGGAGCTTCTCGTCATCCGTGATAACTCAACCAAACACGCCACCGAAAGGGACGCCACCTTCCCTATACGAGTCAGTATGGAAGACGGCCCAGTTCCGCCCGTACTGACTATAAGAGTCCTGGGCATGTTAATTCAACATAACACTCATAATTCTGAGGCGATTGTCCGATTACGGACGACAGCCCACCAAATATGTGGCCTAATCAGACGAGTAGCCACACGACACCGCGGTATGAAGGAGGCTGATACCTGCCATTTGACGCAGGCTTTCCTGATCAGTCGCGTCGTGTATTCCTTCCCTTACTACCACCTACGCCTTTCTGACAAGGAAAAGGTTAACAGCGTCATTCGCACAGCTCATAAAGCTGCCCTTGGTGTCCCGAGGTATGCGAACACTGAACGATTACTTGAGCTAGGTATATACAATACCCTAGACGAACTCGTGGAGGCCCATAAAACAGCCCAACGTGAACGACTCTCCCGCACCGCAACTGGCAGAGTTATTCTAAGTAAACTCGGGCTGAATCTCGTTATGCATTCAGCATGAAGAACTCCATTACTCGGTGCGGTCAAAAGCCGTTTGGTTATAAAACCATTACCCAAGAACATGCTCTCTGGGAGACACGACAAGAGGCGGTCTGCCAGAGCCAAGGCCCTTCAGGAAAGGTACCAAAGCAACCAGCACACCGCTTATGTCGATGCAGCAAAGCAAAACCACCAAACTCACGTAGTGAGCGTCGTGACCGGAGAGGGAAGCATCCTCAACGCCGCGACCATAAAACAGCGTCCACCGTGGAAGCGGAAGAGACTGCCATTGCTTTGGCCATCATGAATCCCTCCGTGCAAACTATCATAAGCGACTCCAAAAGGGCAATAGTCAACTTTTCGAGAGGCAGCATAGGCGTCTGTGCAGCGCGAGTCCTACGGGACTTTAATAATGAAAACACTGTTGAACTCGTATGGGTCCCTGCCCATTCGGGGAATCAAGGGAATGAGGAGGCGCACTGGGTAGCCCGAGGTCTAATCAACCGGGAGATGTGCCCCTCAGACTCGGATCCCATGGATGAGGCACCGACGACATACCAGGAAATAACAAACTATTACAAGCAAAAAAGGCGAATTTACCCGCCTCCAAACGCAAGCCTCACGCGAGCGCAAGCCTCGATCCTGCGTCGAATCCAAACTAAATCGTTCCCCAACCCACATTGGCTAGCCATAATTACCAACGGGCAATGGAACCCAATATGTCAAAATTGCACAAATCAAACATTGGCTACCCAAAATCACATTCTTTGGGGGTGCGAGGGCTTACTCGCTCCCAGGTCGCTCCTGCCAGCTCCCTCACAACAGACGTGGGAAGAGCTGCTCAGAACGCCGGAAGAAAAAGTACAAAAAGCCCTCGTTGCCTGGGCCGAACGGGTCGCTCCTCGTGAGGGGCCATTCTAAGACTCGGGCCTGCCAGGTCATAACTGAGCAGAGTCTCAATAAAGTTGTTACCACCACCTTAGAGAGTTTAGAGGTCTGTTAAAGCTGCATATGGGGTGCGAAAGTAGTCGACAGTCTCAAGGATGGCAGCAATCCTGATATGAGAGTGGGAAATTAACAGGTATAATTGAGTCGACTCTCGCAAGATAAAGGTAACTGGAGATACCATCCCTAAGCCGTTTTCCTGCATATGTGCTTCACGGTCTCCTTAATGATTGTGTTGCTGCCGATGATAAATTTTAAACGTGATGGGCACAGTACGACGGCATGCTTTATCGTACCGTTCAGGCTGTAAGCGCTTCGAATGAGTTTTTTTTTTTCGTTCTGGTAAACCGGAATCAAAGCGACATTTGACTACGAGGAGATGAATCAGAACGGCTTTGATTTTCTTCCCTAGAGCTAGATTTGGGGTAACTTTTCCCGACGTGCGTGTTTTGCTTCATTCTGAGAATTGCTGAACAGTGTAAGGTCAAATTATAAACGCCAGAGTCTTAAATTACCACGTAAGAAAATGGAACGAAATGAGATTTTCGTTTAATTTGGAGAGCAATAGGAAGTGACGACTGCGTGGCTGCGCGAATGCATGCGCGTGCATAATGACAGGAGAGAGGGGCAGCGGCGCAAGGCTGCGATGTCCGTTGCAGCTTACACGCGCATATTTACCGACCGTGAGCCTTACTATAGAGCCCATACTCCAGAGTAAATGCATGCGATGAACCGCAAGCTCAGTGATCAGGGAGCCACGCTCCTTTCCCCCTTCTTCCACCACAGGGGTGATTGACAGCCCACACTTGCCGTACACTGCCTTCTGCTCGCAGACCGCCTGACGGGCGCGCGCATCACAAACTCGGTCATGCGCTGGCGCGAAGCCAGCTGCGGCCGCTGGATTCGACAACTCCCTTGTCACGCGCCCGTCCCGCGCTTGACAGGACCCTTCTTCGGCGCCCACCCGAAACCGGGCTGCGGCAAAACGCGGCCAGAGGCGAGCGGCTTCCCTAAAAACAAGACGCGACGCCTTCTGAGAGCCCCGCGTATTATGCATGAGGTCGGCTCTCCCCTCAGCCGTAAGAGAACGCCCCCCTTTCGAGACGGGGAAGAACTTACGGTGCCCTGAGAACGGCCCCAAGTTTGCGCGTGCGTAGACTTTTTTTTAAAAATCAGTTTGGAGTTTTGCATACTGATGAAAGAAAACTAGCTTAATGCGCGGTTTATCGAGCTTCGCTTTCCGCATTAGAAAGAACTCTCAAATACCAAAAGTGTGGTGGTAAGCCAGCCGTGAAGGCATGAGTGCACTTTGGTGTTGGGCTATAAGCCTTTTCTCTCCCGTCCTTTGACACGTGCTACTGCAGTAGCTATGACTATATACAGGGAACGGTGCCGCGGCGTGGGCCTGCGATGTAGGCTGGGATAGTGACGTGGGTCGTTTCCATTTCGTGCGCCGATTAAGATCCCGATAACGGTATTTCTCACTTTCCATATCTCTTTAAATACCTTTTTCCCCATGTAGGGTAGCAAACAAGGCATTCTTTGGTTAACCTCCCTGCCCTTCTCTTGTTTTTCTCCTGCTCTCGCATGCTTGAACGATGGGTATACTCCTCCCGCATAGGGATGACCGACGCCGCCGCAGCCTGTGGCCACATCGGTGAAAAGGAAACCATCAGTTCCATTCTGTGCCAGCGCCCGCAGCAATGCGTGTTGAGGCAATCGCTTAACCCTGTACCCAGCGAGTTGTACGACGCGTCTCCGCCGTAAGAGACAATTCTTTAACGTAGAAGTGACGCATTATGTCATCAGAATACCGTGAAGGCCAATGCGGATTTGTCATATCAGAAGACGGGTGCCATTATTTTCCCGTTTTTCATCAATATGTCATCAGAAGACCGATGTACTTTTGGCGGCTCAGTGGACTATACATGTGAGCGCTTAATGTGATACCCGATTTCTTGTTGGTGTTGTTTGGCTATACTCCTGCCCTCATGCTATCTACTTTCTCCCACCCTCATGCAGGGTAGCAAATAGGGAAGTTTACACGCACTCTGGCTTTCCGTTCCAAACAAACAATGACGCGAGGATTTGTGAAGGAGGCTGACGGGCTGCCTTACAGTGGTATTATAATGTGTATTGCGAATCTCCTTCGTGCAATATTCTGGCAATAACTTACCGTTGCCGGGGGAAGGCTGACAAAGTAATTTTCATCTAGACACCGTTCTCATGTTTTGCAAGTGTTCGTATAACTTTGCTCTGCTAACGAGGAAGATCGACTGGATGCTCCAGAAACGTCGATAAGAGTATATAGTAAATGAACCTCAAAGCGAAATTTCGGTCCCGGATTCGCAGAATAGCACCGGTTTCGAGATATGCGCCGTGAAATCAGCGGTAAAAATGCACTTTTCATCCCGCTATGTATTTTTGTTTTAAAACGTCGTTTTACGCACTGAAGCAGAAAACGTTACTGGAGTGCCAGCGTGTCCGGTCGCACACTTTGTAAATTATTATCTCGAGACTGGCGTTATCCTAGAATTTGTTCCAAGTGGATACGTCTTGTAAGTTCACCAGCTACAATTTGTAAATTACGATGTGCTCCACAAAGTAAATAATTAAACATTTAATTAGCGCAATTTCGCTTATTCAATTACGCATTCACATTTTTGTTCCACGTAAAATCGGCCTCTTCGGGTGATCCAGTATAAAGATTAGAACTGCGCTATTTGCCGCAAGCAATCTTTAAAATTTAGGTATAATCTCATAGGCCTTAGAAATACATGCAATGACTAGTGTGGACTTTTTCGATCCTATGTAATGTTTTTTTTTTCGCTGGTGTCCGTGGAGACGCCCTTTCTGTGTTTGTGTTCATGTGTGTATGGTGCTCGTTAATCATTTTCAGGTTGCTTTCTCTTTTTAGTGTTACTTTGTTAACAAATTTTAGCTTTTGGGATATCTGGCTCTAATGTAGCTTAGCTTTCAATGTGTCGACATCTAAAAAAAAAAAAAAAAAAAAAAAGAAGGACTGCCCGCGACGGACGGCTGTTTTCGTCTCACCGGCAGTGGCGAAATTAGCGCCGTGTCTGGCGCCACTGTTATGTCTACGAACTAAGGCCTACCGTAACGAGCTACCGTAAAAGCAGCGATGCCATCAAAGCGACACGAATAGATAAAGCTCAATAAAACCTGGAAAAGCGTGTCTTCTGTCATGTTGAACTACAGCGCAATTATATTATTATAAGTGGTTCACTACAGGTAATTAGTTATATAAGGGATATAATACGTCGTGGCAGCTGATAAGGCGTTCTCATAGTGGTTGCGCCGATATTGTATATACGTATACGTCAAATTTCGTCTTACGAAAGCCATGTATTCGAGAAGGGAACAGCGACGCTTTGAAGGCCTCTCAACGCCATTCGATTACTTTACACCATGCAATGTCTGGCTTTAATAGGACTGAATTGTTGATTCGCGCAGTCTGAAGTTTCGAATCCCTAGAGCTGTATGTCTTGAAGAGCCGTGCTCCTGTTGACCTTACGTACCGGTAAGAATTGACAAGCTCTGTAATGCGACAGTTAAACACCTAGACGTGGAGTTGTTTCAGTTTATTGTGGAAGTAATATAAGGTGTTCTGCTCATCATCGTAGGGCGGTAGTTGGTCTTCCTACCGCCTTCTATATGATTGGTAAGAAAACGTCTTGACGCCTTCGCGCCGCCCAGTCATTTAGAAGGGTTACCATCGGAGGCTTCGTACAGATGGCGCCACCAGAACGCCTGACGTGGCCAAACCAAAGCGGGTTGTCGTCTCGTTTCTCCTCATCGCGGGTGCCACGACCTCGAAGACAAGGCTACATGAAGAATTAAACTGGTCGTTTTAAGCAGTGTTCGATTTAGCCCGTGGATCGCGATATGCGAAACCTTAAACGGCTATGCCAGGAAATATTAGCTAGTTAAATTGAGTTTTTTTGGTGCAAAGGCGACTAAGGCTATGTTGCTCCAGACGGAGGGTGATAAGATTTCGTTAGTAAATGCAGCATACTCTGCAGTAATTACAGCTTATTACTTAAGAATAGCGTTTCATCTAAAAAGCAGATCCCATCAGTCATCAGTCATATCAGTGCATCACCTCCTAGCATTAACGCTGGGTGAAATGGGGCGTGTGACTTGTACAATACGCGGAAGTACTATTGTCTATGCGTTTTGAGATGCAGGCACGCGATTAGAAAATGTATTACTGTTAACGGTTCATGGCATTTCTCACATGTTGGGTGTTTCTCCTCACTCAATAAGTAATTATGTGTGATTCGCGTGCGGACTAACCGAAGTCGACGAATATTTACTCCGATGAAGCGTTCCTGGTCGTAGCAAGTCTCCCACTCTCCGAGGACAGGTTTAATGAACTGAGGAGTTTATTGTTGTCTTTCAATTTCCATTCGCGTTGCCACATCCAGAGTAGTGCCTTCCGAACAGATTGAATCCCATCCCTAACCGGTACGTTAACTTTTGAAATATTCAGATTTCTTGCCCTTGCTGCACATTCCTCTGGTATTTCATTTTCGGGGATCCCAATGCGGCTTGGAGCCCAACAGAAACGAACGGTCTGGCCTTTACTTGTGTTAGTATATGTGGGAGGTCACCTATGATGCTTTCGTAGTATATTCACGGCCTTAAGTGCACTTAAAGAATGTGTATAAATTATATATTTCTCGTATTTGGGGCTTATGATCTTTTGTAGTGCCACCCACAAGATATAACACTCGGCAGCGAAAACGGATACAAATTGTGGTAGTCTGACTGTGCGTTCCCACGTACCTTCAATTACGCTACTTCCGACATAAATGGGCATCTTCGAGCTATCGGTGTAAAATGATGCGCAAGTGTCGTACTTGCACTGTGCGAAATTCCTGTGGTATGTGTTAACGAGGAGTATCTTGTCCTTTTGAATGTGTTAATAAAAAATTAGAAATTTCACGGAATCGTTCCAAGGAGATATTATAGTTGGCCTTTCCATGACAGAAAGTGCTTCAGTAGGGTCATTGTAGTCCCGGCATTTTTCTTCAAATCTAAGCATGAGTTGCCTTATAGTACTTGGCTTGTTCGTGTAGTGCAGTAGTTTGTCGCAGTGCGTGACAACGTTATGGCAAATATGGTATGGCGATAAGCGAACTCTTAGAACGTATGTCAACATGAGTTGCGAAAGAAGGCTCTTTACTCGATCAATACAAACTGGGAATGGCCGAGGTCCTACAGGCACCGGCTGATAAGCGTAGGCCTTTGTTATGCACGGGATCTAACTGCCTAAGGTAAGATTGTCTGCATGAACCATATGCTATGCATTCATAGTCCAGTTTGCTGCGTACGAAAGAACGATAAATCTGTAGGAGGCATTTACGGTCAGGACCCCAGCGTTTCCGCGGCAGGGCTTTTAGGACATTGAGTTCTTTATTTCTTTGAACCTTTAGGTTAGTAATGTGTGCAAGAAAATTGAGATTTCTCATTGAATATCACCCTTAAAAACTGGTGTTCTTGTCTAGCTGGCAGCACCGCTTTATTTCGTTTCAGGAAAGGCTCCGGTTGTAATTCCATCTTCTCAGAAAACATCGTGGCAACAGTTTCTTCCGATGAAAAACGGAAGCCGTTTGTATTAACCCATTGTGCCAATTTGTTTAGAGTGATTTGAATCGGCAATTCGCACATTGGTATGTTAGATACACGGAAAGCAATTTCGAGACCATCGACGTAAAGATAATGCATAAGGGTGGATTGTATGACCTTGTTAGCAGAGTTGATTTCAACCACAAACAGTGTTGTACTTAAAACACAGCCCTAAAGGCACACCATTTTCTCGGGCGATGATGATGATGATATGTAGTGTTTAATGGCGCAAGGGCCAGGCCTGGCCAAAGAGCGCCATGACAAGTGGTGATGTTGACGATGTATTATGGAGATGTGACTTGGCTGTAAAGTGGCCTAAAAATTGTCGCTGTAAAGTGCGTAAAATCTACGTGCTATAAAATTATGGCGATGACTAATGACGATTACTATGAACATTAAAATCCATCGTAGAAGAATGATGCAAAATCAAAAATATGTAGGATGTTAAAATTACTTGGAGCACTGCTGCCTCGCCAGAGCCCTTGAAAGACAAGCGCCTGGAGGCATGTGCTATACTAAAGAGATATCGCAGCGGCGTCCTCTGAAGAGAGGACCCGCTACGAACATGTGGGGCTAAAAACATGCAGGACGACATCTTTCAGGAAATTTAGTACTGTGCTGGTGTCAAATAAAGGTTCTGGGCCGAGTAGCATTACGGGATGTAGGGGGATGTGCTGCCGGTATGCTAGGGAAAAATGTTTCCTTCTTTCAGATTCGGCTGCCCGACACTCCAGGAGGACGTGGAGGACGGTCAGCCTCTCCCCGCATCTACCGCAGGTTGGAGGATCATTTTCAGTGAGTAAAAAGTTATGTGTGCCAAATGTGTGTCCTATTCTGAGGCGACAGAATAGGACATCTGTCCGGCGTGATTTTGTTACAGGAGGCCAGAAACCTAATTGTGGCTTTATTAAATGCAACTTATTACTTGTTTCCAGGTCCCACAATCGTTGCCAGTAGTTTCGCAGTTTCCTTCTTAAGAAGGGTTTCAGGTCTGTGACAGGGACTGCAGCAGTAGAATTAACAGTGTGTGATGCAATTGATGTGGCCATCTGGTCCGCTAGAACGTTACCCTGGATGCCCCTATGGCCAGGCACCCAGCATATAACCACATCCTGGTTAGATACATATGCTTTGCATAAGACGGAATAGAGTTCAATTATTATAGGATTTTTGTGCTTACAGAACGACATCAAAGACTTCACAACACTAAGGGAGTCCGTATATATAACTGACTTTTTGAGTTTTGATTTCCTTATATGCTTCACGGTCGACAATATTGCGTAGGCCTCAGCCGTGAAGATACTAGTTTCCGGATGCAGTAAATCGGATTCCGAGAAGGATGGACCGACGGCTGCATATGACACCCCCTCGCGTGACTTCGATGCGTCTGTGTAAAACTCCGTGCAGGAGTGTTTGTATTGCAGTTCCTGGAAATGCATCTGGATTTCAATCTCTGGAGCGTGTTTTGTAACCTGCATGAAAGATATGTCGCAGTGTATCATCTGCCACTCCCAAGGAGGTAAGAGCTTGGTTAGGTGCATTAAGCGATGCTCGATGAGTGGGACATGCATTTCATCGCTAAGCTCCTTCACACGCAGCGAGAAACGCTGTCTTATGGAGGGACGATTGCTGAAAAGTGTAGCGCACGTCATATCAGTAACGGTATCAAAACATGGATGTTCAGGATTAGAGCGTACTTTAAGGAAATATGTATAGCTAATGTATGATCTCTGTAGGTGGAGAGACCATTCATTTGATTCTACATATAGACTTTGTATGGGACTCGTTCTGAAAGCGCCAGTGGCCAATCGGATTCCTAGATGGTGGACAGGATCTAAGATCTTTAGTGCGCTCGGGGCGGCAGAGTTATATACTACAGCACCATAATCCAATCGAGACCGAATTAGGCTCTTGTATAGGTTCATTAAGCACTTCCTATCACTATCCCATGTAGTCTGGGATAGGAGTTTCATTAGGTTCATTGTTTTTAGACATTTTTCTTTCACATATTTAATGTGTGGAATGAAAGTGAGTCTGTAGTCAAGTATGATACCTAAGAATTTGTGCTGTTTGCTGATGGGTATTTGTTGTCCACACAGTTCTAAGGAAGGATCCGGAACCAGGCCTCTCTTTCTTGTAAAAAGAACACAAGAGCTTTTGTTAGGATTGATCTTAAATCCATTCTTGTCTGCCCACATTGAGACTTTGTTCAGGCCGTGCTGTACCTGTCTCTCGCACACTGCGAGGTTACAGGATTTGAAAGCTATTTGTATGTCGTCCACGTAGACAGAATAAAAGATTGCCGGTGGTAATGAAGCGCGAAGCGTGTTCATCTTCACGATGAAGAGTGTGCAGCTGAGCACGCCTCCTTGCGGTACACCAGTTTCTTGCGTAAAAGGACGCGAAAGTACATTTCCTACTTTTACCCGGAAGGTACGACTGGACAGATAGCTTTCTATTAGGTTAAGCATATTTCCATGGATACCCATTTCTAACAAGTCTCTTAGGATTCCGTAACGCCACGTCGTATCGTACGCCTTCTCCAAATCGAGGAATATAGATAAGAAGAATTGTTCGTGTACAAATGCGTCCCGGATATTTGCTTCTACACGTACAAGATGGTCAGTTGTGGAGCGCCCTTCTCGGAAGCCGCACTGATAGGGATCAAGGATTTTCCTCAGTTCAAGGAAATGGATGAGTCGCCGATTAATCATTTTTTCAAACACCTTACAGATGCAACTTGTGAGGGCTATCGGGCGGTAACTTGCCACTGAGGAAGGGTCCTTGCCTTGTTTCAAAACAGGGACCACAATGGCTTCCTTCCATGCGGTTGGAAGGTACCCTGCATCCCAAATGGTGTTGAAAAGTGTGAGTAGTGTAACCTGCGTGTCATTATGTAAGTTTTTGAGCATTTCATACATGATTCTATCAGGTCCTGGTGCGGAGCTGTTGCATACGCTCAAGGCAGCTCTTAATTCAGCAATACAAAAAGGACGGTTGTAAGGCTCATTCTCTCGACCTTTTCTTCTTAATGGCTTACGTTCTTCTGTTTCTTTGTATTTGAGGAAGGACTGTGTATAATTTGTTGGACTTGACACGCTCTCAAAATATTCCCCAAGTGAGTCTGCCTGATCTTGCCGTGTATCGCCCTGTGTGTTCACCAGGGGGAGTGAATGTGTTTGCCGCCCTCTAATCCTATTAACTCTGTTCCAGGCTTTGGCCTCATCCCTAAACGAGTTAATACTCGATAAAAACCTGTGCCAGCTCTCTCTTCTGGCCTGTCGGCGGGTTCTCCTACCTTGGGATTTTATTTTTTTAAAGCTGACAAGATTCTCAGCGGTGGGAGAAGCTCGCAGCAACCCCCACGCCTTGTTCTGATTCTTACGGGCGGTCCGACATTCGCTATTCCACCACGGTACACGTCGTTTGCATGCCAGACCACTCGCTTCGGATATGCATTTTGATGCGGCATCCATCATGAATGATGTAAGATACTCTACAGCAGCATCAATTTCTAGAGAAGACATGTCGGCCCATGAGATGTTAGTGAGAGTTCGAAATTTCTCCCAGTCGGCTGTGTCTATCTTCCACCTAGGAGCTTGTGGAGGACATTCGTTTTCTTTAGATGTTCTTATCAGTATCGGGAAGTGGTCGCTCCCGTAAGGATTGTTCATAACTTCCCATTCGAGTTCAGGCAGTATACACGTGGAAACAAGGCTGAGGTCAATTGATGAAAATGTTCTGTTGGCGAGAGAATAATATGTGGGTGCCTTCTTATTCAGCAGGCATGCACCAGAAGAGAAGAGGAACTGTTCAACAAGACGACCTCGCGCATCTATACGAGAGTCGCCCCACAGGGAGCTGTGCGCATTGAAGTCGCCAAGAACAACATAGGGTTCTGGCAGTTCATCTATAAAGGACTGAAATTCATGTTTAGTTAATTTGTAATGTGGGGGTATATAAAGCGAGCAAATAGTGATGAGTTTGTTTAGCAGAACAACTCGCACCGCCACTGCTTCAAGGGGCGTTCGAAGCTGTAAAGGTTGACATGCTATACTTTTATGTGTGAGAATCGCAACACCACCCGATGATGCGATGGCATCATCGCGATCTTTACGAAACGTAACATACGTACGGAGAAAGTTTGCGTGTCTGGATTTTAAATGTGTTTCCTGTAAACACAGCACTTTTGGATTATGTTTGTGGATGAGTTCTTGCAAATCATCAAGGTTTGTAAGGAGACCTCTAATGTTCCATTGAATGATTTGTGTATCCATATTTAAAATAAATTGGTGCTGTGTTTACGGAAACGGACGGGATGCCTTAGATTACAGAACCCTTTCGAGGCCCTGTAATAGGGGTTTTGTTCTTTCTGGAGCGTTCGAGGGAGCCTCGCCGCTCCTTAGGCGCTTGGTGCGCCTTGAGGATGGGTGTAGTGTCCATTGCCTCTTGTGAGGCGCCGGACACGTGCTCTTGCGAGCGGGAAGATTTCAGAGGGAGTCCCGCCTTGGAGGGCAAGACCCCTGCGCCCACCAGCCCGGAGGTCGATGGGGCTCCCAGAGGGACTTGGCTACGCCGGCCGTTGTCAGCGCATGAAGGAACCTCGGAAGTTGAGGCAGCCTCGGCTGCGCCCTCCTTCGGGGTCGATGGTTCCTTCTCCTCGGTTGACGGAGCAGCGCTAGCTGCAACCGTCGCGGGGGCAGATGGCGTGACTGCCGACTCACTGCTTGTGGGTCGGACAGCCGCCGGAGGCCGTTGTGACGCTGCCCCCTGACGCGCCACTTCGGCAAAGCTTTCCTTTGGCAGGTATGCAACCCGCCTGCGTGCCTCCTTAAATGAGATATTTTCTTTCACTTTGATCGTTACGATTTCTTTTTCTTTCTTCCAGGATGGGCACGACCGTGAGTACGCGGCGTGATCCCCATCACAGTTTACACAGTGTAGAGAGTTCTTGCATTCTTCAGTTGCGTGTTCAAGGGCACTGCATTTGGCGCATGTTTGGCGGCCTCGGCAGCTCTGCGAGCTGTGGCCAAAACGTTGGCATTTGAAACATCTCAAGGGATTTGGCACATACGGGCGTACACGAAGCTTGATGTACCCGGCCTCGATTGACTCGGGCAGGACACTTGAATTGAAAGTGAGTATTAGGTGTTTGGTCGGAATTTCTTTACCGTCTCGCCTTATCTTGATCCTTTTGACATTTATGACATTCTGTTCACTGAAGCCCTCCAAGAGCTCAGCCTCAGAGAGCTCCAGCAAATCATCGTCCGGGACAACGCCGCGGGAAGTATTCATCGTGCGGTGCGGGGTTACTACTACTTGGGTCTCCCCAAATGATACTAGCTGAGGCAGTTTTTCAAATTGCTTCTGATCGCGGAGCTCCAGGAGGAGGTCTCCACTAGCCATCCTCGACACCTTATATCCTGGACCAAAAACTTCGGTAAGAGACTTGGATACAAGGAACGGGGAGATTGTTCGCACTTGTTTAGCTGGTTTTTCAGAGTGGATCACGTGAAAACGAGGGAAGGATTCTTTTTGTCGACCAAAAAACTGGAATAAATCATCGGTGCGCCCTCTTTTCTGAGGGCGATCAGGGAGTGGGGGGAAGGAGTTAGCCATAAGATATGTGAGATTTCGGCAGTAACGCCAGCCACCCACCGTGGAGTCCTACAAGGGGACGCTGCAGGACCTGTGAAACACGGCCTGCAAACGCCAGCTGTACATTACCACTATAACCAAATATGAAATAACCAAGGTTGGCTATCCACACAAGGTTAACCCTCGCTGCCTGGAAAAATTGGAAGTAAAAGGAAACCAGAAGAAGACAGGAAAGGTGGAAAGTGAGGGATAGACGAAGATAATAGGGAGAGAGATACAGGAAAAGGGAACTACCGATTTCCCCCGGGTGGGTCAGTCCGGGGGTGCCGTCTACGTGAAGCAGAGGCCAAAGAGGTGTGTTGCCTCCGCCGGGGGGCCTTAAAGGTCCGAACACCCGGCATCGGCTCAGCCTCCAGGATCCCCCTTTCCCCGGACACGGCTAGGCCACGCACGGTTAGACGCGGGAGGGTCCAACCCTCGTGTGCTCGGGTACGTGGTGTCGCAACACACCAAACGCCTGCTGACGCAGACGCCCCTGCGGGGATTTTCTCGGGCGAATACACGCGACAGCGCTCTGCCAAGACGCACCACAAATGCTCGATCGGACATAAAATCAGAAAGGCATTTCAGCATTTCGCCCCGAATCCTTAAGACTGCCAAGTCCCTCAAAATGCCGAATCTCCTTGTGGTGGCATATGTCTTCTCCAGGTCAAAAAATATAGCTAGGCAGTGTTTTTTTTGTGTAAAAAGGCATTGCGTATTTTATGTTCCAATCGGAACAGGTGATCAGTTGTAGAACGACCCTTTATATAACCACACTGATGTATGTTTAAGGAGTCTTCTGTTTCGAGGGTGAAAGTTAGTCTGGTGTTTGCAATACATTCGTATGACTTTGCCAAATAACTGGTCAGAGAAACTGGGCGGCAGCTGCTGGGGGATGTTCTGGATGTTAGAGAAGGTATTTTTGCAGCATTTTTCTATGTTTTTGGCATTTAACTGCTTGCCCAGATCCTGTTAAAGAAGTTTAGCAATGCTTTCGTAGAGATTTCCGACAGGTGGGCAAGCTTGGTGTAGTGAATGCAGTCCATACCAACTGTAGTTTTCTTTCAAGCAGAAAGCACATTATTTAATTCTGGGAGCATGATGGGAGCATTGTACGGTTGATGGGATGTACCTGTTATTGGCAATCTTCGTCTTTCTGCAGAGTTTTTCTACGTTAGAAATGTGTCCGTGTAGTTGGCTGAACTTGATACTCTGTAGAAGTTCCTCAAAATGTTTGCTTGATCTTCGAGTGCTGTTTGTGTGGTAGGACTTGAGAGTAATGGAATTGTGTGGGATGAGTAATCCCCTCTGAATTTCTTTTCCTGTTCCCACATGGTTTTGGAGCTGACTGAATTATTAATTGGGGAGATATATTTCAGCCAAGTTTTTCGGCTGGTCTATGAATGTATCGTGCATTGTTTTTTTTTCGTTTGAACCTAAATAGATCGTTGCAAGTTGTGCATTAACGAAGGCTGCCTAAGCCTTATTCTGTTGTTTTTTTGTTTTTTTACAGTCCTACGCTTCTTTTTTCTCTGGCCACCAGGGGTTTAGTTTTCTTCGGAGTATAGCTGCTTCAGCAGCCGTGATTATACAATTAGTAAATGTATCATTACATTTACACATCATCGACATGTCGATGATGTGTGTATCATTAATCTCATCGAAATGTCGATGAGGTTGAAAGAACATATTTTAGCGCATCTAAGTGCACCTAGATGTGCTAAAATATGTTCTTCAAGTTTGTCAGTTTCTGTGAAAAGCGACTAGTCTGCCAGTTTGATTTTCGAACGACGCGGCCTGTAGGTGATGATGGGTCAGGCACGTCAGGTCAGGGTCAGGCCAGGGTCAGGCCCGAAATCAAGTTGCATACACCCCCCCCCTCCACACACACCCCCTCCACGCCACCATTCCTCACACACATTCCTCGAGCTTGAGACTTGACAGCTATTCGGCGGTCAACATTTTACTGCCTCTTTCACTGCTTTTGGGTGGCGGTAGTTATCCGCATCTCCTGGGGTGTGAAGGACAGTTTTCCCATCGATCGGTGCCGGCGCTATTAACTCGTGATGCATTAAGTTGTCACCATCTATTGCAACGCTTCGCTGTTCCTTCGTTTGTTCAATGTTCTTTTGTTTAAACTCATCCAGGGAAAAGGAAAGGGATACAGTTCGTAGTAAGCTGACCTGTATGCTCTTGGAACGAGTTGCGGCGAGAGAAAACGCCCGCTGCGTTTAACTTTTCCTTTTGCCTCGTTACTTCCTCGAGTGACGGCTCGCCGTGACGTTGGCGGATCCTCGGAACCGTATACCTATGATATGAGTTAGAAAGGTGGGAAATAAGATCATGCCAAACAGTGTCCGTCGTCAAACCCTGAAATAACGGATAAACACATAAGCAATATGAATATCACATGTTACCTCATCTGGTTTTTCCCTAATTGTACAGCACTTTTCTTGCAAATTGACTACTAGAAACACGAGTCGCAAGGAATTCAGAAACTACACGATCTACTAAGGGAGATAGCCAAGGCAACAGCCAAACAGGAAGGAAAAGCAAAAATTAACAAATTTACCCGTTGTCTGTGGAAATATTTATGGATCAACATCTTTTAATTTAAAAAAGAAGTAGACAAAACGGCACCGGTAGTGGAGAAACACTGTGTGTGTTTTGAATGGCGCTTCTACGGTTATCAGTCGAGCCGCTTGACGTCGTCACTTCTCTGCTGTGCTTATGTGGTTGTTTTCTTTTTCTAACCTCCTGCGGTGGGCGCAGCACGTCTAGAACCGTATAGCGTCTGGCGCTATGCTTCGTGGTTGTAAAGAACCGGCGCCCACGCATCGCTAGGCACCTTTCCAAATAACCGTACGAGTCGGTTTTGCCACTTGGTCGAGCAGTAAACGAGGGATTTAAAAGAAGTGTGATTGTACCGGAAATATATATTTCTCTATAATGCTTCATGACCTAATTCAAGAAACGCTACTAAAAATTTTTATTTTAAATTAACTTGTTTAATCGTTCTTGGCAATGTTCTTCCTGCGCTAGTCCATTTGTTGTGGTTCCTTGTTTGTCACGCAAAGGAGAGGCGTATCTCACAGACGTGTACCAGCGAGATACACCTTATTTCATTTCTTTTTTGAGCGTTTATGCGTCCTTATAGCAAACGGTAGGCATTATTCACGTTTGTACTAGTTTTTACATTATTCACGTTTGTGCTTTTTTTATATAGTTAATGAAGTTGGTTGACACGACGTCTATTGCAAAGAAAATGTAAACGATGCGTATGATACATTCATAAAGTTGCTTTGCGCTTGCTATGATGATGCGTTCCCAGTAAAAATATCTTCTAGAAATAAAAAGAAGCGAAGGAAGCCATAGCTTACCTTAGACTTATATTATCGTATCAAAGTAAAGAATAAGTTATATTATGGCTTATTGAGCACGCGGGCGCCTGAAAAATTCGAAATATACGATAAATACCGAAACTCCCTCACGCCCTAGCTGAAAAAAGTAAAGCACCAACACTACGAGAAAACGTTTGAAACTATTTACAACGATCAAAGAAAATATGGGTCGTGGTGAACTCGCTCACTTCAAGGAAAAAAGTTACTAATGTCTGTGAGGAGCTCACCATAAATGGAGCAACGCTGCGCGAGGAGAGATTGCCTGATGCTATGAATACTCACTTTATTAAGGGCGGTTCCTATTCATCTTCTTGTGAAACAGAATGCGATGATGGCGCTCTCAATGCGAATACAATCTTTCCATATATCTACATGCAACCTACGGACCCGATAGAAATATCAAATGTAATAAAATAATTAAAGGATAATGTAGCGCCAGGGATCGATGAAATATGCCCAGCTGAAATAAAATTGGTAGCGCCATTAATTTGTGGGGTACTTAGTCACATCGTTAATATTTCTCTGGAAAAAGGCATTTTGCCGAGCCAGTTAAAGACGGCGAAAGTTACTGCGATCTTTAAAGGGGGTAGCGTAAACAACTTATCGAACTATCGTCCCATACTTGTACTTCCCGCAATATGAAATTTTTTAAGCCGTTATTTATGAAAGTCTCCTGGTATTCTTTGAAAAAACATCAACTAATAGCCGAAAATCAATATGGTTTTCGAAAGCACAAATCAACTGAGCAGGCTCTAGTAAATATCAAAATCAATATAATCGAAAATACGGAAAATAGAGAATATACGCTTGGTCTGTTTCTAGACCTCAGGAAAGCCTTTGACTCTATACAATTGGATTTATTACTAAACAAATTATCCAGATATGGAGTCCGAGGCATTGCTCTTGATCCTCTCAGAAGCTACTTATCTGATCGTTTTCAACTGGTAAAGCATTTAGAGCATTTTCAACGGAAATGAAAATAAAACAAGGCTTCCCTCAGGGCTCCATACTGCATGGGGCCACTATTATTCATCATCTTTATAAATAATATTGTCTCTATCCCTGGCACCTCTGACGTCATCATGCATGCAGACGGCACAAATGTATTTTTTTTCCTCCCATAACCTTGCAACAGTTGAATGCGATGCCAATGCCAAAACTACATCCAAAACTACATACATGATATTTAGTCCTACCAACAAACCATTGTACAGAAACGTAATGCTAAAAGTTGAAGAAAGCCTAAACATGCTTAAAAACAACAATTTCTCGGGGTATGGTTTCAAGACAAACTAACTCGCACTACACATATAAATTATCTCATTTCAGATTTAGCAAGTACAGTTCGATGTTTGTACAGGATAACCCACCTTATACCACTCTGGCTAAAGCGAACTCTTTATTATTCTCTTTTCTATTCCAAACTTACATATGGTTTATTGTCTGGGGTACCACTACAAAAACAAATTACATCAAGATTGTTATACTTCTAAAGAAGATTTTACGGTGTTTTGAAAATTATTATGGTAAAATGCAAGATTTAAGAACGGATCCCGTATTTATAAAACATGGTGTAATACGGGCAGACCAGTTATATTATTTCAAGCTATTGCAATTAATACACGAAAATAATCTCTACAGAAAAGATTTCTAGCTATTGTCTCAGATTCCAAAAACGACGCACTCCTAAAATACGAACTGGATATGGACGACAGAAAATGGAAATTAGGTAGTTGATGTACTAAATAAGGTCGGAGAAAAAATGGATTTCAGTACCACTATAAATATTTTCAAAAATAACAAAAACGTAATAATCATTGCTGAATTAAAATACTCTCAGCAATAATGTTTGCTGCGGTTTTTTATTCAATTACTATTTTTCTTTTGGTGTGTGTAAATATACAAACGCGTGCAATATGTATGTGTGTATACAAACATCTTCGCATGTTGTATGAATATAGTTGCATTATAAAAAACACGCACGGGAAAAGTGTGTTCAATGTATATATGTACTTCATACAATATGTAATATAGACATGCATAGACATTGATACTGTTGTTTCAAAAATGTAAAATGGTTATATTCTGTGTGTTCTTCCGTTTTTTTGTTTGTTTGTGATGAAAGAGTGACTATTATCTTTGCCTAAAACCGTTTGCCAAACTGTAAAGGGTCAGGTGCCTTTGTCAGGCATTTTAAGCCTTTAGCATCTGCCGCTCTAGCAGGCTCTGTATTAGGTATGTTGAAAATAAAGCATTCATACCTGCTAAAAAAAGCATTCATACTGGCCTTGGTATTCATTGTTTTAAGGACCTGCGAGACCGTGGTCTCCGGAGCCTTTGAAAGCGATGTGGCAGCACTAGCTACCACATCGCTTTCCACCGCAGCCACGGCAGAGCTGCTGCTAGTAGACCCTGTAGGCTTGCGGGGCCTATGTGGCACTGCCCCATAATGCACCACGCTGGCATAGCTGAGTTTAGGTAGGTGTGATAGACGTTTCCTAGTTTCTCAGAATATCTTTTCTTTTACTGTGATGGCCATGATTTTCTTCTTCTAAATGGTACATGACAGTGAGTAGGCAGGGTGATCACCTTTGCAGTTTGCGCAATGTGGAGTCATGATCGTTGCAGCTACAGTCTACATGTCACATTGCCTCTGCGGGAAGGAGGTTCATGGCCAAACCTTTGGCACTCAAAGCACCGCCTCGGATTGGGAACATGCGGCCTCACATTGACCTTGACATAGCCATCCTCAAGGTAACTGGGACATGCGCTGGTGGCAAATCTGAGAATTACATGGTTCGTGGAATTTCTGGATCGTTTAGTCGAAGGACGATTCTTCGAACTTTTGTGACGCCTTGCCCTTGGAAACCCTGAAGGAGTTCCTCATCGTCCATATTTATGAAGTCTTCCTCGGAGATCACGCCCCTGTTCGTGTTTAACGAGCGGTTGGGTGAAATCGTGATTGATATGTTTCCGACACCGGTCACGTCTGAAAGCTTTTCAACTTGTTCTTTCTCATTTAATAGTAGGAGTAGATCTCGACTAGACATCTTCGAAGCCTTGTAGGCTGGTCGGAGATTTCGCGTGAGGCTATTTGCTACCAAAAATATGGAAAGCTTCCTCGCTGAAGTGTCTCGTACGCTATGTATGACATGGTACTTCACGCATGTTTGGACACTGCTTCGGAAAGTAAATTGAAATGTTGCATCGGTGCGCCCTTTTTTTCTGAGGGCGATCTCCTAAGGGAGGAAAAGATTCTGCCATAAAGTTTCTTGGATATTCGGCGGCTATGCCTGCCACCCACCACCAAACCCAGCCCGGGGACGCTACGAGACCCGAAGGAAGCGCAGACACCAGCTGTACATATATAGCTTCTATAACCTAATATAATAAACCCAAGGTAGGATAATGTAGACCAGGTTAATACTCGCTGCCTGGAAAATTGGAAGTAAAACGAAGTGAAGAGAAGATAGGAGAGATGGAAAGCGAGAGAGAAAGACGAAGGTTGGAGGGAGAGAGAGACAGGAAAAGGCAATTGCCGATTTTCCCAGGGTGGGTCAGTCCGCGGGTGCCGTCTACGTGAAGCGTAGACCAAAGGGGCGTGTTGCCTCCACCGAGGGGCCGTGAAGGTTCAAAATACCGGCATCGGCTCAACCCCCAGCATCCCCTTTTTCGCGGGTGCGGCAAAACCACGCACGGTTAGACGCGCGCGGGTCCAACCCTCGTGTGTTCGGGTACGTGGTGTCGCAACATACCAAACGCCTGCTGACGCAGACACCCCTGCCGACAAATGTGAAAAAAAAAAATTGAAGCGGTGAAAAAAGAAGTTCATGGCATTGAGCATACTCAGGACATAACTTATGCCAGGCGATTCAGTTTAAAGGCGATATGCCTTATGAATACGTTCCGGCGCATTGCAAGCAGCAGCTAACAACGGGGAAAAAATTTAAGGCAATTGTACCGAAAGAAAAGATAAAACATGTCAAAAGGTTTAGACTGCAATGTCCTTTACACATAAAACACGAAATCAATTCGAATTGCAATAAAGACTGTGCAGTCGATAGAACGCTACTTCAAAGTACTACTGATTTCGCCTGCCAGGTTGGGTGAAATTGCATACCATCCTGTGGCAACGCTCTCATAATGTAACCACAGTGGTTATGTCGACACCATGGTTCTTCATTCTCATCTTAAATCTTTTAATACCTTTCCCACACCTATGCAGAGTAGCCTATCAGCAGTTGTATACATGCAAGCAAAAATCTCCGCTTTCTAATATAAAGCTTCTCTCTCTCATCCACCATTGTTACCAGGGAGCAATTATCGATGATCGCCTGTGTAGGCGTTCTGCTGGTAAATCGGCCCGGAGCAAATCGCAGTCCCTCCTCAACTACGTGGCCGCCTTTACTGCTAGGCGAGCCGGTTGCGGACAGATGATCATCTGTGCTCTCGGGCCTGGTGCATGCCAGAGAGCACCAGTGAACATGCCGCCTAGTTTGATGACGCAACTGGACAGTGGTCATCGCGTTACTCTCCGAGTCACGCTTGGCTTACCTCGTGAGGCGGGATCCGTTCGATTACTTAGTGAAGCATGTCAGTTCCTCCTGAATCCGCGAGCGGACCAGAGAGCTCAGCGTCATATCGCGCGCCTGCACGGCTGATTGGATGGCCAAGCACTCCTTATGGATCCGATTAAGCGCCCGTTCTCTACAGCGGGAAAGATCGCGACATTGTTTATCAGCATTTATGGCAGTTATAAAGGCGCTACATCAGTTACACTTCGAAAAGAACCGAGGAATGCCTATTGTCCATCCATCTTTCAAAAAGAAGTCTTAACTGCCCGTCCCCGCGCTATTCGAATTGGCCTGGTCAAACGCGTTCGAAATATCTACTTGCCACGTGCCATTCTCTTACGTGGGACAAGGGCGTGGCAGAGTTCCTGCAATTTCGTAAATATGTGTCACTGCTCCTCTAAACAAATCGGATACGGCAAGGAAGAGACGCCAGTAAGAGCCGCATTAGGGTCAGCGCATTTGTTCGCCCCCCCCCCCCCTCTTTTTCTGCCGTACCCTTCAAGACTTTCGACCAAACAGAATTGGCTACCCTTGGAGCGACTAATCTTTATTGCTGTTTAGCGGAAGTAATTCACTGACCCTGCATGCTATCCCTGGTCGGCAAGTGATCACTGAAGCGTATTCGGAAATTGCTGCTTCGCGGTACAACCTCGAAATTAAGACAGGCCGCTGCAACGACAAGCGCCTCGACTCATCAAGCGGATGGGCCACAAGGCAGCCCTCTTCGGGATAGCGTTCTTTGTTGCCCTCGGTGATTGCACATCCGGAAGAAAATAGCCCGGTACTTGGTTCCTAGCACTGTCCTGGTGACGGCAATTACATCTGCCATTGTATCACGAAGATCCCATGTTTTAGTTTTGTCTTTTTTCTTCGATCGACGCATCGATTGCTTGACGGAACGCTAAAGCTGGCACCCCTTTTTAGCATGTCTCTCTAGAGAGCTCGTACGGGTTCTTCGGTTAGAAGGCTTTACAAATGAAGGAAAAGCCGTTCCGCTCTAGAGGAGGGAAGCCACGGACATTTTTCACGACGCCTCACTACAAGAAAGAGTTAAAATTTTATTTACAGAAAGGCAGAGAGGTCGGCCCGAGCTAAAGCTTGCTCTGACTTGCTGCTCTACACGGGAGAAAAAGGGACAGGGAGAAAAAGGCTGATGAATTATGATGCTTAAATGGAAGGAGTTGTGTACACGTCCGCAACGCTGTGGCATTCCTAAAACCGTGCGTCTCGCCCAGCGACTTGAAGGCACTTTTTAACGTACTAGTACCGGAACAAGGCGGGCCAGATAACGTCCGTTATTGAAGAAGGAAAGCTTGAAAGAGGCCCCGAAGCGCTTTTATTTATTTTTTTTACGTTAGGGCCTAATTCCTCCATATTGCTTGATTGCGTAGTAGTGGCATTTTGAATGAATGAGGTTTTATTATTAATAGACAAGATATAGTACAAGGCAATAATATACAGGAGGAGGTCCCGAGGTCAAAGACTGTAATGGGACCTCCTGTACAGTGTATAAGTAAAAATATAAACAACAGTTGCAACAAATAGTGTAAACTATTCAAAAACATAGCAAACATAGTATTGCTTTAACCAATCAGAGAACCCGTAGCGGACCTCTGGACCAATAAGAGTTGACAAGATGGCGAATACGAGAGTATGACAAGAATTTGACACTGCCCAGAACTTGTCCAGAATAGCACCCCACGGCAGCCCGGGGGCGCTGTAGAATAATGCGGCGAGAGGCACGCGTCTCTCTTTCGCAAAGGACAACTGGAAAGTATAGTCCTAACATAATCGTTGTCATGGCAACCACGCCTCGGTCCCCCAATCGAGCGAGGGAAAGCGTGCGCGCCTTCGCGACCATTGTGAAGCCATCGGTACGTCTCCACTTTCATCGCGCTGGTGTTTCAGGGAACGCATACGTAGAACCGCGCGGCCTGGCGTGCTCCCCACAGAAATCGGAGCTCCTTCTGTACAAGCCTAATTGGGGAGGTCGACGCCCAGACCCTCACCCGCCCGAGATAGAACTCCACGTGCACCAGCAACGCATACCTACTGTACCTAGCATTCGTATCCTTGGCTTACGCATCCAACATAACGGCAGAAACACGGAGATACTCAAGCAATTAGATAATCATGTACACCAAACCACTCGCCTCATTGCACGCATCGGAAATCGACATCACGGCATGAAAGAAAGCAACCTTATACGCCTGGTAACCGCCTACGCCCTGAGCAGGATCACCTATGTCGCCCCGTACCTTAGCCTCGATGCAACTGACAAGCTCAAACTCAACACCATGATCAAGAGGGCCTATAAACAAGCCCTACATCTTCCCATCACCACCTCTAACGAGAAACTGGACGCCCTCGGCATCCATAACACCATAGACGAGCTTATTGAAGCGCAGCGTATTAGCCAATACGAACGACTCGCCAATTCCACCACGGGCAGGCACATTCTAGGCACCCTAGGCATAACCTACACCACCCAATTCGGACCAAAAGTACCCATCCCTCCAAACATTCGTGCTCAACTAGTTATCCCACCCATACCTCGCAATATGCACCCTGAACACAATCCGGAGCGACGTGCAGAACGAGCTAAACGACTACAAAAGCGCTATGACCAAGCCGCTGACGTAACCTACGTCGACGCAGCAGAATACCCCAACCAAAATGCCATGGCGGTCGTCGCAGTCGCGGGTTCGCAGTACCGCCTCGCCGCGGCCGCATCAATATTCACCACGCAACCCGAAGTAGGAGAAGAAACGGCCATCGCTTTGGCTTACGCGGCTACCAATGCACACTGCATCATAAGCGATTCAAAAACGGCCATTCGTAACTACACAAGAGGACTGATAGCACCCCAAGCACAGAAGATTCTCTCTGGCACTCCTCCCTCAAGGCAACGCCGCGTGCAGATCATCTGGGCCCCTGGTCACTCGGGTCTGGCTGGAAACGAAGCCACCCACGATGCCGCCTGAGCTCTCGCACACCGTGCGCATCATCCTTCTCCTGAGTCTTCCGATACCGACCAGCCCTGTGTTCTGCATCGCGGTCACGCGCGGGACCGAATGGTCACGTTGAGAGAAATTCTCCTGCACTACCACAGGGAGCGGTTACGCTACCCCCCAGCACACAAAACACTGAATAAGTCTCAATCTACCACTTGGCGACTCCTTCAGACACGAACCTTTCCGAACCCCGTGCTTTACAACCGCATGTACCCCGATGCATACTCTCCACTCTGCAAAGCGTGCGAGGACCGCGCTGACCTCGATCATATTATCTGGCAATGCCCCAAAGCCTCACCCACCAACACCTCCCACACTAACACACGCATAACTACGGCCGAGCAGTGGGAGACATTGCTGCTCAGCTTGGACCCAGAGGAGCAGCTCTGGGCCTTCCGGATGGCCGAAGACGCCGCCAGAAAGCAAGGAGTGGCCGCCGTCTGAGGAAAGGGGGATTGTGGGTTAGTCTCTCGACCCCCGCCACCCCTGATCCCCATCAAGGACATAACAAAGTTTTATCTCTCTCTCTCAGGGAACGAGCAACGCCAGCAGCGTGCACCACGCGTTCCCTGAAAGTTTTCTGCTGCGCTGAGCCCTGCAACCCCTGCAATGCAAAGCTCGGTTGCATGGCACGCGAGCACGGTGGAGGCAATGCAAACCGGTGAACTGGCGTTTGCTCCGTTAAACTGCGTAGAAGAAGGAGTGGATGGATGATAAGGAGGAAGGTGGCCGACCAGGGTAACAGAGCAGTGGTAACCTGCTTTAAAAAAAATATAGGCGTTGGCTCAATTTATTTTGTTTCCTTCCTTCATGACGTCAGAGCACCATATTCACCGCTGTACGAGTAACCTGGCTTATCTGTGACAAGAGAGGCGATCAGAACTCGGTTGGCGTCTGTTACGGAAGCCTGGCGCCATGTCGTTACTTCACTAGGAACGTGTGCTGTCGTGCGGATGCGCTTTGTGTTTTGTTATTGTTTACGCAGCTTCCCACAATGCTAGTACCTCAACATGGCTGCTACGATGACGTCAACGAAAACCATCCATCTACAGCCCCGCTGCCTTCTAGTGGTTCCCTCTGTACAAGCTTATCTAAGCAAGGGCCGTAGCAGCGGGAGCATGAATTAAAGAGATGCTACACTCTTAGAACAGTTTACACCCTTTGGCGTGCCCCTTCTGCCACGCAACGATAATCGTCGTCTGCCTTGATGCGTTTCTTTTCTTTAACGCTGCGAGCCCGGAACATTCCAGTAACGAACGGCACGCGCGTTATCAGCATAGAACAGTTTACACCCTTTGGAGTGCCCCTTCTCATAACGCGCGTGCCGTTCGTTACTGGAAAGTTCCGGGCTCGCAGCGTTAAAGAAAGGAAACGCATCAAGGCAGATGACGATTATCGTTGTGTGGCAGAAGGGGCACGCCAAAGGATGTAGACTGTTCTTAGAGTGTACAGAGAAATGGTGCCGCTAGTAACTTGGCTGAAAAAGAAAGGTTGGGTACTTGCGCAGAAAACGAAGTCCGAACTTTCTTTTATTGCAAAGGACAACGAGTTTCTTTACAAAGTCAGTATGCTTGATTAACTTTTAATATTTTGTCTACACCCAAGCTGATATATATTGGATTTCCAGCGTATACGTTACCGGCGTCTACACATTAAACCTTAACGTAAACACGATGACACAAATAGGAGTCAAGAAAACGCCTTCGACTGACGTCTTTATTACATCATACCCCTGCTTATAAGACAACATACATAAGGAGCTTGTGCTCAGAAGCCATATTGGTAATAATTTAGGAGAGCAAAACATAGAAAATATTGTAACCAATTTTGTTATCAGAAAAAGGACATAAGAAATATGAACGCCATAATGACAGACAGATCAAGAAAGGAAATCACACTTATAATTCTGAAAAAAAAAACAATGCAATTTAGGATATGCTGTATGATTCACTCTCTTTTGATCTGTCTTTCATGATGGGTTCTCTGTGCCTTCTCTCTACGTATGTTTTCTTATAAGTAGGGGCGTGACGTAATAAAGATGTCACTTGAGAGCAGCACCTTGTCCTGTTCCCTCGTTTCGCCCCGTTCGCACGAATGTTTGTTACGACGAACACGGACCAACCAGCCCGCCAACGCACTCTACTGAACTACAGATGCCTGTACTAGGATCTAGATGCCGCAAATTCCACAGCATATAACGAAACCCACGACTGGCGCTTAGGCAAGCTGTAAAACTTATATATAGCATCTTATTGACATTTTGTTTCGCAAGGTCTTGCAATGGTTCATCCAATTTCTGTGTGTTCGCAAATAAAGCGGCTCTGGAGCCATTTCGCAAGTGCCACACACGTGATTACACGTTTATGGCTTCTAGTTTCCGCTCGAATAATACTCAAAATAAGAAGCGACAATAGGAACTCCCACTTTGAAAAGCTGGGACGTGCGTTTTGCCAACGAACCGCACCAGCTTTAGTTCTCTCCCCTTGGTGGTTTTCACAAAAAAGGTCCACAAGGAAGATTTTTTCCATCACAGGAAAGGTGTAAACAGGCGACTGCAGCTTCAGGGCCACGCCGTTTCGGTTCGAGGGCTTACTTTGAAAGAAAATAACTTCCTCCGGCTCTTTCACTCGCTGACAGCCGGACAGACTTTGACGGACGACGAAAACGCGCCAAAGCAAATGGCACGTTTTACCGCGTTGCTTCAGAGCTTCGGGGCGCGTTACTTGCCGAACGCCAACACTACCTATATCAGATTTAAAAAATGATCTTTCAAATCCTAACGTGGTTCTCAGAGGCTTATGAATTCTAGACGTGGGGGTCTGTGACGGTAAAACATTTTTTTTTGTTCGTCGAGTATCATTAAACATCCAGAGACGCTGCAGAAGGTTGTGAAAGTAAGCAGCTGACATCAATGATGAAGGTAGATTTCGGCTCTATTCTCGGGATGTAGACACCTCGGTAACATAATTCTGCTGCCAGCATATAGTTGCGTTTCTTGGCGAGAATTTGTGCAGAATCCATCGAATAGGATTTATCCAAGTAAGCGAATAGCTGGGCCTGCCGGCTCGTTCAGTTGCACGAGATCTTTGGGGCACTGAAGCGTCAGAGCGAACGTTAGTGCCCGAGAAGGCCGCCGCACTTCGATCCGTGACGTCACGCTATCTTGCCCGACTGCAACAAAATCTAACGGAGACGCTCTGGTGTAAGACGCGCTGATTTTCGCCGTTGCCGCTTTCGTCACGTTGGGCTTGGCAATGCAAATTTCGGTCCCAGTAGCATCACGTGTAATAAAGCGGAGTGCACAGGCCTGTTATGTTTTGCCCGGGACGGACAGCCCTCTTCTCCAGCCGCGGTCTCCCTCTGCGGCGGGAGAGGAGTTGTCTGTTGACGAGAGAGGAGGCTGGCAGCCCCTTTCCACGCCGGCTCTCACGCTATCTGGAGACAAAACGCATATGATTGAGCTTATACGTATGACCACCTATGTACTAGCGTTAATAATGGGCTAGTTAACGATTCTGTTCTCTACAGAATTACACAATGAAGGGAGAAACGGTACCTAAATATATTATCTGCAACAATAGGCGCATGAAGGCGTATTATCGCCTGATGCCATGCGAATAGTTTCCTAGAAACGTTCAGTTATCCGCTCAAATTACCAATAATCGCCAAATGAATCTGCACAGTTCTCATAGAACGACCTCATTTACGAAGTGTCTTACCACTGTATTCCGAAAGGCACCTTAATTTGAAGGGACAACTTAAGCTGGTCTCTGGCTCAAGATAACACTGGACGCGAACATGCCCAACAGGCTCTGTGCGCTTCCCTGGGTGCTTTCATGTCAGCTGTTATCTTCAACCGGACTTGACGAAGTCATGGCTTCAAGTTAAGGCGCATTTCTGAATAGGACGGTTATAGTTATGCCTACTTTTTTAAACACTCCACTCTATTCGCCTGAAGTGCATTAGGCATTGATGAAAAAGTGCATGCGTTCACGCGGGCTTGTGCGGCACATGGACTTCTTCATGTGCATGTGCAGCACGAACACATGCACATGCTGGCCAGTATTACGTGAACGTGAATCTGTGTCGCTGAGCTATCCTTGGACACTCCCGGAGCTATCCAACATAAGAACAACTGATGTGCAGAAGCACGCGAACTTGGTTCTCCGTCGCTGAGCTTTTCTTGGAGACTTCCAAAGCTATCTATCCTAAGAATCATCCAACAGGCGGCTAATGCAGTTCTAAACAGGTCGCTCAGTTGATCTTATTCGAGGCTATGTAACTGCTGAACAGAGAACAAAGTAGTAACGTTTGCTTCCTTGATACACGAGCGCATGCAATAAACTTAGCGCGGGGTTACATTCGTAGCGTGCCGGCACAAAAATAAACTGTTGAGTGATTCAATCATACATCGCCATTGTCCTACACGTGTCGTGTTCTTCAGAAGGTGCAGCCGGAAATGGTCTCCGAAAGCCAATACATTGGCTTCCTGCTGGCAAGTGGGCGATTAGATTTTGCGGCTGTTAACGATCTCGCAAGAGTCGTCCATTTTCGGCAATAATTCTACGAGAGTCCGTATGCTATGCCGAAATGGACAGAAGGTTTAAATATCGCGGGTGGTCGATGTTTTTAAGTGCCCGAGGACTATGAACGCAGAATTCTAGCCCTCTGTCTGGATTACTCAAAGGGGTACGTTAACATTTCCTTGCATGATAATTAAAGATACACAAGAAATTAACCAACAGAAGTCCACAGATAACTTTTGAAATCATTCCTTTACGACGCGTACTGCTATCTACAAACTGTATCCGAAGAGATCGCAAGCGTGTCCACTTCGAGCCGACTTTCAGGTCAGCTTCGATATAATAATTCTCTAAGTGTGCAACAAATTATATTAATGTTCCAGCTATACTCCAACATCATTACATAAAACAATGTTCCATGTACAGTGTAAGTGGGATGACAGTGGATTTTTACCACAACTTTCACAACGCATTTCTCAAAACCGGTGCCCTTCCCAGAATTAGTTCAAGTGGAATGCGCCTTGCAAGCTTGCCGGATAAAATCCTTAAATTGGGCTATTTACCACAACATAATTAATTAAGAATGCACCTGTCTAAATTTTGTTAATAATCATTTATCAATTGCAATTTAATGTGGGAAATATGCCTGCCTCTTCGAGCAATCTAGCTGAAGGATCAGAACCATGCAACCTCCTACGTGAACGTAGGAATTTTTTAATAACAAGACATTAAATTCCTAAGAAGAACTGGTACATTGAAATTTGGAATTTCATCTTTACAAATATTAAATTAAGAACGAAGATATAAATTCTTCAAGAGTAGCCAGTATATTGAAAAGTCATATCATGTTAACGCTCTTTGCAATATTGTTATGGATGCATCGATACCAGCAACCGTTGTTGACATTTCTCATTGCAAATATAGGATGCACTAAGATCATTAACAAAGGACTACTGTGACGCAGACTACCAATTACCTTGAATCTAATTTCCAAAATTTTTCATTCTACAGAACTTTTTTGTTTTGGCTATCTCCCTTTGTTGCTAGCATTGGCGCGATCCCTATTGACCGCCTTGAATCCTTACGTACATATCTTGTGAGCTAACTTTGTTCTCTCTGCAGAACATATGCCATCACCATATTTATACCATTGGCCGAGGAAGCTTCTCTGAAACATTACTGAGCGACCACGGTAAACTGGCAGTTATGAGAATGACGAACCAGAAAAAGATTTCCCGCATTTCTTTTCACTGCGACAGTGTTTGCGAATGTTTCCTTGTGTAAGTCGATATAGAATCCCAGCACAAAATCACCGCAAATGCGTACTAAAAAGACTTACCGTACTTAACGTACATTGATGACCTTGCCTTCTTGCCTTTCTCGCTCTAAGTGTATATTACATGCAGGCGTCCCCCCGCCATATTTGCTCACAGCCCTGAGCGTAATGCTTTAATTTCAGATTTACAAGCAGATTTAAATTCTCTTGTGCAGTGGGTTGCAGCAAACCCGCTATCAGTTAACGCTTCCTAGTCGTATTTTATGAGTTTTCATCCACAAAACAGTAAAACTATGTCTGCTTGCCTTTTGATCAACAACCAGGATCTTACCACATGTGATCATGCTACTTTTCTCGGAGTCATTGGCGACACTCATCTTCGGTTTCATAAGCACATTTCGCCAGTCCGCATTAAAATATCCTTTGCCATACGTGCTCTGCTTAAAACCAAATTCTACTTACGCCTTCATGTACTCACAACCCTATATTATGCTTTATACCCACTCACATAAACTACTGCATCTCATCATGGTGTCATACATACTCCGTTCAGCTCGCCCCATTGATTAAACTCCTGAATTAAACAGCTCGCATTATTAAACTCGCTCCACGCTATTGACCTCCATTTCCAATTTTTTGCTGAACTTATATTTTGCCCTTGTCTAGCTTTTAATTTTATAATGTATCTATTATATTATTTATAAATTATGACCATATGATCTCACTTTAGACATCTTACCACAACATGTGCTCTGTAATCCTAATTCTACTCGCTTCTCTACCCATCGTAACTAGCTCTTGCCTAGGATTCGTTCTAATTATGGTAGATAGGCTTAGTTTTTCTCGGCCGTAAAATTTTGGAATAGTTGACACACTCATATAAAATATGTATCTTACTTGCAAATATTAATAAAAATATTAAAAATGTTAAAAATTCTGCTTTTCAGCTATAAATAATCTCATCTACCAGTGAACGTTAATGATGCACCCACATACGTATTTTTTCCCTTTTTTATAATACATGCGCCCTTTCGCTTGCTTTTCATGTTTACTTTGTAGTTCTAATCGGTTTACTTGCACAGGAGCTCCCGCCCAACTTTGATTAAACCTGCGGACCTCTTTCTGTATATGCCCAACTATGTATCATTTCAAAAAAAAAGAAAAAAAAAACGAGAAGCCGTGTTTAAAGATAGCACGATAATGCAGAATGTTTTAGGTTAGCCGAATCAAGCGCGTAAATATAGCGTGTGACGGACAGCGGAATTTCGCCTCTGCAGCTCCACGAGTTGATTGAAAAGTCACCATTCCACGAAGTCTTGTGTCAGAATGCGCGAAGCGGCTATCTGTGGATAATAATGCCAGGAATGCCAGTGCATGTTGTGGAACGTGGTGGTTGTTGTTGTTGTCCTGAGTGGCTGTTCCACATACCCACAGTGTGGGATTGGCCCCGAATTGGCTGGTTAATTAGGTGTATAAAAACAAGGGAGTTAACAATTTCAACGTTGGAGCTTAAAACGTGAATATTTTGTCTGTAGAGAAAAAAATAATCGGAAGAAAACTGTGTATAAAAAGAAAATACAATAGTAAATAAGAAATAAAAGCTATGGTGGTGAGGCAGAACGATCAGTCTAACATGGTAGTCGACTGGCTTCAATTAGGTAATTTTGGATTGCCAAGAAAACATTTCTGTGACTGAACACAATAATGGAGGCTCCAAAAGATAGCCTCACAGGCACTGATAAACTTAGGCTAATATTGCAAAGCGGGATTTCGAGTAGTCGTTTTCTTATAATAGAAAAACGCCTGCCAGACAACAAGAAATGATCTATTGCCTCCGCTTTGCCGCAGAATGAGCATAGTGGTGAGGGGACCGGACCAGACCTGTGACAAGCCATAGCCTGCTGATGTTACCGACACCTCCAAGCGTAAACGAAGCTCTGTAAATATTTCTACTTTATTTGAACGCGCGTTTGTTTGTCTGCACATGCTGTTTGGTGCTTATGCCATCACTGCAGTTGCCATAATTACACCGAGCACCTGGAGTAGCATTCCGTACCGATGAGCTAGGCTGACTTCAACGCCATATAATTAAAGCTTCTATATGTTTCTCTCTCTGTCGAAAGCGCTACTAGTGTCACAAATTCCTATATAAGCGGACCTGAATTGAGAACCAGCCGGATCTTACTTTGCTTCTGCAGCATCTACCTGAAGAAATAATTGATAAAAGCAATTAGTGATTTTATGTGAATCAGCTGTGAGTTCCTTGCGACTTTTAATGAAAGTTATGCCAGCATTTCCTTGTAAGCAAACTGCAGTAACGGGACTGCACTAAATAACCCCGCTGAACTTTCATTCGGTGCAGCTAGTTGAAGAGGCGGTGTAGCACCTGCTATCTATTATTGTTTTTTCGAGCGTATATTTTAGAAATCACCGACAGCTAGCACTGTCCCACCTTTACCGGAAGATTTGTGCAAGCGAAATAAATAGCTTACATTACAGGCCGAGTGTATGAATAGCCAATTAAAATTTACAAATTAACCTTTAGTTATTTAGTCTGGTGCACGTGCGACGGTTGTGAAATTGAAACCGAGTTTGTGGTAGGCGCATCTACTCACGCGGTAGATACGCCTACGGTTCAAGTTCCGTGGGTGCCCTCCCACCCACCCATCCTCCTTCACACACACACTTCTGCACTTCTGAGATAGGGGGGGGAAGGGGGAGGGCAAGTGTCCTCCTTGCTACCCGGTTCAAGTCGCGCGAAACACCCTGCATATGAACGCTTATGTAGTATTGCGCGATTTCTTATTTTTGTTTTTCTCTTCTCCGGTTTTTTTTAGGTTTTTCGAACACCTTTTCGCACACCTACGTGAAGGGTAGCAAACTGCAGCATTCCCAGTGGTTAGCTTCCATGTTGCCTCTGCTTTCCTTATATATGCGTGCTGACAACAACAACAACGACGACAACCTACACGGTCATACTAACACGAAAGGTGACGAAGAAAGACGTACACCGACCGAGTAAAACGTATCATAAGACAAGAATTCACGGCTTCCATACGGAAGCCTCGTTCGCAATGGGGCAAAAGAGGTTGAAGTGCATTTTTAAACATGTTTTGCATGTGGCCCAAGCATCGCGCGTAAGACGGGGGGAGGGGTTACTTCGTTTCGATTCCTCGTGTGTCCTGTTGATTGTATCTCGAGAAACTGCAAGTACAGAAGTGACTTCCAGTCTCTTTCCTGGCCGATTAGGCGTGACTTCATCCACTCAATATTGTGCACAGTCGCTGCGCAGACGAAGAGTCCGTCGTTTTTCACACATTCACGATTTTAGAGCCGTTGTAGCGCCGCCATTAACGAATTCGCTTAGCAGGCACGCCACAATAGGGTCAGATGGTTTTATCAGGGGATCTGGAAATGGCGGGTGCCAAACCAATTCTGCATTCGTTAGACTCTCCTCTACGACGCCGTGCGAAAAAACGCCGATGCCAGGCAGCCAGTATATCTACGGCCAGCCATTACTTATATGAAACTGACATAAGGCTGCGCCTTGTCCTGTTCTTCGGTATTCACTTCGCGCATAGGAATGGGGCGCGAAAGCGGCCTTCTCTTATCGATCGCCAACAACTCTTATCGATCGCGATTTCATAATTTTCTGCATTTTCTCCCGCTACGTAGTCGCGGTTAGCTTTGTTCCGCAGTGCGCGAGCGAAGCCTCTGGCATGGCAATCGGTCACGCCATGCGCGCGGAATGCGCCGGTTCTCGGTCAGTCACGCGAATTAGGCAGAGGTGTTGTGCTTGCTCAGTATAGTTAAGCGGCGATCGACCACTTATAGGAAGGCCGAGTAAGGATGGCTTCCCGTCTGCAACAGAATAGCTACGGTAGCCGCTTTGCTTGAGCCAGAGACTTAGATTGCCCGCGGCTGAAGGTGTGTGCTCTTTTAAGAAGCATTATGTTCTTTTGAAGAAGCAAACCCTTGTATTGATGGGAAATAAATAATAATAATAGTAGTAGTAAAGCAACAACCGGGGTATGCTGGTAACGCTTTTTTTTGCACGAAATGGGATTCTGTAAATTATTACTATCAGCATTAATCTTTTCCTTTGTGTTACATGTCTCATCAATTGATGTATTTTTTCGCTATGTGTATCATATTCATAGGCACAAGCCAACTGAGGCTCAGACCAGCCTGTTCGTGTTGTTTTGCATTTTTGGTGGCAACAAACATTATTATTATTATTATTATTATTATTATTATTATTATTATTATTATTATTATTATTATTATTATTATTATTATTATTATTATTATTATTATTATTATTATTATTATTATCAACTTCAACGAAACGCCGATTTCGTAGCGGATCTTCGGAGGGAAAAGGTTGGCACCGATTCCACTATAACACTTTCTTGGCTGAATTTACTTCTTTGGTCGTTCACACTTTCGTTTCTTCGTTTCACCTAACCTTCCCTCCTTGGCTCATTTATTCTTTTGTTTTGCCTTTCCATCCTTTGTTTCTTCTATCCTTCTTCAGGTCGTTCCTTAGTTCCTTGGCGAGTTCCTTCCTTCCTCCCTTCCATTACTCGTTCTTCCCTTCGTTCCTTCATTCGATCCTTGCTTCCTTCCTTTCTTCCACCCTTCTTATCTTGCTTCCTTCGTGTTCACTACGTATTTAAGTCCACTTCTGAAAGTTCTCTCAGTTCATGGATGAACACGCTCTCTCCGTTTGTGCTGCACCGCGCGAACGTGCTGCACTCGGGGGTTGTAAGAATCTCCGAAAATGAAGTCACACGCACAGGGCAAAAGCTGTCACTCCTGCAAATTGAATTTGCCAACACTGGCTTTCGTTCTTACAGTGAAGTAAGCCAATGGGCGGAGGACACGAATCGCAAGGATATGAAAGAAGAAAAGGATATGAGAAGAGGCAATTAGTCGGCACGATCGTACACGTTCACTGTGAGATGCGTCCGGCTCTGCATTCACCGGGAACCGTAGAGGGGAGGGGGGAAGGGGGGGGGTAGTACATGTTCAGTCGGCCCCCCAACGGCTTAGATGCCTTGCAAGTTTCGAGTGGAAGCGCCCCTCGAATGTGCCGAGTGGAAGCGACCGAAGAGGTGCCTTAGGCTGGGGCACTTCTAGCATAACAACGCATTTAGCCTCTCCCGTATTCAGAGAACGCGCTTTCCACTATCCGCACTCCGCTCCGCAAGATGGCGTAAATCCTCCGCGCTCCGAGTTCGCTATAGTGACCGAAAGGTTGTTCCACACGCGCTCATTACGTATTCTGACGGAATGTCAGAGCGGCCGGTTCGTTTGTCATGGGCGCCTGCTGAGTTCCTCTATGTATGCAAGCAAACTAACTGATACACTTAAAGGGATAGTTGAAACTGATTCGTCAACAGCACACTGACGCAGATGCTCAGTTTGTGAGAAGAACTGATACTCTATGCGTCAGATATAGTTCTGCAACAGCAAGAATAGCAGTTTTGCCGGAAGACAAAGCTCAACGCAAGTATAGAAAGTGGCTGGCGGCGCCGACCTAAAGTTCTAGCAACAGCACACCGTAGCATAATGGGTTTTAACAGCATCTACCCTTTTTTTTGTCAGTGACGTATTTGTTAATGTTGATTACGTTGCGTTTTAAACGAATTAAAGATGCAATCTAGCAAGCTATGTGATCTTTTCCTGCGCCTAAATAGCCCAAATACGAGAAACCATATTGAAATTCGTGACGTGACATCGATGTACTGAAGCTTGCGAAAGAAATTTACCTCTTTGAGAACGAGGCATAAATATACCCGAACCAATTGCTTATGTTGCATTCAGAAATGTGAAGTACAAGAGCACTAGCATATTCGATGAAAAAATAAATATGGAAGATCTTCCAGCAGTAGGTGAGCCATACCTGCCAGAACATTGCAAGCGAGATTCACCCCAAGCTGCCTTCGGCCTCTTGTGGTATATCAACAGACCGTTCTAGTCGGATGTGAAACAATGTTGTACATTCTGTTTCCTCTACATTACCTACATGATAACGCTGCAGCCTGGGATCTTGCATCGGCCTTTCTCCTCTGACCCAGCTATATAGAAAGCGAGTAGCTCGCCAAAGTTCTGCTTCGTCCTTTGTCCCTGATCTAATCCAACAAATGACACTTGCTGCTTCTCTTTCGGGGCTGGCTGAAGATGTTTAGCCATAGGCTCAAAACTTAAACGAAACAGCCGATATATTGAAAGTTTACGTGTGAAGCAACAGCACTCTTAACTGACTCAGTGTTGCTCTTTAGCGTCTATCTGATTACCAAAAAGGTCCAAACAATATTTTGTGCTGTATCTGGCTGTCAAGAAAAATAGAAAAATGTGCGCTACGTAGGCGCTGAGACAATAGTACCACCTTTGGTATCGGCCCATGTCGTAACGAAACAGACTGGAACAACTCTTCGCTGAAGAAATACAATGAATCAGTTGTGATAACATTGGCGTCGCCCTCACTTTTCTGCTGTCGTTACAAAAATTTGCTTTCCTTATACAAACATGTAGGTCCAACTGGTAGCGCTTTCCAGTACGAAAACGATACTGCATAGTCAAATATCTGCAAATTGTTTCCAATAAAATAATTTCAACTGTGCATGGAATCTGCAAAGTCTTTAGAGCTTGTGTGTTTCATACACATTTAGTAAAACATTAGCTAGAATATATTCGGTGATGCATGGTTTATCTACTATAATCGGGGCACAGTCTCATTTAAAGGGTACCTCACCAGGTTTCCCTATTGCCAACGGACAAGCGCGGCGCGTAGCTCCCGCACTGACAGTCGCGTCTGCAAATGACCAAACAGCAGCATGGTGCGAAGACAGTTGA